>NC_063335.1:90409357-90420685 GCF_021869965.1 Rhincodon typus
AACTTCCCCCCCTCAGTGGTCGAGAACGCCCTCAACCGTGTCTCCCACATCTCCCGCAACTCATCCCTTACACCCCGTCCACGCAATAACAACCAAAAAAGAATCCCCCTCGTCCTTACGTACCACCCCACCAACCTCCGGGTCCAACGCATCATCCTCCGACACTTCCGCTATCTGCAATCCGACCCCACCACCAAAGACATCTTTCCCTCCCCACCCTTATCTGCTTTCCAGAAGGAGCACTCTCTCCGTGACTCCCTTGTCCGCTCCACAATCCCCTCCAGCCCCACGACACCCGGCACTTTTCCCTGCAACCGCAGGAAGTGCTACACCTGCCCCCATACCTCCTCCCTCACCCCCATCCCAGGCCCCAAGAAGACTTTCCACATCAAGCAGATGTTCACCTGCACATCTGCCAATGTGGTATACTGCATCCGCTGTACCCGGTGTGGCCTCCTCTACATTGGGGAAACCAAGCGGAGGCTCGGGGACCGCTTTGCAGAACACCTACGCTCGGTTCGCAATAAACAACTGCACCTCCCAGTCGCGAACCATTTCAACTCCCCCTCCCATTCCTCGGACGACATGTCCATCCTGGGCCTCCTGCAGTGCCACAACGATGCCACCTGAAGGTTGCAGGAACAGCAACTCATATTCCACTTGGGAACCCTGCAGCCCAACGGTATCAATGTGGATTTCACAAGCTTCAAAAACTCCCCTCCCCCTACCGCATCCCAAAACCAGCCCAGCTCGTCCCCGTCTCCCTAACCTGTTCTTCCTCCCACCTATCCCCTCCTCCCACCTCAAGCTGCACCCCCATCTCCTACCTACTAACCTCATCGCGCCCCCTTGACCTGTCCGTCCTCCCTGGACTGACCAATCCCCTCCCTAACTCCCCACCTACACTCACCTTTACTGGCTCCATCCCCGCCTCTTCGACCTGTCTGTTTCCTCTCCACCTATCCTCTCCTCTATCCATCTTCTATCCGCCTCCCACTCTCTCCCTATTTATTTCAGAACCCCCTTCCCCCCCCACCATTTCTGATGAAGGGTCTAGGCCTGAAACGTCAGCCTTTCTGCTCCTATGATGCTGCTTGGCCTGCTGTGTTCATCCAGCTCTGCACCTTGTTGTCTCGGATTCTCCAGCGTCTGCAGTTCCTACTATCTCTATAGTCCAGATTATGTTGCATTTGAACATGACTCCTCAGATACTGAAGCAGTTCATGAATGGTGCTGAACATTGTGTTATCATCGGCAAACATCCCCACTTCTGGATGAAGCAGCTGAAGATCTATCTTAGGCCTAGGATCTATCCACTCTAAGCATGGTGTGCATCATTGCTTTCAATGCCTTTAGAGAGAGGTGGGCATTGCTTTATTTCCCCATCCATCTCCATTTTGATTTAGTCCCTTACTACTCTCCCTACCTCACTCCTCTCTGCCCTTTGATGGTTGGCATTGCCCATAATGGGCTTTGCTTATAAATGTTCAATTGGCTACAAGGGTGTTTTACTGGTAGGGGTTACTAGTTTAAAAAAACCAAAAAGTGTCCCGGTGAGTTTGGTGGTGGCCAGGTCACTAAGTTGTGTGAGATCACACTTCTCGGTAGAAGAAGAAACAAAAAGGAAAAGAAGTCCACTCTAAGCATTGCCAGCCTTTCAGCACACCTTCTTTTATTCACTCCCAGGATGTGGGTGGTGCTGGCTGAACCAGCATTTATTGCCCATCCCTGGAGAAGACGTTGGAGCTGCTTTCTTGAGCTGCTCCAATCCTTACAGTGTAGGAACACCCACTGTGCTTTTAGGGAGGGAGTTTCAGAATTGTTCAAGACTTTGACCAGTGATAGTGAAAGAAGTGTGATATATTTCCAAGTCAGGATCCTGTGTAGTTTGGAGGGGGGTCTTGCAGGTGGTGGTACTTCCATGCAGCTGCAGCTCTGGTCCTTCTGGGTGGTAGAATTCACGTTGGAAGGTGGTGTTGCTGAAGCCTTGGTGAGTCACTGCGGTGCATCTTGGAGGTGGCACACAGTGGTTCCACTGTGCATTTAGATGGATGAAGTGAATGTTGAAGGTGGTGGATGAGGTACAGATCAAGCAGGCTATCTTTGTCCTGCATGGTGTTAATGTTGATGGAATTGCACCCATTCCAGGCAAGTGGAGAGTATTTTATCATTGTCCATTCCTTGTAGATGGTGGACAGGCACCGGAGAGACAGGAGTGAGTTACTCGCCACAGAATTCCTAAAATCCTGACCTGTTCTTGTGGCCATGATCTTGTTGTGACATGTCCAATTGAATTCCTGGTCAATGTTAACCCCCAGGATGTTCACATGTGCCTTGCAACTTTCACCCCTTCCATCCATTACCTCTACCAACTCATCAGAGGGAGAGATTCCACAATATCCTGTCCCCATAACTAAGTATGTATTCAGCTGTGGTCCTGCAGTCTTCATTTGCCTAGTTCTACATGATACAATGATTCCCACTGACTTGGCAAAGGAAGAATTTTCCCATGCCATTCTTGCATGCAGTCTCCCTGCTGTTCGGAGGAGTAGAAAACTTTATTAAAAGTTTTAATAAACTTGACGTGAATGAAGCTTTTGGAATTCGTCTCCTGAAATAACTTCGGAAAGCAAATGGACAGATTTTGGTCGAGATTGCGAGAGAGGCTGATGATTAGTCAGCCAGCTTAAATAATATTTGTGCATTTTAGGAAATTGTGAACATTGCGCATGCACAGACATTTCAGGTACAGCAAATCAAGTCCAAAGTTTTTATAAGAAGCTGGGGCCAGTGAGTGAAAATGTTATGGAAATACTTAATGACAAGCTGAATAATTTGAGGCCAAACATTTTTTGTAATTGACAAAGAAAATATTGAATAAAAAATGATCAGCAAGCATTTTGAGAATGGTGCAGTGACATCTGGTGGCCAGAGCTTCTAAATACAAGGTGACAGGAGTGATTTGCGTTGGATATTTATGGAAAAGTAAACTATAATTGGTGCTGGAAATCTGAAATAAAAACAGAAAATGCTGGAAATTCTCAGCAGGTCAAGCAGCATCTATAAAGAGAGAGAAGAAGAGTTAATGTTTCAGGTTGTTGATCTTTCATCTCTTTATTGGACCTTTATTTCAAGTATGTGCGTAGGAATTGACAATGGAAATGTTGACAGAAGTGAGATGAACAATGTTTTTGGACAACAATGCATGCAATGCAAGGTAAATGTTTAAATATTATGCTTGTAGTTGCATAAGTGAAATGCAAAATGAAACGAATCAAATTTTCAAATGGCTGAAGTGGAACTTGCACTCCACTTCTCTGGATTTCTAGTTCACATGAACAGTATCCTTCCAAGTTCTTCTCCACACACCATCCTGACTCGGATTTACATCAGCATTACATTGGCTGAATTGGATGAAGATCCCAGAATCCTTTCACCACATTGTCAGCAGTGATTCAAGTGAACAGCCTCCTCGAGGCAAACACAGGTGGCAATAAATGCCAAAACAATCACATCTCAAGAATGAACAGAGTTGCTAAAGCATTAGTGAAATGGAAGGAAAAGTTTTACAGGTTATTCAAAAAGCTTTATTCTGTGAAATCAAAGGCAACATTAAGTGGTTCTGTTGTGTTCCTCATCCATTGTGTTGTATGTTCCTCCAGTGGTTGCAGATGACTATAGTCACCTGCTATGAAAAATGTAGCCTTTGTGGGCACTGCTACTCTGAAGGCCAAGATGCTGACCTTTGACCTATAGCTCCTGTGCTAATGGGATTGCTTTCATCAATGTGCCATTCTAGCACAGGCGTTTGTTCTGTCCAGCTTCATGCGCCTGAGTAGCATGCTCCGGTTACTGCTCCTACTACAGTGGCTGCTCATCTGGAAGAGGCAGCACATCTTCATCACTAATTCACCCTATTTCAGAATATGTGGACCCTCTGACCCACCACTGTTGTAAACACCAATTGTCTCTCTTGTGATCATTTCAAGGAGATAGTACCATGTTGTTTGTCCCTCGCACGGTCACTGAGATTGGCTTGAAAGATCTGCTTCTACTAGTGCAAGTCTTTTTTGTGTGCGACTGACTATTGGTTTGTTGGTTCCCCTTTTAATAAGGCATCAAGCACGTTGTCCACGTGCTTACCTGCGGAAGTTGCCACCACAGTGTGTGATCTGTGTGTTGTTGAGGAAGAGGTATTATTACTAAGGCAAAGTGTCACTTAACTGTTGGCTTTGTGAGTTCACTCCCTAATGGAAGACAGTGGGAACATGTCAAGATCTGGGCAAGTCAGCTTCTTCTGCAATTTTCCTGATTTTAAACCTCCAACTCGACCTTGCACCCAACAGCCTGAGAAAATTCCGTGATGTTTGATGTTGATAAAGTTGTGCTTGAAGCCATAGCCTTTCTCTTACCTCATAGTCAGAACATTATGGACTCCCGTCCCAATCTTGAAACTTGAGCACATTATTTACGCTGACACGTTGAGGGATTGTCTAACGGGAAGAGATTCCACATATATCCACATCCTCATGTTGGGGGAGTCCAGCACTGTCTTGGATCACACAGTGCATTGGTTAAATCGGATTCGGTTAAATGTAGTAAAGAGAAGGCTTGACAACAGCAATTTGCTTAAATACCAACATTTATTGAATAATAATAAAAGACTAAAAAAGAAAGGAACATTTATTAAGAAAATAAAAAAATTCAAAAGGGAGGAAATAAACAATAAGCCTCACTCCCTTCTACCCGTTGAGGATCCCTCGATCGATGGCAGGTCTGGAGGCTGAGGTTGTTCCTGTTTGCAATCCCGACTCGAGGTGAAGTCCAGTGACTTGCAACGAAACTCTCTCTCTTATACAGTGGAACAAACAGTCAGGCACAGAAAAACAATTACAGAAAAACTCGTTTGTGCTCTCTTTGGGATTTACAGGAATGTTCATGGGTCTCATTCAAGGTCAAGCAGCTGTCGAATATCATGAACAATTTTAGCTCTTCACCCTATTCTATACAAGCACGTAAGTGCAAAAGACAATATTTGAAATGATCATCAACCAGAACTGTCAAGTAGATGGTTCCTCCAAAAAGGTTTTCGGAATCACAGATGCCAGATTTCATATCATTTCAATTCACTTCATGTGAGATCAAGAAACAGCTGAAGGTTGGATACTGGAGAACCTAGAATATGTCAATGGCATGGTGGTAATATTGCTGTACTGTTAATCCAGAGACCCAAGTAATGTTCTGGGGACCCAGGTTTGAATCCCACCAGAAGATGGTGGAATTTGAATTCAATAAAAATCTGGAATTAAAAGTCTAATGATGACCATGAATCCATTTTGATTGTCAGAAAAACCCATCTGGTTCACTAATGTCATTGAGTGGAGGAAACTATCATCCTTACCTGGCCTGGCCTACATGTGACGGTGGACCCACAGCAATGTGGTATACACTTAACTGCCTTCTGGGCAATTAGGGATGGGCAATAAGTGCTGGCATTGCCAGTGGCATCCAGATCCAAAATTTAAAAAAATTCTAAAACAACCTTTCTGAAATAGTATTGAAGACTTGTTTCTACAACTTGCCGCACAATTAATCAAGCTTGTTCCAGTACAGCTACAACACTGGCATCCCGCAGATAGTGTGAAAATTTTCCCAGTTATTTCCTGTCTGTATAAACAGGACAAATTCAACTGGGCCATTTACTGTCCTATTGTTTTTAATCACAAGAAAGTGATTTGAGGGATTTACAATCTGATCAAAGTGGTACTTGCTCAGCATTAACCTGAGATTCAGTTCAAAGACCAAGCAGCTCCTGATCTCATTACAGTTTTGGTCCAAACATTGACAAAAGAGCTGAACTCCATGGAGGAGATGAGGGTGACTATCTTTTAACATCAAGGCTGCATTTGACCAAATATAGCATCAAGTGGGAGGTGATGGCCTAGTGGTGTTATCTCCTAACTGTTAATCTAGAGACCCAGATAACATTTTGGGGAACCGGGCTAAAATCCAGCCACAGCCAATAGTGGAATTTGAATTCAATAAAATATCTGGAATAAAGAATCTAATGATGATCATGAGTCTATTGTCAATTGTTGGAAAAACCCATCTGGTTCATTAATGTCCTTTAGGGAAGGAAACTGCCATCCTTACCTGGTCTGGCCTACTTGTGGCCCACAGCAATGTGGTTGATTCTGAACTGCCCTCTGGGCAATTGGGGCAATAAATGCTGCCTCGCCACCGATGTCCTCATCTGATTAATGAATAAAGCTAAACAGGAGCCCAGCTGAAACTGGGTTCAGTGGGAATCAGGATGAAAACCTTCTGCTGTTTGCAGTTATACCTAGCATAAAAGGAAATGATTTCAGTTGTTGCAGCCCAACCATCTCAATCCAGCAGCCCTCGGCCAACCATCTTCTGCTTCAATGACATTTCCCCTCCGTCATAAGGTTAGAAGTAGGGATGTCCACTAATAATTGCACAATGCTTCGCACCATTCATGACTCCTCAGCAGTCCATGTTGAAATGCAGCCTGGAAAATATCCAGGCTTGCACTGAAAAGTGACACATAATATGTGTCAGGCCATGAGCATCTCCAACAAGAGAGAATCTAAACATCTCTCCTTGATGTTTAATGGTTTTATCATTGTTTCATCACCCTCTATCAATGTCCTGTGGGTTACCATTGATGAGAAGCTGAACTGGATTGGCCATATAAATACAATGACTATCGAAGCAGGTCAAAGAATAGGAATCCTGCAGCAAATAACTAATTTCCTGTCTTCCCAAAGTCGGTCCACTATCTATAAGGCACAAATCAGGAGTACAATGGAATATTCTTCACTTGCCTGGATGGGTGCAGCCCCGACAACACTCAAGAAATTTGACACCATCCAAGACAATGCAACTGACTTGATTGGCACTTCATCTGCCAGCACTTCATCTGCCATCTTCAATATTCATTCCCTTAACTGCTGATGCACTGTGGCAGCAGTGTGTACCATCTACAAGACTCAATGCAGCAATTCACCAAAGCTCCTTCGACAGCACCTTCCAAATTCACTACCACTTCATCTGTAAGAACAAGGGCAGATACGTGGGAAGACTACCATCTACAAGTTCCCCTCCAAGCCACTCATCAACCTGATTTGGAAATATATCACTGTTCCTTGGTGTCATTGAGTCAAAATTCTGGGTCTCTCTCTTCCCGATGAGGATGTACCTAGATCCCAAGTACTACAACGGTACAAGAAGGCAGCTCACTGCTAAATTCTCCAGGACAACTAGGTTCTTATTCAGAACTTGCATGTAAGTTATATTGGATTCGAACATTAACCCTGTTTCTCTGTAGGTGCTGCCAGAGTTGCTGAGTTTCTCCAGCATTTTTTCTTTATGCATCTTTTGGTTTTTGTTGCAAACTTCAGTTCATCTTCTATACGGATGAGAATAGCTGTTGATTCTCCAATGTATTATTTGATAGATCATAGAATCATTTCCTACAAGGGCAGCCATTTAGTCAAACTTACCACTTCTGTCATCCTTTGAGACACTGCATTCCATACTGAAACAACTTGTTACATTCAATATAAAATTCCTCATCCCTCCCTCCTTTACTTTGGTATCATTCGGAATGATGTACAGGACGTCAAAATAAGATTCAGTTCATATAATGATTTGTTTCCACAGGGTCCGGAACCCAGAAACAATGCCGCAAAGCCCAAAGAAAATTCAGGTCCTGAATGTTCCTGGAAATGTTCCTGTGCAACGTTTGTTGCATAAACTGACCATTTATTTCCAGAAGTCAAGCAATGGAGGGGGTGAAGTGTTGGATGTGGAATATCCGACCAGTGTTAAAGACTGCGCTTACGTCATTTTTGAGAAGGAGGAAGGTAATTGAGCTCGGTGATTGGTGCGGTGGCGTGGTAATAATCTCTAGGATTGGGGGTTTTGGGCTAGTGTAAAGACCTGAATTGAGGAGGATGTGGTACAAACCAGGGGAATGGCAGTGCTGGCAGTTGACATTTTGCAAGCACTGATCAGAGGTTTGCATAAACCCCAACCAAGTTCAGAGAGATATGAATGCTCTTCTACTCAAAATGTAAACGTGCAGATCTGACAAATGATTTGGAATGCAAAGTGGAGACGATGGCCTTGTGGTATTATCACTAGACTATTAATCCAGAGACCCAGATTACATTCTGGGGACCTCTTTGAATCCCACCATGGCAGATGGTAGAATTTGAATTCAATTAAATATCTGGAATTAAGAACCTAATGATGACCGTGAATCCATTGTTGTTTGTTGGGAAAAACCCATCTGGTTCACTAATGTCCTTTAGGGAAGGAAACTGCCATCCTTACCTGGTCTGGCCTACATGTGACTCCAGACCCACGGCAATGTGGTTGACTCGTAACTGCCCTCTGGGCAATTAGGGATGGTCAATAAATGCTGCTTGGCCAGCGATGCGCTCATCCCATTAAATGAATAAAGAAAAACAAAACAGCATATTAAGTTTTATTATTAAAAATTAATAGAGGCTTAGGGTTTAAGAGCAGAGAGGTTACATTGAACCTTTATATGATCTCAGCTGGAATATTGTCAACTGTTCTTGGTGCCACACTATAGGAAGAATGTGAATTCATTGGAGAGTGCAGAAGAGGTTTATGAAATGATCTCAGGGATGGGACACCTCAGTTATGAGGAAGTTGGACCATTCTGCTTGGAGAGAAGATTTGATAAAAGTTTACGAGATCATATGGGATCTGAACAGAGGGAACTCTAAACTGGAAGGAACTATTCCTGCATGTAAAAGGATCAAGAACCAGAGGGCAGTTTCAAAGTGTTTTGCAAAATAAGCAAATGCAAGATGAGAAACAAATTTATCACAACAAAAGTAGCCCATGTTTGGAATTTGTGCCTGGTACCATGGTGGAGGCAGTTTCATTGGGGCATTGAATATATCATTGGATGATCGTTTAAATGGAAACTGTGCAGGATTATAGGGAAAAGGTAGGAGTTTGGCACTAAGTCAAAATGCTCAGAAAGCCAGTGATAGCATGATGAGCCCTACATGTTTTATGCTGTAATAATTCTATGAATTAGCGTATGATCTTACTGTAGGACCTTAATGAAACCGTGTCTGAATTCCTGTATGAACTTTTGGATTCATTACCGATTCAAGAATATATTTGCCTTTGTGAAAACTTCACTAGATCGCTTTCTGGCTTTGGGACATGTTACATCAGGAGAAATCGAGTCATCAAGGCCTCTATTTCTTCTTATCCTGAAATTGTGTCTATGTGTTCAAAATTTCCTATCCAGGGGCAATAAATTCTATCTACCTTGTTGAGCCCCTTCAGAATCTTATACATTTTCAATAAGATCTCCTTCCAAACTCCAGAGAATATAGGCCCAAATTTTTTAGTCTCTTACACAGGGGAACTGTCTCATCCTAGGGAACAATCTAGTGAATCTTTTCCCTGCTGCCTATAATAAGTATGTCCTTTTTTAAATATAGAAACTGAAATGGTGCACAGTATTGCAAATGTGATCTCACCAAAGCCATTTACAATTGTAAGAATACTTCCTAATTTATGTAGCTAATCCCCTTACAACAAAGGCCATCACACTAGCTTCCTAATTGTTTGCTGCATCTCACTGTTAACCTTCCAGATGTCAACAATTGTAAATTTAACCTCTTTTTAAAAATAAATCTTGCTTTTGGATTCCTACTGTCAAAGTGAATAACTTACACTTCATCACAATATATTCCACCTGCAGTCTTGTTGCCCATTGGCTTTAGAAGTTTATATCTCCTTGCAGCTTCATAGATTACATTCCTACTTGGCTCTTTATTGTCAGAAAACTTAGAAAAATTACTGTCAGCCTGCTCATCAGAGATATTAATACAGATCGTAAATAGCTGATGCTCCAGCACTAATTCTTAGAGCGCTCCCCAAGTTATGGCTTGCCAACTTGAAAATACTTAATTTATCCCTATTTTCTGCTTCCTAATCAATAGCTAATCTTCTATTCACGTTAGTATATTCCCTCAAAGTTTAATCTTGAACAACAGCCTTTTAAATGGTACTTTTTCAAATATGTTTTGGAAGTATACCATGTATTTTCCAAGTTTTCCATGTCTGCAAGTGCCCTTTGTCTACCTTCTAATTACATCCTCAAAAAACTTAATAAATTTGTCAAACACTATTTCCCTTTCATAAAACAGTATTGATTATTTCTGATTATAATGTGATTTTTCTAGGTGCATTCCTGAATGGTACATTTCAAAACTTTATCGATGACGGCTGTCAGACTAACTGACCTGTAGTTCCTTGTTTTCAAACTTCCTCCTTTTGTAGAATCTTAACTTTTTTTTTATGTTGCTTGTGGAGTTGTCTGAAACATAAAGGAACCTGAAGGGCTTTGACAGGGTAGATATGGAAAGGATCTTTACCCTTGTGGATGAATCTAGACCTGAGGGTCGCTGTTTTAAAATAAGAGTTTACTCGTTTAAGGTAGACGTAAGGAGAATTTTTTTCTCACAAAGGATCATGAGGCTTTGGATTTGTTCTTGATAAGAGAGTGGAAGCAGAGTCTTTGAATATTTTTAAGGCAGAATTAGATAGATTCTTGATAGCAAGTAAGTGAATAAGCAAGGCGGTTTGAAAGGTTATTGGGGAGAGGCAGGAATGTGTAGTAATTAGATCTTATTGAATGATGGAGCTGTTTAGAGGGACTGAATACCTAATTCACATTCTCACTCCTACTCCTCTTGGCTCCATATTTAGATAAGTACATTTACAATCTAATCTTATTGCAAGTGACCTGCAGAGATGCTATAGCAGTTACACATTTGGGTCTTAGCGTACCTACGAGTTAATGGGACTCTGCAGTTTTGTGTTTCTCAAATTTCTTTCTTTCTTACAGATGCAAACAATGTCCTTAAAGGAGAACACATATTTCAACTGGACAATAAGAAGTATAAACTGGAAGTACGGGAAGTTGAAGAAGTCCTCAACGATGATGATAATGAACAGGTATATATTTTGAGGGAGAAATTTAAATCCTGTGAAAAATGGGAACAATTTCAAGTCACCAGGTGGGTGGCTCAGTGGTGCTTGCATAGATTCCATATAGCACCTATTATCAGAATAGTAAAGAATAATTTATAAACAAGGGATGATAGTGCAAGGCAAGTGATGATAAGATCAGTAGTTTGTTACAGAGAAGGGGAGGTTAAATCAAAGAAAATCTCTGATACTCACTTTAAAAACAACAATTAACAATTTGTTTATTTAACCTTAACAGTGAACAAATTAATAAAA
>NC_063335.1:90420695-90443440 GCF_021869965.1 Rhincodon typus
ATTAACAATTTGTTTATTTAACCTTAACAGTGAACAAATTAATAAAACTACAAACAAACCGAACAATTCCCCCCAACTCCTAACTATTCCCTAACTGAACAAAATTCTACTAGTATGCCATTCCAATAAACACTTGTAAGTCCCACTTATAAACCCCAGTAGTAAGAAAAAAATAAATTAGAACTTTGTCTCTCAAAGTCCACAGAGAATGTGTCTTCTGGGATGCTTTGCCTTCTGCACTCTCTCTCCAATCATAAATATGTTTCCTCTGCTGGTCTTGCTGTCAAGAATGTTTTCTCTGTGAAGACTCTTAGCAAGAAGTGCCATGGTGCCTTTTATGGATAAGATGGTGCTTTCTTAGAGAGCTTAGTGATTTCTTATGAGAGCTAGGTGCTCATTTCTCAGATGGTGGTTTGCTCTCACATCAATTTTCAAAAACCCTCTTCTTATATACCTTGGATGACATATTAATTTTCTTACAATAGATTGGTCCAAGGTTGTCAAAGTCATCAGACTTAAATTCAATTGTCTTTCAACCACTAAGTGCTTGGTTTAAATTAATTGGCTGATGTCAGCTCATTGCCAAAATATCAAAACACGCCTAAGACTTTAATCACACAGCCAATGGATACATATTCCCATGTTACATGTTTCAGAACTGGCTGCTCCTATTGAGTTGCTTGCAGACATTTTTTTTCTGTATAAATCTCTAAGCTTAGAAAAGCACTTTATCTCTTAAAGGAATCATGCACTATTCTCTCATCATTTTTTTTAACGAACAAGTTCTGGCTTACTGCCTTCCAACTCACGATTACTCCACACAACTTTATAACAAGTTAGACAACAATGCATCTCGTGGAGATATAAATGTTTGTGGTGGAACCAATGCCAGCATTAACAGTATGAGAAAATGGTCAATGAGCTAAATTGTAGAAATGCGTATTAAGATCTTCAAGGCTATCAAGAGCGGAGTCAAAGATAAAGTGCTTGTATTATGTCAGAAGTCACTGGGATAATGTGCAGCAAATCAAACGCCACTGTTCTGTGAGTTGTTACAAATTTGAAAAGTTGATCAAACTACCAAATTGCCCAGTTTTATCTAATAGTCATATTCAGGTTATAAGAATGTACATACCAGATTTTTATCATTTACAAGATAATCACTATTGATTACAATCAAACAGTTTTAACCAATGGCAAGAAAGAAGCATAAATTGCGAACTTATTATTCTATAACTTAAACTCCAGCCCCTTTTTTAAAAGCCCCATATACCTATGAACAGGCACAGACAGAGACAAAACAAGACTAATATTATGAGTGTGGAAAGAACAGAAAAATCAGTGAAGCACAGATCTAGCACCAGTTTGGATTTCAGGCGTCGGACTTGTCCGTTAATTCACTTTTGATTCTTTGATAAGGACATGAAGTTGTAGACACATTGATTTTAAATCTTCCATTCATTGCTTGACTCTTTCAGTGTCTCTTAAAGTGGTTCACTGTCTTTTCTCATGAAAGAATTTTGCAGAGAGAGAGAGTAGCTAGCTGCTTAGACTTTTCATTTACTTCTGCACTCACAGAAGAGAGAGAGATTTAGGCACTTTCTCTTTCACAAGCTAGATGGTTCTACTGTATTCTCCAAACAGAAAGTTGTAGCTACTCACCCAAGCGCCAGTCAAGAAGCTATTGCTGTGCTGAACACTCCTCATTGCAAATAACAGGTACTGGTTGAAAAATCAATCAAAAGTCTTTGACTGTTCAAAACTACCCTGAACACACACATAGCCATCTAGAATTCTCCCCCACTGCTTGAATAAGGCCACGTTATAGGTACAACTCACAATGAGTTCTGGTGAATCGTTTTTAAAACTACAATGCCTTCCACAGTTCCTTGCCTTAAAGGAATATCTTTTTACATGTTACAATCAACAATCCAAAATGTCTACTGTTGAGTATTTGGAACATTGTAGGAGGCCAAGGACAACAAACATTTGCGAACGCGGGATCATAATGTTCACTGAATATTCACCCAATCTGTTTGGTCTCCCCAAAGTAGAAACTGTACTGTGGGAGGTAATAATAATATAATAAGTTGGAATGAATGCAGGCAAGCTGGCATATCACCAGCAAGGTGTGACTGGGGGCAAAATAGCAAAAATGGAGGCAATTAAAAGATATACGGTGCTAAATAGGGTTTTTTTTAATCCTAATAGGTGATGCTGTTTGTGACAACAAAACTGGACACAAGCTGTTTTCCTGAAGGGAAGGCTCGTCAATTAATCTGTCGGCATAATTTTCAAGTTATACATTCCCAAGGCTTCATTGTGGAGATCGAAGGCTCTTTCCCTTCTTTAGTGAAACTTCGAAGAGATCTTATGGGCTTTATTATACATCAACCAACACACGCAGTCTCCAACCAAAGTTATTCAGCCAATAAAAAGAGGTGTGAAAGAAATGAGGAATCTTTACAATCTGGAGCTTTCAGAATGCACAGGCTACCAAGTGCCCCTGATAGTGGCTCTGATTCATCAGCCTCCAGTGAAGAAGATAATAGTGCCAGCCAGCATGCCTCAAATATCCACTCAAGATCCTCTGAGCCAGAATTCCATGCTGATAAAAGCAATAGTTCCCCACTGCCTTTGGTTGCTTCTTCATCTTCTCTGCAGGTTGTCAATTCCAATAACAAAGAAGACACAGTTTCATATATCAATGGGGGCGTTCGTGACCCTCAGGCAGCAGTGAAGTATATGAGCACTTCTGCTGTGGAAA
Organism: Rhincodon typus; assembly: GCF_021869965.1. Taxonomy (NCBI): domain Eukaryota; kingdom Metazoa; phylum Chordata; class Chondrichthyes; order Orectolobiformes; family Rhincodontidae; genus Rhincodon; species Rhincodon typus. The sequence goes on from NC_063335.1 coordinate 90,423,463, forward strand.
AAGGTTCCATTTCTAAAATGGATAATAGTAGCCTGAATGCATTTTCATCTCATGCTTCAAACAGTTCCTCTACACCTCCTTGTATAAGCTTTATGGTTGATAAATGGGCATTCAAATACCTGCAGACTATTGATGGCAATTGCCTTCGACAACTTCTTACGAAATATTCCACAGGCATTAACATAGTTTATGTTGATGAGCTGTGTGAGATATTCTTATCCCCAAACAAGACAGAGGACAACTCCCATAGAAATCTATTTGAAGCCAAGTCAGCAATTTGTGCACAAATCCAGAAGATACAACAGGAGCTAAGGATTCATCATGTAGATTTGACTGCAGAGTATTTGGACAAGAAGGAGGAGATACTGCGTAAGTGCAAGTGTGTTGATTCCATTTCATTGGGAGTTCTATTGGAAATACATGGTCAAACTGTAAGTGTGGTGGGACCATCCGTTAAGAGTTATAACATTCAGCAATATATTTTGGGGAAAGGTTTTTTGCCCTAAACGGGGCCATTGTCGGTGAGGGAGAAGTTTGAACAGGTCAGGAGGACACACTAAATGCAAATCTTCATTTTCTCCAACTTACAAGGAAGATCTATTGAATGGTTCCAACTCAAACTCTCAGCAATCAAAATTACCAATCAAACCAAGGCCACAAACCAGTGATCAGGTGAAGATCCTTTCAGGAAAGCCAAGTCCGGTTAATACCTGTCAAGAGCAACGGTCTTCATCAGAGACTAGGAAGACAGAGTCTCCAAAATACTTTGCACAAGATTCACAAACAAAAACAATTGGGCATTTTGAGACTCGAAGACCAAAGAACTCAGAATGCCCAGCAGCCTGTCGAAAGCTGACCCCAAATTCCGGACCCCATTTCTACAGAGGTAACGGGAGGAAAAACATGATTAAATATCCACTGTCCCACAGGTTTATCCTTGGTGGTTCATTTGCCCCTTGGCAAAGGAATTTCAAATTGGGACACAAAAGCAGAAAATGAAAATTGTGAAGTGTCAATTATTTTCTCTTGAGGGAGGGATATGCGTTCCTTCGTATTGGCTACACCTTATAAGTGCTTTATTGTCTGCAAAGAACTTTGGATCTCTTGAGGTTGTCACATTATATATAAATGCAAGATTTTTCACTTTTTCTTGATAAAGTAGCTTTTACCTTTGCTGACCCTGCAACGTGCTCTGAGGTCAGCGCTGTAGGGTGGAACTGCAAAAATAATGATGAGGCTATATTTTCCCCAACTCCTAATCATTAAAATATTTAATTGTCACATTTAAAATCTCCTGAATCAGTTTGGAAAGACAGTGGTGTGGTTGTAATGTGACTGGGCTGGTAATCCAGACCCCCAGATTAATACTCTGGGGATATGGGTTTGAATCCCACCAGGGCAAATGGTGAAATTTAAACTCATTTCTAAAAATGTCTGAAATTAAAAGTTAGCCTAATGATGACCGTGAAACCTTTGATTGTTGGCAAAACTCGTCTGGTTCACTAATGACCTTTTTGGGAATGAAATCTGTCATCTTTACCTGATCTGGCTATAAATGTGACTCCAAACCATCAGTAATGTGCTGGACTCTTAACTGCATTCTGAAAATGGCCCTAGCAAGCCACTCTGATCAGTGTCCAATACTGGCCCAATAACATCCCATGAAGAAATAAAAGACTTGCTTTCAACTGGTTTGTTCCCTATGGCACTTTATCTTGCAGCAGTGGCTCAACTGGGCTGCTGCAGTGCAATGGTTCAATCAATTAACAGAGAGTACATGAGTTCAAATCTCACTACAGCAGCTTTAGATTTTAAATTTCGATGTTTAAATATAAATGCTTTCAGGCTTTGGTTTTCATAGAGTGGCCATGACACAGCCATGTTATGATAAAAACTCAACTGCAAGAATTAATTCACTGATGACCTGAAATGATGGAATCCTGCTGACCCACCTGGTCCTGCCGAGAGGTGCCTTGTGGAAATGAATCAGGAGTGTTGGGGCACAGTGGCCTATCTCTAGGCCAGAAAGTCCAGGTTCAACCACCTTCAACCCCCACCAGAATTGTGTTCTATAACCTGTCCAAGCAGATTGATTTTTAAAAAAACATAAAAACTATTTGTGACTCGTGACTCAGCTCCCAATGTGTTTCGCTCTTAATTAGTATCTGAATCCATTCAGTTGAACTTGAAATTCATTCATAGTAGGTAGGCATTGCTGCTATAACCTGCATTTATTACCTGTCCCAAATTGCCCTTGAGAAAGTGTGGCTTCTCATTGAATTGCTGCAAACCACATATTGAAGGTACTGCCATAGTTCTGTTAGCTTAGGAGTTCCAGGGCTCTGACCCAGCTAACGAGTAGTGAATACTAGAAAATGTACAATGGTGTGAGAGTTGGAGGGTAAGTTAATGATGTGATGGTGTTCGTATGTATGTGCTGCCCTTCCCCTTCTAGGTGATCATTGGGAGGTGTCAAGCTTTGGTGAGTTGCCATGGTGCATCTTGTGGATGGTACACACTGATGTCAAGAGCAGTCACTCTCACCTCACCTTTTTAATCCATGTTTGGGCCAAGGATTTAATTAGATCTGGAGTTGAAGTGGTCCCGGCATGACCCAGTTTGGTCACTAGTGAGCAAGTTATTGTTGAGTAAGTGCTGTTGATAGTGCTGTCAATGATAGCTGACCTTACTTTGCTGATGCTCGAATTGTAGCTGATGGACAGGTAATGATTGGAATAAATTTTCCTTTTTTTTTGGGATCCAACATAGTCAGGAATTGTCCACAATGTTGGTACCAATGTTGTAGGTGTACTGGGACGTCCTGATAAGATTCATGGCTAATTCTGGAGCACAGGTCTTCAGCGCGTAGAGTTTTATGGGGCTGATAGCCTTAACTGTGTCCTCAGCTATTTTTAGATGCCATATAGGTTTGAAATAATTGGCTGAACATTGGCATTTTGATGGTGGGGAACCAGAGAGGAGGACAAGCTGAATCATTAACTATACACTTCTGGCTGAAGGTGATCTTAAGAATTCTCCACTCCAAACAGCTGTAGATGCTTAGCTTTGAACATACTCCACAATCAGGATCAATTCATATTTAGATTCTAGGGAGATCAAAGGTTTTGGTAGTCAGGGGAGAAGTGAAGTTACAATATCAGCCATCGTCTTATTACAAGTCGGTGTATGTTTTAAGGATTGTATGAACTACTGTTGTACCTATATCCAATCAATAAATACATCATACAAAAAAAATTTCTGACGTTTCTGACTTTACTGGTGCACTTTTGACACTCATCAACAAATAAAAGATTTTCAGTAGAATGAGATACGACCACGTTGATAATTTAATGTCTCTCTAAACTTTACACAACTCTCACTCCAAAAATGGACCACAGTCACTTTGACAACAGCCTGTTGCTCAGAGAAACAGAAGGCCTACCAAGTCCCTGCACAAAAGTTGTAAAATAAAAAGTGAGATGGCCAGTTAGGAGCTTCTCATGTTGAGACCAAAATTTCCAATTTTCCAACCATGTATTCGGCTGAGATTCAATTCTTGTTTGTGAGCTGTGAGTGGCCTATTTGCATGTAGTAGCATGCATTAACATCTCAGTATTAGTAATTACTGCCTCATTGATGTGTTGTTTTCCATGAGATAGAAACTAGATGACAATGATTCCCAAGATGAAAGCCAGGGTGATTCCCTGTTAATTCCAGCTCCCTATAGGTTCCTCCAGACCTTTGACTGGGACACCAGGCACCAACATGTCATGGCACATGACATGGGCACTGAGTGCATTCACTCTATGCTTATTTACCTTGGCATCCAACATGTAGCAGCCACACACCACACCCTCACGGCACATCTCCGATCTACTTCCAGTACTGTTTTCCACTTTAGTGCTGCAGTTTGGAGTGCACCAACACCTTCCATTGGAATCAGGATGCGTGCACTCATGGACAGTCCCCCATCTCATGGATTGGGATGTAGAGCATTTCAGGGCTGGCTTGCTGTTTTTTAGCACTCACTCACTTTGTGTCTACTTCAATGTTACCTTTGCCTTTTGGTGCAGACACAGAGCCAGACAGCAGGTCATGGTTGCCAGCAATACCAGTGACGAGGGTCGGGAATGTTACTGTACACTATTGCGTAACAACGATCTCTCACCTGCATCATGTTCCAGTGGCATATGCAATGAACACGTGCATGAAGCGAGGATGTTGGTGTATTGGGAATGTCACTGAACTAGCAATCGGGATTAATATTCTGGAGATGTCCCTTTGAATCCCACAATGGCAGGTGGTGATATTTGTTTTAAATTTGTTGAAAATCTGGAATCAAAAGCTACCATGTGACACTGTCGATTATTGTAAAAATCCATTTGGATCACTAATGTCTTTCAGGGAAGGAAATGTGCTGTCCTTACCCAGCCTGGCCTACATGTGTCTCCAGATGTACACCAATGTGGTGGACTCTCAAATGCCCTCTAAGCAACAAATGCTGACCTAGTCAGTGCTACCCACCTCCTGTTTAAGGATTAATAAAGACAAGTGGAATGAAAGTTGTCCTCAGTCAAGTCAAGGGAGATTGTCGTCAGTCAATCAGGGAGGCCTGGTGCAGGAAGTCAAGAGTAGGCTCTGTCATCAGCCCAGGGGTGTGGACACAGTAATCAGTTTGGGGTGGTCAGATTCAGGGAGTTCTGGATATGTACAGTCTCTGGATTGGCTGGTCGTCAGCCCTGGAAGTTAGTATGGGAAGTCACAGGAAGTCAGATGCTGTACAGAAACGTCAGGGATCTGGTCAGTTATCAGTTGGGTCTGTCCTGCTGAGTGCATCAAGGGGATGGGCCATGGTCAGTGTTGGAGTCACTGACAATGGGAAAGTCAATGGGGGGGTTTCTCAGGGACCACAGCTGGTGGGCAGAGGCTGGGGAACTTAATTGTGGGAATTGGAGGCAGATAGCTGGGATGCCAAAGGGATAACAATTGTGAAGGGGAACCACATAATATGCAAGTAGGCAAGGCCATACAGAATTGAAAGTAAAGGAATAATGCAGGAAAGGAGTGTCATTGACGATAAGAAACACTCTAGCATCGAGGTGGACTACGTATCTGGCATGTTGACTGGGGCTGGAGGGGTAAAGAGGGCAGATGAAAAGTTAGACGTGTGAGATAAGACTGTGTGGAGGCTCAAAGCTGATGGGGTTAAAGAGGAGTGCTGCCAAGAAAGAAATGAATACATTTAGGGGGCTCAACAAGAGTAAGAGGCTGAGATTCATTGTGTGAGCAGTGGTGGCTGCTTGGTCCCAATCATGTTGTAGCTATCAAATGCACAATGGGGCTGAATATGGCTGTGACCACCCCCAAAGTGAGAAGGCATGTGTTTCATTCTGGCCTAATCACCCCTGGGGTTGCTTGACCAAAACATCCAAGGCCAGCAGGCTCCACTATAGGGCCGGGTCTGTCATCCTAGCTGTGGACAGGACTACACTGAGATGTAGAAATGAAGAAAAGAAAGAACAAAACCTTTTGAAATCACATAGATAGCATGGACCACACAATGGTAAACGTGTTATTATAATTGTAAACAAATGTTTTTACCATTAGTAAATGAGGTGCATAAGTAAACGTGTGTCTAGCAGCTGCTACAACAGTGAAAGTAATCAGCTTTAGCACTATCTGAATGCTTTATGGTCCAAGGTGTGAAGTGAGAAGCAACTGCATCATGGGCATGATATGGGAACATATAAGATGTTCACAACTTTGCCAAACCAGGTGAATTTTTCCAAAGTGCATCACATTGCTTGTACATCACAATTATTGATCTTAGTAGGATAATAGGTCGGCACAACATTGTGGGCCGAAGGGCCTGTACTGTGCTGTATTGTTCTATGTTCTATGTTCTATTAATCGGGACTTGTTTGTAATATTGTTGATGTGTTCAGGAGAGCTTCGGGCAGAATTTGTACTCCATACAGTTGGTTAATGCCTCAGGTTCATATAAGGAAATAGAGCTCATTTTGCCCTTTGAAGGGCTTTACATCACTTGAAAGTAACACGCCTTCCCTGACAGAATGAAGCAAATACTCCACCTATAGCTTATAGAGTGAGTCTTCAACTGCCCTTTACCTGCCCTACTGCATGACCTCTAGTCCAACAGACGTTTGAGACCAGCTTAGGGTTAAACTATCAATGTAAAACAGGGGAGTTAAGATCTGCCATAGGGGTCACTATAAGATGGTTGTGAGCTCCCATGAACTCCAACCTTCCACTATAACATGATGTATAAGAGCTCCTCCTCTAGTACTGCATGCCTGGGTACATATTAAAGCTCCCCATACATTCTCCCATCAATTAATCCAGGTAATTTGCAGTTAGGGGTTTGATTTGGAAAAAAATATCCTTTACCCTGTCCCATTAAGCATTGAATAAAAACCAGAAGAACTGCAGATGCAGTAAATCAGAAACGAAAACAGAAATTGCTGGAAAAGCTGAACAGGTCTGGCAACATCTGTGGAGAGAAATGAGAACTCTGAGGAGGGGTTACTTGACCCAAAATGTTAACTATAATTTCACTCCACAGGTGCTGCTGTTGAGGCTTTCCAGCAATTTCTGTTTTCATTTCCCATTAAGCACTGCCAGATGTGGTACTTCATTGATTTGATACAGAATAAAAGTGTCTCTGCAATGTCCTAACAGGGATACAATACTCCTCTATGTTTACTTCTTTCATTATAATTTTCTGATTGATTTGTGTCACAGCTTTAACTTACTTCTGTGTTTAACATGAAAACAGGATGCTGCCACCTCACAACCATTGCCTTCAGTTGATCCAAATGCTTACAAACGGAAATGATAATGTCATTGACCACATGAAGTGACACAAAAGACTTGACAGGAAGTGCACCCACCTTAATACTATTCCTGATAACACAGTTGACGGTTTAAAAGAAAAAAAACCTGCCTCAGTTGTTTGAAGCGAACAACGACTGTGTGGGTCACATTTTGAGAAAATCAACCTTCAGGATTATGGAATAACTTTCCTCTGCTGGGTTGAATTGTGGAAAACTCCATTTTCTGTACAGAGCAGATACCTGCTCTGTCAGGTCCGTGACCTTACTTCATTTCAGTTGAATTGCCAGTGATTTTAATGAAGCTATACCAAAGTCTAGGTCTATAACAAGTGTGGGCCTGGTCTGATCATGGAACAAGGCAGGAGGGGCATATTGAACACTCCTGCTTTCTTCCACATTCACTTATTGGATACGGGAGTGTTGGGCAATTCCGTTAAAAAAAAATGAGCAGTGGCATTGGGCCAGGAATGCCCTGAATCAAAAATGTCCAAGGAAGAGCTGAGAACAACCCAAAGCACTAGGATTAGCAGAAACCAACTCATTCTTTGATTGTAAAAGGATATTTGGGACTCAGGACCTACTGGTCACTGCTTCCTGGGATGTCATCAATGGGAATGCCCTGTGAAGCCTTCAGCTGCACTCTTGTTTCTCTCTCAATATAAGGCTCTGCCAGCAGGCTAACTTATGCTTGCTGGGGACTATGGATAAGCAAAAGGCTTAGGCAGAGTATTCAGACTGTCTGGCATGAGAGAGAATAAAAAAATCATCCCTCTGACATTGTCAGGTCTATTGTACTTTAGTGATGTATTGTATGGCCCCTCCTTGTCTTCTGTGACTTTTCAGTCATGCCCATTTCCATGCCACTGCTCCTTTGAAGTTTTACTCCTATGTAGCCCTGCAAAGAGTCTCTTGGAATGGCTACTCTTTCTTTTTGTGCATTAGCAGCTCAGGAGACCCATAAGAATCCTCCTTGGCCCTTTGTTTTCTCTACATGTTGTCTCTTGACACTATCAACAACCAGCTCTCTCTCTCTCTCTCACACACACACACACACTCTCTCTCAACCTACCATGATCCACGTCCATCAAGCTATGAATGAGTTGGTCACTCAGACAACAGATGGAACAGGAATAGGCGATTTGGCTCTTCAAGCCTGCTTCACCATTCAATAAGATCATGTGCATGTGGCCTTAATTCTATTTTCCTGGCTACCTTCACTAATCCATAAGTCCCTTGCCAATCGAAACATTTACTATCTCAGTCTCCACTGCTCTCTTGGGAAAAGGACTCTAAAGATTGATGACCCTCTTGGAGGAGATTTTCCTCCTCATCTCTCTTTTAAGTGGGATACCCTTTATTTTCAAACTGTGCCACCAAGCTCTATTTTCTTCGTATTTTCTTTCATCCTATCCAGTAATGTCAGCATCTTAAATGTTTCAACAAGATCACTTCTCATTCTACTAAACTCCAATGAGTACAGGGCCAACCTACTCCACCTTTCCCCATAAGGTGATACCCTCATCCTAGGAAACAGGATCTGAACTTCTTCCAATAAATTATCCCTCCTTAAGTAGAGAGGTCAGAGTACTGCAGATGCAATTTCACTGATGCCCTTTATAGCTGTAGCAATACTTCTGTACTTTTATACCCAACCTCCTTTGCAATAAAAACCAATATTCCATTTGCGTTGCCTTCCTAATTACTTTCTGAATCATGTACAAGCGAGTCCAGATCCCTCTTTACTGCAGCCTCTTTCCATTTAAGTTATCAAATAAATATATTAATTAATGTAGTTCAAAGCCCTCTCTACAGCCTAGTCATATGATTCAACAAGACACTAGAGCAGATGAAGGTCAACTCAATGGTACAGGTCCCTTTTTTCGCAGTACTGCTGCTATTTCCACACTAATCAATACTCATTTCTCCCACACCATTTCAGCCATGTATACAGTCTCTGATTTTATTTTCCTTTTTCCAAATTACCCATGGCTCAGGCAGCATGCCAGCATTTATTAATCTTGTAGTTCTGCTTTTCTAATTTAGGTCTCATTTGGTCATAATCCCTCAGTAGAACCTCTTTCTCAGTCCGATCTGTATCACTGGTCCCATTTGAACTGCAACAATTGGATCTCTCCCCTCCCAATCTAAGTCCGTCTCGATTCCTGGAGAGATGCCCTTACCGTGGCTCCAGACAGGCAATACAAACATCAGAACTCAAACCGTCAGCTGCAGAGTACAAAATCCATACCTCTAACTATACTGTTTCCTGTGTTTCGAGCAGGCGAGGATGGAGGTGTATTGGTTTCATCCCCTTGTCTGCCCTTTTGTCGCCCGCAACAAATATTTAATTTCTTTTTAGCACTAAGATATAGCTCTCTCCAATTCAAATGTAGCTTTCTAATTTGCACAGTGGTAGTAAGGAGGCAATTACCAGGTTTTCTTCAGAGAAAGAAAGAGCCATTTTATTACACACACACACAAAATTAAAGGAATATACAGCTTAATGCCCTGGGGTATCTTTAAAGTGTGAGGCATTAAATTGAGACCAAAGTTGTTTTGTTACCTTCTTAAATCGCCAGTTGTAGCAAGCATTGCTGTTATCCTTGAATCCTCAGGGTTCTGGTGATTCTTTTTAATCTGTATTGCCTTCTGGAGATGCAGCTGGAGGAATTTCTTGAGCTGGTTCCAGTTTTGCCGTCACAAATCCACCTTCACACTTCTGCTCCAAACAGCTCCTTGAAATACAAGTTTATTTTGTGTATTCCATCTGGGGACACTAACTTTATTTAGGTTTGCTAATTGGGGGCACAATGCCATTTCTAAAGTATAATACTTCCATAAAGCTGTAAAACAAAATAGGAGAAGAGGGCTTTTCATTGCTGACTGTGTTGGCTGTTTCCAGAACTTTTGACAAAGTATCAATTTCAGTTCAGATTGGTTTTGTTTGTTCCATATTGGTTTCATGAAGCAGCGTGGTCAGGTGATTACTGTGGCCATTTTAAGACAGTATTTTTGTTCTTTTCGTGAAACCATTTCAGTCGTTGAAAGTCCCAGCTTTTAAAATCAGTTGATCGAATTTGAAAATTAATAGTCCTTTTTTTTATCATAAATACGAAAGCTACTACAGCTATATTCTTGACATTGACTTATTTTTCTTGTCTGGCTGTTCACTGACAATGGGCTTGCCGTGACTTTGTTGTATGGACTGCAATACCAGATGGTGGATGGGGCAGTTTTCTGCCATCATCCTCTTCCCTTGATATGATCCAGGGGCTTACTTGGTTTACATTAATAGAGGAAGATCAAAGGTCAATCTTAAAGAGACAAAGCTGGTATCTTAAACAGCATGTACTTAATGATATGAAAGCAAACACATACAGTTACGTTAGCAAGCTAGCCATTGGCCCAGATATTCTGATGGCCATAGAATCTCTGAAGTTCCATAACATTGAGTTATGCACTGGGCCCATGTGGAATTTGCAAAGTAGCTGTCTCCACAGGAATTATGAAGGAAATTGGATTTTCTGATGGGCAGTTCCCCTGGGTATTGTATTGTCCAAACATGTCTATTAAAGTCAGTGAATTTGGAGGGTTCTGACTTGATCTTCAAAGTCATCTAAAAAAAATTTCAAAACAACGCTAACTCTTGAGTGAGTATTAAACTGGACAACACCTCCTCCCAACTACAAACTACATTCCTCCCACAGCTGACCTGACCTCCACCCCTCTGCTAGACTTGACCCTCCCTTTCACCAGCTGACATGTCCCTGATGGACATGAAAACCTCCAATTCCCTCCCATTCCCACACCATTCTGACCCTGCTGGAAAGGACACTTACCCCACCCATTTCCTCCTCACCGTTCCAGCTCAACTCTACTGGAGCCAACAATCACCTCCTTTCAGAAAAATTATCCAACAGCCTTCCACTGGTGTTTGGTTTGATCCTGATCTGAACTTTCAAAGTTTTACAATGTTGTTCACGTCAGATTCCATCTCTTGCTTTTTGATGCTAATGTACTTTAGGAGGTTGGAGCCAGAGACCAAAGAAGAGGGTTTTTCAAAATACATCACTGTTGCGCCAATATCCCAGCAGTTATATTGACTAGAAACTGAAATAGATTAGCTATATAAATATCAAAGCTACAAAAGCAGGTCAGAGACAAGTAACTCAGAGTTGAGCAACTCATCTCCGAACTCCCCAAAACCTGTCCACCATCTTCAAAGCACAAGTCAGGAATGTGTCAGAATACTCTCCACTTGTCTTGGTGACTATAGCTCTGAGTTCACTCAAGAGTTCAGCACCACCCTGAATAATGCAGTTCACTTGATTCACATCCCACCCACCATGTTACTCCCTTCACCATCAATTTACAGTAGCAGCAGAATGTACCATCGCCCTGCAGTGAATCAGCAAGGCTTCTCTGACTGCACTGTCCAAATGTTGCCTATACCACCTGTAAGGAGAAGGGCAGCAGATGCATGGCAACTCCATCGCATGCAAGATCCCCTCCAAGCCACGTACCATCCTGACTTGAAAATATATCACCATTCCATCACAGTCACTGGATCAAAATTTGGAATTCTCTTCCTAACCTCCTATTAGAATTCACCAATTTACCGGTTGCAGATGAATCTATCCATGGTAATACTAGTTGGAGTGAGCTGACAATATTGAGATGATGTCCTGTCTTCACATTAAGGATTCACCCTGTCATGTTGTGTGGCACCACCACGGTGATTAGATAAGATAGAATTCAAACAGATCCAGCAACTTGAAATTGGGTACTTATGATACAATGTGGACCATCAGCAGCAGCAAGAACGGCATTTTACACAACCACAGTTGCTAACTCTATGGTCAATATTTCCCTCACTCAAACATTATTATCAAGCCAGGGGATCAAAGCTGGTTCAATGAGGAGTGTAGGAATATTTGGCAGGAACGGCACTAGAGTCAAATGAGGGCAACCTGGTGAAATTACAACATTGGACTAAGTGCATCCTAAATATTGGAAACAGCATAAAATTGAGTTAAGCAATCTAACAATCAATGGATCAAAGCAAAGCTCTGAAGTCCTGCCAATACCAGTCCCAAATGATAGTGGACAATTAACAACAAACCAAAGGAGGAGCCACCACAGACATCCTCAGCTTAACTGATGGTGGAGTGTAGTTCATCAGTACGAAAGACAAAGCTGAAGCATTTACAAAGATCTCTGGCCAGGTGCTGAGAACATGGTTCACCTTGGGCTTCTCTGGAGATCCCAGCATCACAGTCTTCCCAGCTGCAGCACTATCACCTACCTGACCATGTGGAAAATTGTCCTGGTATGTTCTAGAACATAGAACATAGAACATAGAACATAGAACAGTACAGCACAGTACAGGCCCTTCGGCCCACGATGTTGTGCCGACCTATTATCCTACTAAGATCAATCTACCGTGCATACCCTGCATTTTACTATCCTCCATGTGCCTATCCAAGAGTCACTTAAAAGTCTCTGAAATATCTGACTCCACTATCACTGCTGGCAGCGTAAAAAAACAGGACAAATCCAATCCGACAAATCCAATCCAACAAATCCTGGCCCTTTCAATTTAATCTCAATAGAGTCATAGAGGTCTACAGCACTGAAAAGGCCCTTCAGCCCATTGTGTCTATACCAGTCAAAAACAGTCACCTAACTGTTCAAGTCCTATTTTCAAGCACTTGGCCCATATACCTTGACACTGCAAGTGCACATCTAAATACAGCTTTAATGTTAAGAGGGTTTCTGCCTTTACCACCCTTACAAGGAACAAGTTCCAGATTCCCACCACCCTCCCCTCACATCCCCTCTTGCCTATTACCTTAAAAGTATGCCCCCTGGTCATTGATCCTTCCACCAAGGGGAATAGTTCCTTCTGTGCACCCTGTCTATGCCCCTTATCATTGTATACATCTCAATCATCTCAATTAATCATCAACCAAATGATGGAAGATGTAATTGAAAGTGTTATGAAGCAGCACTTGCTCAGCAATAATCTGCTCACTGATGCTCATCTTAAGCTTCAACAAGACCACTTAGCTCCTGGTGTTATTACAGTCATCATTCAAACATGGATAATAGGAGTGAACTCCAGTGGAAAGGTAAAAGGAACTGTGCTTAACAACAAAACAACATTTGGCTGACTGTGGCGTCAAGGACATTCAATATAATTGGAGTTAACAGGTGTTGGGGAAAGACTTTCCATCACTGGATTCATATCTAACACACAGGAAGATGGTTGTAAGTGGAGAGTATTCCATCATATCTTAGCCCCAAGATATGACTGCAGGTGTTCCTTGAGATCATGTCCTTGGCCGAACCCATCTTCAACCACATCATCAGTAACCTTCCACCCATCAAAAGGTCAGATGCAGTATAATTTGGATAAATGTTATTCACTTCAGAAGCAAAAACAAGGTGGCAGATTACTACCTGAATGTTGTGGTTAGTTGGCTCGCTGTGTTGATGGCTTGTTCTAGGTCCATTGTCCAGTCTTGGTTGGTAGCTTCCAGGAATAAAGTTTTTTGCCGCGTAATTTCTCTGTCACATCTGTGGGGCCGGTTGTGTGCATCGCTGATCATTACCTTTACCATCCTGCGGCCATTGTGTTCTGCTGTTTTATGACCTTGTGGGTTGTTGATGGGTGGTTTGTATCTCACACTGCATGGTAGTACCTGGTTCCTGAGGCATCCATGTATGAAGTAGAGCTGTTCGCGCGTAGCGCTCTGGCGAGCCAACCAACCACAACATCCACAACCTGAGTTACAAATCTACTCTAAAACCTTCGAGACCTATGGGCAAAGCACGCTCAGATTGGCATGAAAATGGGAAAACTACGCCAAATGACAGAGCGTTCCTTCCACCACTGGCAAACAGTGACAGAGTGTTACTATTTATGAGATACACAGCAACAATTTGCTGAGCTTCCATAGAATCATGGAATCATAAAATGCACACAGCACAGAATGTAGCCATGCAGTCCACGTGTTGATGTCAGCTCTCTGCAAGAGCAACTGATCTGGTTGCTCTCTAAACCTTTTCTCCTTAGCTTTGTCATTCTCTCTTTAGGTGGTTATTTAAGACCCTTTTGAAAGACACGACTGAAACAGCTTCTATTATTCTTTTAGGCAGTGCTTTCCAGATCCTAACGCTCGCTAAATAAGGAATAGCTTCCTCATTTGACCTTTGATGCTTTTGCAAATCACTTTAAATCTGTGTCCTTTGATTATTCACCTTTCTGTCAATTGAAACAATTTCCTCTAACCTACTTTTCCTTGACCCTTCATTATTTTGAACACTTGGGTCAAATTTCCTCTCAGCCTTCTCTTCTCAAAGGAGAACAGCTCCCACTTTTTCAATTTATTCTTTCTGGATACCATTCACACAGACCTATTCTGCTCCCTATCTAAAGTCTTCACATTCTTTCCTAAATACCCAGTGTTGTGTTTTAGGTGTGGGTTTAGGTAAATGTGGGTTTAGGTAAATGTTGACAAGGATAGTGCGGAAAGCCACCTGCTCTTCTTCTAGAGGTGCAGTGAGATCTGATACTTACTCTTGAGTCAACAGAGTCACTTTGACCTTGCCTTGAAAGCAGATGTCCCTGCCAGTGTTGCAAAATGCATCAGTCTCAATTACATGCTTATATTTCTGGAATGGGATTCCAAAATATGATCACCATGACTCAGAAAGAAGGGAGCTGCCACTGAGCCAAAGCTGACAGCCAGGAGCTAGAGGCATTGTAGCTTTTCTCATTATCCTAAATAGCATGTTCATAAAGATGTAACATTATGACCAAACAATAAAGCTTTTACTTAGAAAGCTGTTGGGAATTACCTGAAGAAACAATGGGTTATGAATAAGAATGAGACGATAAGAATGACTTTAGAGGGGTAAGTATTTCAGGGACTTAATGGAGGAATAGGTGGGGTGAATGAGCGAAAAGGAGGGAGAGAGAATAAAGGATCTCTTTCAGAGAGATTGAAGAGGCATAATGTGCTTGACAGAGAATGTACAAGGGGTAGAACTAAATGGTTAACTATGTGAACGAGTCAGTGCAATAATGACAGATGAACAACTTCTTTTCTGTGTAAAATTATTTGGATCACAATGCAAATGCACTCAGATTCCTCAACAGAGAGAAAGATGATCATTGTAATAGTAGTCCTTGAAAGCAAGGTGGATGAAATATTTGTTTCCCTGTGTTGTGTCAACTTCCTGCTCGCTCTTTTCTGAAGGTGAATGCTTAGAAGGGTTTTCCAATATGAGAATGGTACTGAGTTGGATGCTGGTCTTTTATATGTAGGACTCTGATTCTAGTCAAAACAATGAATTTCTGGGATTAAGGACTTATGCAAAATGAATTTGATCAGTCTGTCGGTAGTTGCTAATGGAAGTGGGTCTATAAAGCAGAAATTGCTTTCAAATTAGTCATATCACCCACGAGTAGGAAATTTCAAAAAAGAAAGATACTGGTGCAACCTTGAAATAGCAACAGTGACAGGAAGCTTTACTCTGCAGCTAACTGCATTGCATCTAATAAAGAGAGAAATAACTTGCATTTCTAAGTTTTACAAGATCAGGAAATTACAAAACCCTCCATTACCAATTAAGTACTTTGGTTGAAGTGTAGTCATTGTCATAATGTAGGGAAAAGTGCTGCCAATTTGTATACAACAGCAGCTAGATTATTTATTTTAGTGATGTTAATTGAGGATAACCATTGGCCATGATTTAAAGAAAGCCCATCTCTCTTTCTGGGAAAGATCTTCCACTCCAAGCAAGGGTGAAAGATAGGGTCAAGGTTTAAGTTTTCATCAGAAAGATGGGAGCTCTGAGAGTGCTGAACATTTTCATCTAGCACTGAAGTCCCAGCCTGGAATGGGACTTGAATGTCTGATTCAGAATACTACCAACTGAAAGGTGGAGGACCGAAAAGTCGAAGCAGAAATGTGAAAGCCTGCAGGTGTTTACATTTCTTTTCTCATTTGGGGAGAAGGGTGGGTGGAGGTTGATAGCCATGTTTGCCTTTACATCTTTCAGTTGGTAGAACTCTGAGCTAGAAGATTGAGGGTTCAAGTCCCACTTCAAAAATAGCACATATAATCTCCCCAATGCATAGTGGAAAGCACCATCAAAGCATCCATCTTTCTGATGAGAGTTTAAAGCCTATGCCCTGTCTGTCTCCTGTAGTGGAAGTGAAACATTTTCACCATAATTTTGACGAAAAGCAGCAAAGTTCTCCCATCATTTTGACCAGTAATTGTTTTCAATTAACATCATTAGATAAATGATTTGGTTCTTGTTGTGTATAGATTGGTACTGTATTTTCTTTAAGCTCTTTTTAACCTCAAGGGACTTTTCCAGGATTGGCCCACCTATGAGGTTGATGGACCAATATGTTTTAAGTCACTTGCTGTGCTGGTCCTCTTTCTATCAGGAAATAGAATGAGAAATCTTCACACAGAAAGTTTCCCCTTTCCACTAGATGTTATTTGCCTTAGAACTGGTGGCAAATGTTCTGACCTATGTCCCTCCCTTTTGTTAGAAGTGCAGAAGTGATCAGATTCATTGTGTGGTTCTTTTAAAATTTTGTCTGGTCAAAAATGCATGGTAAATTAAAGGAGCTGTTTTGTTCGCATCCTGGCAGAACTTTTAGATTGCTGCGCTACCCCACAGCTGAGCAAGCAAGTTGATGTTTGCCCCCTCCAAGGTAAGGTCAAAACTCTCAGGAACAAAAAACCAACTCAAGATAGTTTCAAAATTGTGGCTGAAGATTAGTAGAATTTCACAGGGAAATTTGTCCTCTTTAGTTATGATTAGTGAAGCTCAGGTTCAGCAGATGTGTCATTCTGTCTTCAGAACCTGGAAAATAATGGAATGAATGGAATGTTGCAATGCAGAATAAAGTTTGTTGTCCCTTCTATCTCTCCTGTTGTATTTCTCCTTAAGTTATCCAGCCAAACTCCATTTTCTAGTTCACTTCCAATGTCTTTTGATACAATTTATGAACATCCAACTTACGAACATTTGTACAAACGAATGTGATCCCGTGCAGGGGAATAATTTTAAACATCTAATATACAAATGTTTCCTGCACTTACAAATGGACCATTTTATATTGTCCTGCATTATGTTCTGACTTGGATACGAATTGAGTTGTGACCAGAACTGTTTGCAACCTGGCCACTGTT
Organism: Rhincodon typus; assembly: GCF_021869965.1. Taxonomy (NCBI): domain Eukaryota; kingdom Metazoa; phylum Chordata; class Chondrichthyes; order Orectolobiformes; family Rhincodontidae; genus Rhincodon; species Rhincodon typus. Next base: position 90,440,537 of record NC_063335.1, read on the forward strand.
TGTATCCATCATTTTTCTCAAACAACTTTCTGATTACTTTTCAAAGGAATGATTTGTGGCAGAGTATTCCATGGTTTACCAAAAAACAAAGTAGCCAAGGGAACACAAACTGGCCTATGTGGCCTGCCTCATTCAATGGGTGATAACATGGCATGGTGCACAAATCTACCACCTTACTCTGCACCTTTTGGGAGAGATGAAAAGGCAGCTAAAATAAAGCCTGTTAAAGAAGAAATATGGAAAGTGCTTCCAATATCATTTCAGGAGTTTGAAAACATTCTGTGTGTAGAGAAAGCTGTCTAACCACACCTCAATTAAATGGTGTGATCCTTATTCCCTTCTATTTTTGAAGCACATTCTCTGTAGGAAATGTGGAAGGCACATTTCCTTCAGCAAATATGCTTCAAAATTATATAGTTAGCTGCAAAGTGCTTTGAGATGTCCTGAGATACAGGACAATGGGGTAAGAGCAGGACTAATTGTACAGCTCATTCAATGTGCTGGTACAAACACAGTAGACTGAATGGTCTCCATTTGTCCTGCGAGGCTTTTTTGTACATGAATTCTAAGTGAAGAAACCAATGAACTTTTTTATATGCGACTGACCTAATGTAATGGGTTGCTTAATTGTAAACTTTCTGGACTGTTTTCCCCTACGTATCTCTCACCACAGGAATACTGCTTCAGATTATTGACCAGATACTCATAAGCAGAATAGCCTTTGGAGTAGTTTAGCAACCAATGGTTTGCTAAATATACACATGGCAAAGCACCAAGTGAAATGGCCACATAACACCGCAGATCTGGAGGAAGGAATTGGCTCATTCAGATAAAGCACTCCAGAAGACCGATGAACTATTTAATACTGAAGGACATCAAGTCATTTTTTTTTCTCAGCTGCAATGAGAAGTGTTTCACTGTCAGCTCTAGTGCATATAAGGTGCACTGTAGTAGATGGAAATAATTATTTTTGTCTGTGCAGTATAGCGTTATGAAGATGGTTCATATCTAATATTACTTGGAGGGATTCAGCATTGAAGGCTTGTTGGAAAATGAATTATTTCAAGTTTTGTGGAAATATCTGGAGTGGTTTCTTTGCAATAGGTCATTGAAAAGTCACTGTGGACATTCAAGATTATTCTTAACAAGGCTTCCTAGAAATCGTGCGATGTAATATTTTGCTGTAGGTCTCCGCTGGAGCTGTTTTGAGCAGTGATTGGCTTAAAGATGTTTTTTGTTTTAGCTGATTGAGTTGGAAGAAAGCCAGGTAAGAACAAACTTCCCAGCTGATCACTCTCAATTCTGAAATGATATATTTGCAGAGACTAAGAATACATCAATAATTGTGGACTGAGCGTGCTCATACCCGATTGCACATGTGCATATCTATACGCAGTAAAATAGCAACTTAAAAAAAAACAAGACAATCTACTTTGCCTGAAACTTTCTTCCACATTTTCCGATAGTTAGTTTCATTTAATGATTTTTATTTTTATGTGTATGCTAGAATTTTATTTTTTAAATGTGTCATAGATGTTGGCAGATGTAGCCTTTTTTGGAAAGCAAACCCTCTTATTGTATTCAGGGTGAAATCTTTTTGTTATTTTGAAAGAGCAATTGAAAAAGTATCTCAAGATTGTATTTTCTGAGCAAGCTATGCCTGCAGAACTTCAGAGACAACCATGCATAATTAATAACTTGACCACACCATCCAGAACACCATCCAGAGCTTCAGAGCAACAGACTCTGGAACAGTCCATGCTTTATCCTTTAGCCTTCAAAATTAACCTATTGATCAAAGTACTATTGTTTTCAAAAAGCCAATTTCTGCCGAGAAATCTTTATTTTTCTGTTTTCCTGAAGAGAGAGTGACTGTGTGTGTGTGTGTGTGTGTGTGTGTGTGTGTTTGTATTTCCATACTAATAAAACCAAAGTACTGCAGTTTCTGGAGATCTGAAATAATAACAGAAAGTGGAGTGTGGAAAATAGTAAAGATGCACAAAGAAAACATGAGAAGTCTGGATCAGGTGAAGGTTATAGGAGAAATCTGCAGCCATAGTGAAAAGGAAGAGGTATCAAATAATTATTTTGCTTAATGATTTAGCAAGGAGGCCAATGAGGTCAGTATGACTTTGATGAATGTGAATGGAAATGAGGTGCAGCGTTTGTCAGGCCAAACCATGCGAAATGGATGGTGATGGATGAATGAAACAGTCCTCCTCTTCTTGTCAATTTCATCGATTAAGTTCTTCCCTTTTCAGGTAGCAGGTCAAGTTTGTCACCAGTTCATGTTGAGAGGCCTATCTGTATTTGCATCCCATTAAAGCTGCAACACACTGGATTTAACTTTACCTTCCCAATGAACTTCTACCCAATTGGGAAACTCAACACTTCAGAAAGCCAACAGCAAACCACAGGAGCGTACCTGGTGAGTTGCATTTCCTCACCCACCTTGGGGTAAGGACTCACTTCTTGTGACAAAGACAGTAGGTGACACTCACAATCATTTATGCTCAAACATCTCTAAGGGCAGTTGTTGACTCTGGAAGGAGCAAAGCAGCCTGTTTCCCTGGACCATATCCAAGGCCAATTGGCACATGGCAAACAGAGGGCAACTTCTGAATGAACGACCTGCTCAGGGAGACATAGCAAAGGTGTTCCTATGCTGAACCACATGGAGCCACAGGAACGGAAAATGGGGAGCACAAGGGTCTGCACTGCTTGGAACACAAACATGGTGTAGGGAGGAAAGTACAAGTTGGGCAAGAATGTGTTCCAGTCAGTCAGGGGACTGTGTTCCAATCAGTTAGGGGTATGTGTGCTACTGTCAGTCAGGGGACTGTGTTCCAGTCAGTTAGGGGTATGTGTGCTACAGTCAGTCAGGGGACTGTGTTCCAGTCAGTC
>NC_063335.1:90443450-90443686 GCF_021869965.1 Rhincodon typus
GGGGGATGTGTGCTATAGTCAGTCAGGGGACTGTGTTCCAGTCAGTCAGGGGGATGTGTGCTACAGTCAGTCAGGGGTATGAGCAGCAGTCAGCCTGGGAAATGTTCTCTAGACAGTTCCGAGGGTTTGCTCCAGTAAATCAAGGGGGTTGGGGTTTGCTCCAGTCCATCTGTGAAAGACTTTGCCCTTGTCAGTCTGGGGTGTGTGTTGTAGTCAGTCTGGGGTGTGTGTTGTAG
>NC_063335.1:90443696-90449966 GCF_021869965.1 Rhincodon typus
TGTGTGTTGTAGTCAGTCTGGGGTGTGTGTTGTAGTCAGTCTGGGGTCTGCACTGTGTTTGAAGGATTAAGAAATGTTAATTTCACCACACATATTGGATCATTTTGATTCTGATCAGCCTATAATTTTTGCTGAATGATGAATGATTTATTTATTGTCATATATATATCTAGGGAGATACTGTGAAAACTATTCTGTTGCTACAATCCAGCACTATTTTGAGGTAAAAGATGAAAAAAAGTACTTAAATAGAGTTCATCTTCATTGGCCAGGGTCCTTGACAAGGTTCCCACTCCAGGCCTACAAAGCCAGGAGCCCTGCTCTTCCATTGCTGCAGCCGATGCCCTGTGGCCATTCCAGGAGTCCACACTCTGTGCTTACAAAGCCAGGAGTGCCTGCTGACACCACTTGGCCTCTCCATGGTGCCAGAGAGATGAAGAAAAGAAATAGAAAAAAGAAAGAAGAGGAAACAAAATGCATCATTGACTGGTTTAGGAACTGTACTTTCCAATGAGATGGTAAAGGTACACTCTTCTTTAAAGGAATCAATGAGAAGCTATGAAATCACTGAAAAAGAGGCATCAACTATTACCTGGGCTTTTGAGAAGTTTATAGAGTGTACCTGTGTTCTTCAGATAAAATCCAAGACAGACCACTGAACTTTGATTGATGTATTGAATGTAATGAATTAGCAAAGGTGCAAAGAGTGCAGGAAATTAGTTTGAGATTGTTAAGAACTGATGCTACAACAGAATATGTGCAAAGGGAATATAGCAGACAGATCATTGTATATACCTGTAACAAGGCTGACGAATGACATAAGTATTTTATTGATGTGGAGACTTCCTACTTAGAGACATAGTCATACAGCACAGAAACAGACACTTTGGCCCAATCAGTCCATGCTGAACATAATCCCAAACTAAACTAGTCCCACCTGCCTGTTTCTGGCCCATATCCCTCCAAACCTTTCCTATTCAAGTATCTATGCAAATGTCTTTTAAACACTGTAACTGTACCCACATCCACCACTTCCTCAGGAAGTTCATTCCACACGCGAACTACCCTCAGTGTAAAATATTTGCCTCTCATGTCTTTTTAAAATTTCTCTCCTCTCACCTTAAAAATGTGCCATCTAGCCTTGAAAACCCCATCCTAGGGAAATGACAACTGCCATTAACTCTATCTATACCTCTCATTATTTTATAAACTTCAACCTCCTACACACCTATGATAAAAATCCGAACCTATTCAGCCTTTCTTTATAACTCAAACCTTTCATACCATGCAACATGCTGGTAAATCTCTTCTGAACCCTCTCCAGCTTAATAATATTCTTCCTATAACTGGGCAACCAGAAATGGACACAGTATTCCAGAAGAGGCCTCACCAATGTCCTGTTCAACCTCAACATGACTTCCCAAATCCTATACTCAAAGGACAGAGCAATAAAGGCATGCGTGCCAAAGGCCTTTTTAACCACCCAGTTCATATGCAATACAAACTTCAAAGAATTATGTACCTGCACCCCTAGGACCCTCTGTTCTACAACACTACCCAAGGCCCTACCAAAATGAGATTAGATGTGTATAAAAGTCAGTTGAAGAACATGTTCAGTTCCATGAGCAGAGCATCAAAGGATTGTCAGGGTATATTCCACATAAACCTATTCTGAGGCAATATTTGTTTGAGGAAAAGACAATCTCAGTGTTACAGATAATTTGCTGATTTATTATAAGATTTTGGTCATACATGGAGACCTTAGATTTGAGATATTTCAGAGCTTGCACCTGAGTCACTTGGATATCACCAAGCGTCATGCTAAAGTGTGAAATTCTGATTGGTGACAAGGCTCTCAAAGTCATGAGATGAGATGATTTCCAATTGCAGTAACTATACAATCCATTAACAGGAGTAAAGGGAATGTCTGATGGGATTTCTGTCCGGAGTGGGGGAGAAGGGAAATGACTCCCATGCCAATCAAACAAGCAATTACAATCATTTCCACCGCATTAACACCCACCAGATTTCCAGCCTCTGGAGTTTGTGTGGGTTCATGATCAAAACCGATAAGGCCAGTTTCTTGAGAATATATTACTTTGGTGATCCTATCTTGTTATGTTGCATCTTACAAATAATATGCAGTATATTTTTAAGAGACATGTTCATGATACCATCACCCTACCACCATCTTAACTGGGGTCACTTGAAGCATGACATGCTGATAAAAGGGTGCTGCAATTTGAAACCAATAAAATTCCTTCAAATCAGCCTGAATACTGAAGAGCCTGTAATTGTACTATATATGTACATACAAGGAGCTGTTTTAAATGTCTATTGAATCTTTCAGTGCAACTTTAACCATAATTAGATCATATGTTACTCATGATAACATAAGTATTGTCTGATGAGGTAAATACCCTGCTGAAAGTAAAAGTTGACAACATTGTGGTGACAGAGAAAGCAAGTGGAATGGTTGGAAGAAACAGGAGTGCATTAGTTTCTACAAGAAGGCAATCTTCTGTAGATTTGACAAGTTATTAATTAGGCTGGGAAGATGCCCTGAGTAGTGACCTGGTATGATCTGGTAATTCTCATTCCAGCCAACAGAATTTGAGAGAAAGCATAGAGGACTCAAATTTTCAACCTCCTTCAAGAGGATTGAGGACACGATTGAGGAGATAGGTGGAAGTCCACAGTAATCAAAGATCAGAGATTGAGTCAGTAGTTTTTGTTTTCGTGAGGAAGATATGTTGTGTAAGTGTAGTTTAAAGAGTTAAAGAAAATATGTCAATAAGGTAGTCTACCTCATCAAGGGAAGCGATGCAAGATCACATGACTACTAGGAGATTTTTCACTCTTGAATCTTCATGTCAAGTCTTGCAGTAATCAGTTCCATTCCCGCACCGGCTGAGGGTATCATGTAGGATTTTCCCTTTCAACCTCTTCCCTCGCTTGAGGCATGGTGACCCTCAGGTTAAACCTCCACCGGTCATTTTCTCTAATGAAAGAGCAGCCCTATGGTCTGCTAAGACAATAGAAACTTTATCTTTAGTTCATATTCACCACATTAACTAATAGGTAATGCTTCCAGATGTCTAAGCTACCTGTGACCTTTATCAGCCACACGCCTGGACAGAAGTAAAATAGTACAATCGATTCACTCAACTCACTACTGTAACTTGTAGAAGGTTGAACTGCTGCATTTGATATGTTGTTGACTCTCCTGATCAATGGTGACCTTTTGAAAGAGGTGCCTGCCAAGGTATGGGAAGTGGTCAGTTTCTTGAGAGTTTCTTCTTCAAGGTATATGAGGTGATGGAATATTTGGCTGACCAGGTGTGGGTTGTTGTATGCGTTTTGGAAAAATTTAAGTACAAGCTGCAATTTCTGTATTCAGAACTGAAGAGATCAGGAGTGGTCTGCTAATCTAGTGCAATGTAGGCAATAAAACCACAATCATCCCCCAAGCTGTAGATCATCTATGTCTGTACAGTTCAATTTAATTTTGGCACAGTGGTGATTGAGGTTTTAAAGCTCTTATCTAGACAGAACTTGATACTAAAACCAGTGGGAAGTTTTTCTTTGATGAAGTGAATAGCCACTGTGAAACACATTGCAAAATCTTTCAGAGCTATCTCACAGTCTTACCTAGCTTGGAGGTATCTTGTTTCAGATCTTCCACTCAAGACCTATAAGGATGAACAAATCTATACACCATCTATATGAGGTCATCACGAAGAAGTCAAATAATGGATTCAGAAGAAACATCTTTGTCCAGAAGCAGTGAGAATGTGAATGAGCTGCATGTTATCATTATGGAAAATGCCTCTTTCTAGACTATATATTCCAATTCTACATAAGACTCTGGAATAGAATTTGAACATACAATCTCAGAGACAAGAATGCTGAGAAGCTGACGTATTACTGAATGGTAAGGAGATTGAATATCGAACTTCCCTAATGGGAACCTTATATGAACACAAACAAAATTTCTTTACACTGGCATTGCCAAGCCCCAGGCTTAACTTCCTTCTTCTTTGTAAGTATTCTGTCAAATTCAGCAATGGTTCCTGAAGGTTTGAGGGGAAACAGGCTGCAACCACAGATAGTGACTGTGCAAGAAGCGTCTCAGCTGATTGGTACCTTCCGGATGTCATATTAGAAGGAAGGAGCCTGGGTTGAGCTCATATCACTTCCGAACCAGCAGAGTCACACCACGCCTGTCAAAAGGAATGGCAGAGCAGGAGAGCTTGGAGTTTGGCAAAGCCGACTTTGTCTTATTGGATAACCTCACCATAGAGGAGTTCTTAGCGAATTTGGAAGTGAGGTGAGTGTTTGGATGGGAAGAGGTTAGAAGCTGAAATGAAGGCAGGAAGTAAAACTGAAAGGGTTTAATTTTTTTTCTCTCTTGGTAAAAAAAACCACCGGTATTAACTAAGTCAGAGGTACAGAAATTAAAATAAAAACTTTGGAATGTGTAAGAAAATTAAATGAATTGGTACAGAGTGACCACAGTACATCATATTTAGAGTAAAGGTTGTTGTAGAAGATAACAGTGCATTGCTATGAAGCAGCAGCAAACTTAAAGCAAATCTGAGGAAAGTAGTTTCTTGTCAAAGCTGTGGAAGAATCAATCATTTCTGAAGAAGGGTCTAGACCCGAAATGTCAGATTTCTTGCTCCTCTGATGCTGCTTGGCCTGCTGTGTTCATCCAGCTCTGCACCTTGTTGTCTCAGATTCTCCAGCATCGGCAGTTCCTACTATCTCTGAAGAACCAATCAAGTTAGGAAAGCAAAGTATGGTGGAGCCTAAAGTGTAGCTGTATGCTTAGTTGAAAATAGACTTTAAAGGGAGAAAAATTAATGGTTTCAGTCACCTTTTATATGTTGGCTGTGGCTATTAATAACACATTTGTTTCAGAGTAAGAAAGCTTTGTTCATGCCCAGATCTAGAAATAATTCCAGCTTGCAATTGGTCAATTCATCTATTGCTAGAAATCTCATCTATGCCTTTGTTGCTTCCAGACTTGACTAATTCCAATGTTATCCTGGCTACCAAAACCATGTCATCTACCCAACTCCTTCCAATTTCCACCTGACATCTCACCCCAGCTCACCTCAGCCCCTGCACTGAACATAAGAACTGAAAGCAGGAGTAGGCAAGTCAGCCCTCTACTCTGGTCTGCTGTTCAATACGATCATGGCTGATCTCATCTCAACATCAACTCTGCCCATTTTCCATAAACCCTCATCCATCACTAATTTAAAATCTGTCTTTCTTTTCTTTAAATTGACTCAATGTTCCAGTATCTGCCGCATTCTGAGGTAGTAAGTACTATTCAACTACCATCCTATACAATTTGTCCCCAAAGACAGTCTCTCCATATCCAATATTAGCTGATATAGAAGAGGTTCTTAATGATGTGAGTAGGCAGCATTTGCATCTGTGGAACTTTAGCATTGGACCTTGTTCAGATGAATACCCTACTAGTCATGATGCAAAGAAACAGCAGGAGTTTGCAAGTGCTGCAGTAATATTGAGCCCCTCTCCTCCCAGCTCCACATCAGCCATGAAAGGCATTACTGCATTAAAGATTGTGGTGCATTATACTTACAGTTCACGTTGAGAGAGGATCAGTTTCCTGCCCTTCATCAGCCTACTTGATCTTGCATTAGTAGTCTGCTCTGTGGCCTGCAGGTGCCTCTTTTAAGGTCACACATGACTATTTCTGATTCACAGAGCTGTCTGTGTCAAACCTGCAAGCATCATTGACATGGTACACAGTGCTTTTGACCAGCATTTACATCCTACACAGTTAGACACTATGAATTTCATATGCAAGATGGTATAATTGCAAATGACTCAAATTTGCACCCCGTACGTGCATAATAAATACATTGGCTTCATAAAGAGTCTCCTGTCACTCAGAAGTAGGGCCCACATTATTGGACAGCAAACAAATAGTGATTTTGCTCATTCCAGGCATAGTCACAGCTATTTTCCATTCATTGGTCACATTTAAGAATTGAGAGATCATGGAAGACAATGTACAGTTAGAGTCAGGGTAAGCCTGAGCCCCAGGTCTAGCTAAGTCAGATAACACTCCTCCTCCAACAACCAGTCATGTCGTTTTTTACAGAGGTGGTAAGAACTGCCGATGCCGGAGTCTGAGATAATACAGCGTGGAGCTGGAGGAACACGGCAGGCCAGGCAGCATCAGAGGAACAGGAAAGCTGAAGTTTCGGGTCGGGACCCTTCTTCAGAAAT
>NC_063335.1:90450366-90482349 GCF_021869965.1 Rhincodon typus
TATGTCCTTTTTTACCTAGCTTTCCGTGGACAGCCAATCTCTACTGATCCCCCACCTGATCCCGTCCACCATTTAAACTGTATCTCCAACTCTCATCCTTACCCCTGTACTCCGTCACTGCAGTTTAGTCATACCCGCCATCATCATACACACTTCCTTCCTACTACCACAGTGGTAGTAACTGTCAATCACCTACCTTCTCCCGCAGCATCCATGTCTTCCCATGCACTGCTAGCTCCCCCCACCCCTTAAATGTTGAATGTGCCCTCTTCACCATCCTTGTCCCTCTGCATCCCAGGTTACTGCTTCTAGTTCTAAGTGTTGAGTCCCCCCACCTGATAACTCCCCGCAACCCCAACGTTCATTCCATTGACACCCCACTCCCAGGACTGACCGTGATCCATCCCCAAACCAGTTTGGATGGACAGCCCTGACTGATGACTGATGGACCTCTGGCTTCTCTCTGTGCATCTCCCTAACTGACAATCTGCAAATTCCCATCCTGACTTCATGGGACATGCAGGACTCTCTATGGTCCTCTCCCTGTACTGCAGTGAAACAGACCCCCTGCCACACACCACCTCATACTGGAGTCTGACTGTACTCAAGCCCTTGTACTGATTGTGATACTGCCCAGACTCCACCAGGACCCACTGAGTAACAGCAGCCCCTCCCCCTGACTTGACTGAGGACTACACCCCTTTGAATTGAGACATGACTATTTAGTTGGTACACATGCAGTCTGTTTGTCCTATAGATTGTCAGGACATGCTGATGGTATGAAATTGATTTAGCACTGTACCATTCAGCAACACATCCACCCCTTTGACTGGAGGCTGCCGAACAGCCTGACGAGCTGGTTCTGTACTAAACTGCAAAGCAAAACAGAAGGACTGTGGTCTTTAAACTGCAACTGAGGGGGTAAAGTGGAAGAAAGGGAAAGCAAGATGGAGATACTTTCCAATAAAAGTTACCAGTGTACTCCAAAGTGCAGCAACAAAGTGCAGAAATATCCTGTATCCTGTGAGTGGATCGGAAATGTACCATGATAGCGCAGAGAGGCTGGCATTCAGTAGATTTGAGTGTCCTTAGACGTGAGTTATGAGCAATCATGGCCTATGGACCATAGCCTGTTATCCAAGATGGAAGTCCAGTGGAGCAAACTGGAGTCTCCAGGCAACTGGTCTGACAGTCATGTTGAGAATTGTTGGCATCTGGTTTCTATTCGGCTGGTGGCAGAAAAGGAGAGTGTATACTACTGAGATGAAATGAAACAAATAATGAGGGTGAATATAATCATTGTAACCTCATTAACAGACACCTCATTTCTCATTTGTGAGAGTCAAATCTCAACATCTGCAACTTAGTTGAAAAATGCAAATTGTTTCTCCCTATGTTGAAAACTGCTCCTGAGCAATATTGTCACATTAACTGTAGTGCAACTCATGAGAAATGTGACATTAAATGGACGACACTAGACTACACCCTGGAAGATAACTCTAAGCAAACCTGGGCATCCATACATCAGCTGCAGATGTACCAGGACTCTGTGGCAAACGTCCTCCATACTTTTTACTAAAAGAGACCACCATCAGTTTGTCAAGAAATTTGTGGTCAGTGGTTTGCATGTGGTCATTATACTTCCTCCAGCACTGCCTCCAAATTGACGGAGATTGGCTCCTGGTATGAATTGCAATGACTATGTGCTCCACTAGCATTGCCAGTGTGTCTGGAGAGCCTCCATCCTCTGTGCAAAAAGAACATTTTTATCTTTATTTATTTTTTCATGGAATGTGGGCATCTCTGGTAAGATCAGCATTGTTGCCCATTCCTAAGCGCCTCTTGAATTGAATGGAAAGGACAGTTAAGGGTCAACCACATTGTTGTCTGGAGTCAAACGTAGGCCAGATCAAGTAAGGATGGTAGGTTACCTTCCTGAAAGGAGGGCTCTTGTGGTGCACTGGGAGTGTCCCTACCTCTGAGCCTGGAGACCTGGGTTCAACTTCTACCTGCTTCAGAGGTGTGTAATAACATCTCTAAATAGGTGAATTAGAAAATATCTACCTTTGCAAAAAGAAGAGCAGATTTTATTTTTTATAACAGTTCATGATATACTCATAATCAACATGAACGAAACTGTCTTTCAATCCTCGGCTTTATTAAATTAATTGAAATTCCACCAACCAGCATGGCAGGATTTGACTTTATGTCACTGGAGAATGAACCTGAGCTATTTGAGTACATTACTTCTTTGTAGCGTCTTTTGATTTCTTCCACCAAAAACCTCTACTGCAGCATCCAACAGGTCAGAGCCCTTTTGATGCAATTTCAGGTCAGATTTTCTTTAATCATAACTCTGAGCAGATGCAGTGCTCCTCCTCTTTAAGAGGAGGAGGCTACTTTTAAACAGCGGAGGCCAAACCACTCAAAATATTGGTCTGCTGCTGGTACATCCAGCCGGTGAATACAATGTGAATAGCACAGCCTGGATGCTGAAATCATTCAAAAGGTCAAGCAGCATGAACCCTGCATTACCATCAAAGTCCAGGGTAGTCAATCCTGTTCCAATCCCTGCATTGATTTTATCCCCTCAACATTGAATTATTTCTGAAGTTCTGTACTACCAAACAGCTATCAATATTTGGGAAATGGCAAGTGTGGATTACAACATGAAGGAGAGAAAGTAAAGGTTTTCTTTATTGTAAGCTGTTTTCAGCCTGTAGGTATACCTACAAAAATACTATTTTTTGCAATCTCTAGCTTCTCAAGGGGCATTAGGATCATCCACTGAGTGCTGGACGAGAGTGACATATAGATCAGATTGCCTCGGAATGCCAGATCCCTTTAACTGAATGACATTAGAATCACAGGATAGTCAAATTTTTCAGTACAGGAGCCTATCATGTCTGCGCCGACTCCTGAAACAGCCACCCAGCTCGTCCTGTTCTACCGCCCTATCTCCGTAGCACTATAAATTAATCAGTTTCAATTATGTATTGAGTTTTCTTTTGAAACCTCCTATGCAATCCACCTCCCCAACTCTCCCAGGCAGCGCATTCCAAATCCTAAAAACTCTCTGAGTAAAGAAGTTTCTCCTCATCTCATTCCTGGCTATCTTGCTGACAAGCTTGAAATTGTGACCCCTAGTTACTGAAATGGGTTTTAAACAACTCTCCAGCAGCTTTCATGATCATTTCCTGGTACCAGTCCACAACTTATTTGGGTGGAATTTGTACTTGTGATTTCATTAACTCAGCAAGTAGACCGTTATATCCACCCCACAGCTTTACTGCCCGAGAATGAACGAGTTAGAGAAAGAAGTGGTGCTGTATTGGTGCTGATTTCAACACAAATGAGAATGTAGGAAGGGTCTGTTTAAAAGAGTATTTGGATTTAGAAGACGAAATATGTTGATATAAAAGACAAGACAACTTCTCAGATCCAGTTTAAGCAATGGAGGCGATATTAGGGTCCAGCTGAAATTAAACAAGACGAGGTCAAGAATGTTAATAGATGGGAAGCAAAGGGTAACATGGTCAAAGATAAACTGGTGCTGATTGTGTCTGAAAAAACATTACTGCTTATTTCTTCCCTTATAGGTTTTATAAGAATAGAATCTACACCTACATTGGAGAGGTGGTTGTCTCAGTAAATCCATACCAGCATATTGATTTATATGGAAGAGACATGATCGAACACTACAAAGGAAGGGAGCTGTATGAAAGACCACCGCATTTGTATGCCATTGCAGACTCAGCTTACAAAGCCATGAAAAGGAGAGCTAAGGACACGTGCATTGTAATATCAGGTACATTAAAATAGGTTGGAATGGGTAATATAGCAATGGTAAGATACGAAAGAATTTGGGTGTGAAGCCAAAGCATTGATAGTGAAACATGCTTTTGAATACAGGGAGGGAGACTAAAATAGTTTTGGAAGAGAATTACTGAGTACAGATTTTAAAAGCTACTATTCATACTGTTTGAAGGTGATTTCAATAGTGTATATAAAACGTGGTTAACCTTCTTGGCAGTAGAGACTCGAGGCTGACCAGATGGTGTTGTTATTTTAATGAAAGGACTCAATCATCCTTTGACACAATTTACAAATCAGTAAAATTGAATTTACTGCTCACAAACTGCTCTATAATATCAATATGCATAAAATATCATATGGTAATCACCTTGTACAGATATGCTAATAGAACACTTATGGGGCAGGTGAGATTTGAGCCCAGACCTCCTGGATCTAGAGGTAGGGACTCTACTACTGCACAACAAAAGCCCTCCAAAAGGCTCTGAATGATAACTACTAGCACAACGGGCAGTGGCACATTTGAATACACACCCCGAAGAAACTGAAGCCCAGATCCAACACCTTTGATTACTTGGACGCACTACCCCTAAAGCTGCTGTAGATATTTTATAATCAACCTGTTCAGAAATGTTATTATACACATCTGAAGCAGGTAGGAGTTGAACCTGCAACATTTAGACAAGAAACCCCGAAACATATGTAGGGATGCTACCAATGCCTCCTATAAATGTTGTACTTTAATCAACCTGTACAGCTATGACATATATTCAGAATAGGTGGGGCTTGAATCCAGGTCTCCAAGATAGAAACACTGCCACTGCACCACAAAAGCCCTCAAACAAAGTTGCTGTATTCATCCAAAACACCAAGCTAATTGGCTAAGATGATTAATTGGGAGATGAGAGGAGGATTAAATGAGAATGAAAAGTTTTTGGAAGATGGGAATTGGAGTAGGCCATTCAGCCCCTTTGTCTGTTTTACCATTTGGTTAGAAAATGACTGCTTTGCATTTCATCTACCTATATCTACCAATATCCCTTACCTAACTAAAATCTATTGTTTCCTGCTTTGAAAGTGCCAATTCACTCAGAAGACAGAATTCCACATATTGTGTGTGAACAGGTGGTTCCTGGTTTACACTCCTGAAAGACTGGATCAAACTTTAAGGCTGTGTGCCTAGTTCCACATTCCCTCAATGGAAAAAACTATGTGTGAGTTGTGGGAGCGAGTTCCTTCAGGACTAAGTGATTTAATGTAGATGAATATAGCCACCTTTCTGGTCTGACTAGAAGATTCTTGTAGAGTAAGTAGTTCTAGCAACATTGCAACTATTTAAAGATTATATGAACATGCTCTACATTACTACAAAGACTGTTAGGAGCACAATAGTCTTAGGTTCTGCCCGTACCTACTCCTATTTTACTCCTTTCTATGTCATAGAATCAGAGCTTCCACAGCACAGAAAGAGACTCTTTGGCTCATTGTGTCTACACCAGTCATCAAACATCCATCTCTTCTAAACCTTCTTCCAGCATTTTGCCCATCATTTTGTATGCTGTGGTATTTCAAGTGCTATCTCGATATTTCTTAAATGTCTTGAGGGTTCCAATCTTTCAGGCAGGGTATTCCAGAAAGTCATAACCTCCTGGCTGAATTTTTATTTCTTCAAATCCCTCTTAAACCTCCTGCTCCTTACCCTAAAATTCTGTTCCCTGGTTATTGACCCCTCAACTAGAGGCAGAAGTTTCTCCCTGCCCATGCCCCTCGGAACTCTACATACCTCAATTAGATCACCTCTCAGCCTACTCTGACCTACAGAAAACAACCCCATCTGTTTAGTCTCTTTTGACAGCTTCATCACTCTAGCCCAGGCAACATCCTGGTGAATCTCCTCTACAACCCCTCCAGTGTAATTACATTCTTCCTATTGAGTGGTGACCAAAACTGCACACAGCATTCCATCTGTGGCCTAACTAATGTTAATTAATGTATTTTCATGTATTATCACAGTCAATGGTGCTTACCGCACTCAGTCAAAACAATTAATAGTGCAGACCCATATATATCATCTCAAACGCCCACTCCCACTCCAAATCATTTTCTTTCAAACTGTTTGATCTTTCATCATGTTGTGGACTTTTGGCTCAAGCAGGGTAGTTGTACCTGACAGGGCAATACTTAAGTTAGCTTTTGCAATGAAGTGCTGATATATTCAAGGCATTCATTACAGCTCTTTGTATATACATATATTACAGTCACAGGCACTTCAGGGCCTAGGTAATACTAAACTCTTCAGTAACAAACAGCAGCACACTTCAATTAATGTGTGATACTTCAAGTGGTCCCAGTTAAGATGGAGTCAGAGATCTCTCTGCCCTTTGGTCAGATGTAATGATATGGTGATGATAACATGAGTATGTCAGTATGTACTGTATACTCACTGTGAGACATAATGCAAAACAATTACTGTTATATATTGGTTTGTACATTTCCAGTTACCTCAACACCATCCTACCCACATCTTTGACTTTATAAACTCAGATGATCAGGAAGTTTCACTCATAATTCCCGAGTACATTCTCGTCAAACTTGGGAGAAGTGTAGTTTTTTGGGACGAGGTAGTTGACTTGAACTGTTTACTTGACGATTAAGGGTCTATAGTTTTCTCTTATCCTTAGTTTTGCTATTTGGTTCAACCCATTGCATAATCTGTGGATGTTTCCTGAGATTCCACAACACAGCCCTTCAGCAGTATGGATGATGTATGATCACCGTTGGTTCAACTTTCTGTGAACGGCTGAACATTTTCTGTAAAAAAGCCCTGATCCATAACTGTGCTTCTGTTGCTAACTCTGGCACATTCCTTGTATGGCAATATTTATGTACTCTAATATGTGATTTGCTAGTGCAATAGGATTATTCTTTATTATGTACCATAATGTATACATACATATATGTTCCATGTGTCATATATGACAACATTTCTGAAGTATTTAGATGACAATTTAAAGCAGCATAGCACACAAGACTACGGGTCAAACACTGGAAAATGAAAGTAAAGTAGATAGCTGCTTGATGACCACATGGATACGATGGACCAAAGTGCCTATTGCCATGCTATGATACCCTATGATTGTACTGCTTGGTTATCATGAAAGGCATAAATCTGGAACCAATTTCTTAGGCAGGATAGAGATCTGAGTATACAGCATTCTGCCCACCTGTATCTCTGATGGTTCTAGACTGTATTGGAACTGGGTGGACATGTAATTCAACAATACTGCACATTAGTCAGAACTCTTCTGTAAGACTGACCCACACTCAGCTCCCCATCAGATTGTAGGTAACACAGTGACCTTGTGATATGCCTAAATCTATCACTGTCCGGGAATTGGCAGATGCACTCATTCATAAATTGGGCCTGTTGTCTAAAATGACATGCTTTGCAAAAATATGGTGTAAGACTCAATTACTGCTTCTGTGGCTGTCATATTAACCATATTCAACCATCGGGAGGAATAATTGATGATGATGAAATAAGATTTTCTGTTGAAAACAAACAAATCCATCCTCATGCTGTCAATGTCTGTGGGAATTTGGTGTATATTAAAATTCTCTTTGGTCTGGCAATTGGTAATGAGTTCCAAATTGTCCCTGTAAATTCTGGGACACCATAAAAATGACTGAGTTCTAGGCCTGCAAGTGGTGATTTCCAAGTGTTCTCTATGCAGTTTCCGCTAGGTATCCTCTTAAACCAAAGCTGGGATGAACAGTCACTTGCCATACACTCATCCGTCAACAACAATGGGAAAATGATTTTTTTGAGTGAAATTGCCACATAACTGGGCTTGGGATATAGCCAACCCTTGGTAAAGTTTTAACAGATGGTGAAACATTCCCAATCCCTCATTCGTTCTTGTTAAATCTGACTAAATTAATTTACTGGCCATCGTGAAATGGATGTGTGACTCAAAACTTGGATGAAGTCAACATTACGACTGATAAGGCTGCTAACTTTATTCTGGAGACTGCATCCACCACTCTGCAGTTTCTGCTGCATGAAGATTGTTTCATAAGGGAATACCATAAGGCAAACTCGAAATCTTTATATTCCTGGAGGCATTCTTGCAAGTTCCTTATCATCCAGTGGAGACTAACGATCTGTGTACCATTTGAATGACCATTTTTATACTAAGCCTGTAAATCTCTCACAAGCCCATATAAATGGGAGAGCTTCCTCTTCTGCAAAGCATCTCATGTTCTAGTTAATATGCTTACTGCATATTGGGTTGGTTTGGGACATCCCACAGACTGTTTCTGGAACAGTACTGTTTGTCTGCCAGTAACTGAAGCATCAGATTTTAAATCATTGCACATAGAATTATGATGCACTAAGACATCTGTAGACAAAACATTTCTTTAATCCTGATAAACGTGTTCAGTTGATGAGGATTTTTGTGTTTTCTTGAGAAGTCAACCATTTTACATGCCCTCACTTTACTGCCAGGTTGTGTACACAGGTTTCTTCAAGCCCTTCGTTCCTATTGTTCCTTCAAACAATCCAAATTTTTTGCATTACTGTAACTATTTACATGAATGCTACTACAGGGACTGTTAGAAGCAGATTAACCACAGTTCTTTCCCCTACTAACTCCAACTTTCTTCCAGTCCAAGTCCTCATCACATTATCACAGGGGAAGAGGGTCAGTTAGCTGTTCTGAGGAACGATCACCAGACCCGGAACGTTAACTCTGCTTTCTCCTCCACAGATGTTGCCAGACCTGCTGAGCTTTTCCAGCAACTTTGTTTTTGGTCAGTTAGCTCAGTTGGCTGGATGCCTGGTTTGCAACAAAGAGTGATACAAACAGCATAGATTCACTTTTCGTACTGGTTGAGGTTATCCTGAAGGTCCCACTTTCACAAGCTCACCCTTCACTTTACTCACGGTGACCCTCAGATTAAACCACCGTTGGTTGTCTCTCTAATGAGAGAGAGGGACTGTGGCAACTTTACTTTTTATCACAACGGGTGGTGCTAACTGTACTTAATCCTAGTATTAGCCCTTTCAGAATCTTTCAGACATGACAGAAATAGATTCTCTTTGTCTACCCAATGAAATCCTTTCATCATTTTAAACCTCAATTAGATCTTCATTCAACCTTCCAATATGTTTCAAGTCACTTGCTGTACTGGTCCTCTTTCTATCAGGAAATAGAGTGAGAAATCTTCACACAGGAAGTTTCCCCTTTCCACTGGATGTTATTTGCCTTAGAACTGGTGGCAAATGTTCTGACCTATGTCCCTACTTTTTGTTAGAAGTGCAGAAGTGATCAGATTCATTGTGTGGTTCTTTTAAAATTTTGTCTGGTCAAAAATGCATGGTAAATTAAAGGAGCTGTTTTGTTCGCATCCTTGTGGTAACATTTTGGTAAATCTCCTCTGCACCCTCTCCAGTGCAATCACATCTTTCCTATAACATGGATTCCAGAACTGCACACAATACTCTAACTGTGGACCAAGCAATGTTTTATACAGTTCCAGCGTACCTGCTTTTAAACTCTATGCCTCAGCTAATAAAGGGACATATCCCATATGCATTCTTAATCACTTTATCCACTTGTCCTGCTCCCTTAAGGGACCGATGTCTATATATACCTTTGATCCCTGGTGTTTCTCTTGGTCCTACCTAGGTTTACCCTGACCAATCAGCTCACATATATCTGGATTGTATTGCATTTGTCACTGACCAGCCCATCTGACTCATCAGTCTATATCCTCCTGTAATCTAAGGCTATCCTTCTCACTATTTCCCACTCAATCAACTTTGTATCATCTGTGAACTTACAGATCAACCCTCCTACATTCAAGTCTAAATCATTTATGTAAACTACAAATACAAAAAACCCCAATACTAACCCATATGGGACTTCCAGACACCCCTCATCAATTACCCTCTGCTTCCTGGCACTCAGCCAAATGTGGATCCAATCTGCCAAATCTTACTGGATCCCAAAGTCTCTTACCTTTTCCATCAGTTTCACAGGCAGGATCATGACATCGTTCCTCCATTGCTCCTCAATTGTTTTTGTTGCTAAACTTTTTCCCGATCCACTCCAGCCAGCTCTCCCCTCATTCCTTTGTTATCACTCTTATTTAAGTTTAATACAGTTGTTTCTGACCCAGGTTTCTCCCTCTTAAACTCAATGTTAAATTCAACCAAGTTATGTTTACCTTTTCCTGGGGGATCTTTTGCCCTGAGATTGTGGTATTACACATTACACATTACCAGATTCAAATCACCTAATCCCTGGTTGGATCCAAAACAATAGTTTCTGTTTTCTAATATTTAATTGGAGGATATTTTTGCTCATTCACTGGTGGATGTTGGTGTATAACATCACAGATAAAACACAGATACAGTGAAGGTGTTGAGAGAGAGAGATGACAGTGAGGTTGAGCTAGATGTCATCCATGAATGATTGCATGTATATGAGTAGAAAACTTGCTGTGCTTATCTGCCCTGCACTACTTATACATCTACGCCCGCCCAAAGTTGACTGTTAACTGCCTTTATGTGGCTGAGCAAACTGCTCAATATTTTCAATCTAAACAGGGATGGACAATATCCTTTTCAACAATCTGCACATGCCAAGAATAAATTTAGAAAAAAACATTTTGGCACAGTTAACACAATTCTTTGAATAGCACCATGGGATCTTTCATAGATAATAGTGTGCAGCTGGAGGAACACAGCAGGCCAGGCAGCATCAGAGGAGTAGGAAAGTTGACTTTTTGGGTTGGGACCCTTCTTCAGACATTGGTTGTGGGGGGAGGGAGCTCAGAAATAAATAGAGAGAGGAGGGGTGGGCCTGGGGAAGGTACTCTTTCTCTATTTATTTCTGAACTCCCTCACCGCCCCACCAATGTCTGAAGAAGGGTCCCAACCCAAAAAGTCAACTTTCCTACTCCTCTGATACTAACTGGCCTGCTGTGTTCCTTCAGCTCCACACTGTGTTATTTCTGACTCCAGCACTGGCAGTTCTTGCTATCTCTGAATGGGATCTTTCATATCCATCTAAGACAGCAGTCTCATTCAATACGACACATAAATGGTGTGCAGACTTTAAGCTTAAGTCATAGAGTGGGACATGACCTCGTAAACCATTAATTCAAAGGTGAGAGTGTTCCTGGCTGAACTAAGGCTGACACAAGCCGAGCTTGCTGGCATTATTCTGTAATTTTCTGACATTTGGCCACAATATTGTTCATTTCTTGCCTCTATCTGTTAAAAAAAACTCTAACAGATTACAGAAAAGTATCTCCTTGTTCATATTTTCAGGTGAGAGTGGCGCTGGCAAGACAGAAGCCAGTAAATATATAATGCAGTATATTGCAGCCATCACCAACCCCAGCCAGAGATTGGAAGTTGAGAGGTAAGGCCGAGCTTTCAAATATTCCATCAAATTTCGTGAATCCCATGACTAGATCACATATAACAGCCTGAAATAATCTTGCGCTTTTAACACAATTTAACACTTCTGAGGAGCTTTAAGGAGCATTATTGAACAAACTTTGACAATAAGCCAAAGAAGGACAACAAGCAAAACCTCTATCAAGGAGGTATATGTTAAAGGATGCCTTAAAGGTGCAGAGGGAGAGAGAGAGAGAGAAAGACTGGGATCAAGTTCCAGAGCTTAGGGTCAAGGCAGATGAAAGCACAAATGAGAGAGTGACGGGAATGGAAATACACTAAAGGCCAGAGCTAAAGGGGCATAGAGTTCTCCAAGAGTTCATGAGCTAAAGGGGGTTACTGAGAAGGGAAGGCCAAGGTCATGGAAGGATTTGAAATGGATGAAAATTTTAAATCTGTGGCAAAGAAATGATGGGTGAATGGATGAGGTGTTTATATAGTATCTGAAAAAGAGGCAGGAATGTGGGGAGATGTAAAATCTCCAATGGAATACCTGGGAAATAATTTTAGTTGAAAGCACAAATCATGCCAATAAGCAATAGAGATATGGTTCTCAACACCTTACTGTCTGTAAGAAATTTGATATCAATGGCTTAAGAACATGGTCTGCTGTCGATTTCTCAGAGAAACTATGGATGCATTATAAAGATGATGTTGTCAACAACATTCATGTCCCTAGGAATCATTTTTAAAAATATTAAACAATTACTGAATCTCTAGAACACTGCTTTGGATTCAAGAACGTTGCTTTTCTCTATCTCTGATATTTCTCGGTACCCCACCTTGCATTCGGTTGTGGACTCTAGAAGTTGCTCTCTATACTTTCCCATCACTTCTTCAACTCTTAAATCCTCCTTAAGTTCTGTCTTGAGCTGTCCGTTGGTTCTGTGTTGATTATTAACTGATTAAATTCTTATAATTGTGGAATGTTTTAGAGTATTAGAAGCACCCAAATAAGTCATTCTTGATGATGATAGCAAAGGTAAAGTTGGTGAGATTAAAATTGTATGGGGGATTAACATAAGATTGAAGCTTGGGCAGTAAGGATGAATATTAATCCCACTTAAAACTGATTATGAAATGAATTGAACCTGTTCTCCCAACTGCAGAGAAAATTCTCTTGCTATGGAATGAAGTTTTTGGAGCTTTACCCTCAGCTGTAGATGTTATTGTTCTCATTCTGAGCATTTACATGATATATGTTCATCCCTTTGCCATTCCCCCTTCCCCAGTGTAAAAAACGTTTTGCTGAAGTCAAACTGTGTCCTGGAAGCTTTCGGGAATGCAAAGACGAATCGGAATGACAATTCTAGCCGATTTGGGAAATACATGGACATCAACTTTGACTTTAAAGGGGATCCCACTGGTGGACACATCAATAACTATTTGCTTGAGAAAGTAAGAAAATGTCTTTTTGTTTGTCCTTCTAGTGCACTAGTTGAAAGTTGCAAGAATATATCTATGCCTGTATCTCTTTTTCTCTGCATTGAAAAAATTCTTTGGGAGGGAAAAGCCGGCAAAAATCCTTGGAAATATTTTGGAAATGGTTGTACTGGACCTCCATTTTAAAGTATACAAGATGAATCAGACTGCTACGTCTCATCATTCACTGGACTCTGGGGTGGTTCCCGCAGATTGGAAACAATGTGATGCCACTGTTTAAAAAAGGAAGTAGACAAAAAGCAGGTAACTATAGGCCAGTTAGCTTAACTTCGGTAGTGGGGAAAATGCTTGAATCTATCATTAAGGAAGAAATAGCAAGACATCTGGATATAAATTATCCCATTGGGAACACCCAGCATGGGTTCATGAAGGGTAGGTCATGTTTAACTAATTTGGTGGAATTCTTTGAGGACATTACTTGCGTGGTGGACAATGGGGAACCTGTGGATGTGGTGTATCTGGATTTCCAGAAGGCATTTGACAAGGTGCCGCACCAAAGGCTGCTACATAAGGTAAAGTTGCATGGTATTACAGGTAATGTATTGGCATGGATAGAGGATTGGTTGACCAGTAGAAAGCAAAGAGTAGGGGTAAATGGGTGTTTTTCTGGTTGGCGGTCAGTGGCTAGTGGTATGCCTCAGGGGTCAGTGTTGGGGCCGCAATTGTTTACAATTTACATAGATGATTTGGAGTTGGGGACTAAGTGTCGTGTGTCAAAATTTGCAGATGATACTAAGGTGAGTGGTAGAGCAAAGTGTGCAGAAGACACTGAAAGTCTGCAGAGGGATATAGATAGTCTAAGTGAGTGGGCAAAGGTCTGGCAGATGGAGTACAATGTTGATAAGTGTGAGGTCATCCATTTTGGTAGGAATAGCAGCAAAATGGACTATGTTTAAGTGGTAAAAAATTGCAGCACGCTGCTGTGCAGAGGGACTTGGGTGTCCTTGCGCATGAATCGCTAAAAGTAGGATTGCAGGTGCAGCAGGTAATTAAAAAGGCAAATGGAATTTTGTCTGCCATTGCTCGAGGGATGGAGTTTAAAAACAGGGAGGCTATGCTGCAGCTGTATAGGGTCCTGGTGAGGCCACACCTGGAGTACTGTGTGCAGTTTTGGTCTCCTTACTTGAGAAGAGATATACTAGCACTGGAGGGGGTGCAGAGGAGATTCACTCGGTTGATTGCAGAGTTGAGGGGGTTGGATTATGAGGAGAGACTGAGTAGGCTGGGATTATACTCATTGGAATTCAGAAGAATGAGGGGAGATCTTATGGAAACATATAAGATTATGAAGGGAATAGATAAGGTGGAGGCAGGGAGGTTGTTTCCGCTCACAGGTGAAACTAGGACTAGAGCGCATCGCCTCAAAATAAAAGGAAGCAGAAGTAGGACTGAGGTCAGGAGGAACTTCTCCACCCAAAGGGTTGTGAATCTGTGGAATTCCCTGACCAGTGAAGCGGTTGAAGCTACCTCGCTGAATGTTTTTAAGGCAAGGCTAGATAAATTTTTGAACAGTAAAGGAATTAAGGGTTATGGTGAGTGGGCGGGTAAGGGAGCTGAGTCTCAAAAAGATCAGCCATGATCTTATTAAATGGAGGGGTAGGCTCGAGGGGCCGGATGGCCTACTCCTGCTCCTAGTTCTTATGTTCTTATCATCTCTGTCCCTATTTCTCATATAATTTATGAATCTACTTTTCACTCACTCTCGACCTTTATCTGTCTATTCCTGTGTCTTCCTCTCGAATTCTGTTTGTCTGTATCTATTTTTCATTCTCTCTTTCCATTTCTGTCTTTTTTAGAAGCTCTGTTTGTTTCAACCTCTTCCACTTTTTATCAACTGGATGTAAATCTGTGCTTCTTCTGGGATGTTCTCACTTGTATACCACTGACACCCAGCTTCTATTAAAACAATTCACAAGTCACATATTCATTATCAAGAAAAGCATTTATTGCTCTCCCCTTAAAGGAATGCTGGTGATGATCTGCCATTGTAATGACTCACTATTTCCTAGGCCATTACAGGGGGCAGTTAAGAGTCAACTCCATGACTAAGGGTTTAAAGTCATTTATAAACCAGGCTCAGTGAGGAAGGCAGATGTTCTTTTCTAAGGTTTTAATAAACCAGGCGAACATTTATAATAAGTGCTTAGTTATATGCACTGGACTTTATGGCCCATACACTTATGGGGACACACAGATGGATCTGAGCTTGCCTGTCCACCCACCTCCTTCCCCCAAGATATTGTGGGGAGATGTCAGATAGGCTGTCCACTTTTGAGTCTCATCCTCAGATTTTTCAGGAATAGGAGAGAACTGTGCCCAACGTATAGCTGTGACCCTTTGTTTACTGACCCTGACCAGTGATAGCAGGAGGTTTGGCAACTTTTTGGGTCCCTGGTGCCAACCATAGCTCCATCTCCAGCAATAATTTTTAGCCCCCACATCCTCTTGTCTTGTCCAATGTTCTTTGCCTGCCAAACCCTCTTGCTGTGAACTGCCCACTCACCATAACCCTTAATTCCCTTACTGTTCAAAAATTTATCTAGCCTTGCCTTAAAAACATTCAGCGAGGTAGCTTCAACCGCTTCACTGGTCAGGGAATTCCACAGATTCACAATCCTTTGGGTGAAGAAGTTCGTCCTGACCTCAGTCCTACATCTGCTTCCTTTTATTTTGAGGCGATGCGCTCTAGTCCTAGTTTCACCTGTGAGATCCCAGACTTAGCTGGAGGTCATACCTATCACTGATTGCATCCAGCTTGGTCTAGCCATAGTGCTAGCAGTCACCATTGCTCCTGGTGGAGCTGAGAATAATGTAGACTTCCACAAGGCTGGAATTCCATCTGGGAGGGGCTGAGGTCTTATAAAAGAACATAAAAACATAAGAACTAGGAGCAGGGGTCGGCAATTCAGACACTCAACCCTGCTCCGTCATTTAGTATGATCATCTTGACCTCAACTCCACTTTCCTGTCTGCTCTCCATAACCTTTCAAGTCATTATAAATTAAAAACTGTCTATCTCCTCCTTAAATTTATTGCCTTGTAATATTGACCAACATTTGTGCTGACGAATGGGGAGCCCATTGCATGGCGAGATGATGCTGTACTGGACTCATAATCCGGAATCCCAGGCTATTGTTGCAGGGAAAAGTGGAATTTGACTTCAAATAATAAGCCTGGAATTATTAAGCTAGTCTTAATTGTTGCCAATCATCTGAAGTCTAGAAGATCTAGGCCATTAAGTTGAATTTAAATTTTCAGGTGGTAGCAGTTGAATTTATGGCTATAAATCAGTATATTCAAAAAAGAATAAATCAGTGGAGGGAGCTGGGCACCACAGCCCATATGACCCTTTCCAAAACCATTTTGATTTAGCTTCCTCCTCCTCTACCTACCTCTTCCTCACCTTTGATGGTTTGCATTACCCTTAATGGGCTCTGCGCATAAATTATTCAGTTGGAAACACGGGTGATTTATTGGCCTTGGTTAATAGATGAACAAAAAAAAATTGGTCATTTACTGAGGGGGAAGAAAAGAATGCCGAATTGTGTGTAAGAGCACTTCTGAAGGTTATTTCTGTATATTATAAAAGTAAATCAGTAGGATGAAGAAAGATAATGAATCAGTAGGATGCCTGCCCCTTCCTCTCTCCCTCCCTTTTCCCTCACCTTTGATGCTCTGCATTGCCCCTAATGGGCTTTGCATGTAAATTAAACAATTGGAAAACACGGGTGATTTACTGTTGGAAGTTAATAAATGAAAAAATACCACGGATGATTTGGTGATGGGAAAAATGTTCAGTTGTGAGTATGAACACTTCTGGAAATAAGAGCTAAAAGACTGATGAAGAAGGAAGTATGAGTAGGTCAGGTGTCTTTTGGTGCAGTGGTAGGATAAATATCCCTGGGCCAGAAAGCTTGGGTCCAAGTCCCACCTGCTCCAGAGGTATATAACAACATGGCCAAATGTGTTGATTTAAGAAAACATCTAAATCAGCAGGACATGTCTATGAATGGTTAGCTTGGTGCCATTATGAAGCTGTTACTCCCTCTGAGCTGTACCTGACTATCAGCTCTCTCAATTCCTAAGCATAACTTCTCAGCCTACTTGCCTGATATCTGGTACTGGATGAGCAGAAATTTCCTCCATCAAACAGTGGGAAGACCAAAACTTGATTCCCAAAGGTCAGTCCCCACCACAAACGCTGAGCCATCGACTCCATCCCTTTCTCTGATAATCATTTGAGACTGAGCCAGGCTGTTCACAAATCTCAGCTTTCAACTGTCATAATCGACCCTAAGTCTTTTCTGGCTTTATTACCTTTGCCTTTGTTAGCCCTAAATTTGACTGTTTCAGTAACCCCTCTTAGTTTCTGCTCCATGTAAACTTGAAGTCATCTATTGCTCTCTTGCCCCTGACTTAACTTGTACTGACTCTCATTCACACATTGCTTCTATGATTACCCAAGTACATTGACTCCCAATTAAGCAAGGAATTGATTTTAAAATGTCATCCTTGCCTTAAAATATTTCTATAGTTTTCTTTCCTTGACTTTGAATTCTCCTCCTTCCCTTCAGTCCTCCAAGACATCTGTGATGCTCTGGTCATGAACATTCCCAATGTTAATTACTCCATCTTTGGTGGCCTTGTTTTCTGCTATCTCAGCCTTAACTTCTGGAATTCCCTTCCTACACTTCTCTACCTCTCTTCTATTTTTGACTGGCTATACTACTGTGAAGTTCCTTGGAACATTATACCATGCTAAAGGCATTATGTAAATATAAATTGTTATTCTGATGAATCATTATCTTTTGTTGTTGTTTGGAGTTCAGGATCAGAAAATCTTTTGGTGGTTAGAATCAAAGAAAATACTATTTTAACAAGAGGCCCGATGAGAGTTGACTTGTATACTATCAGCATTTCTGGGAAATGTTTCAACACTAGTGTTTATTGTCCCTGTTCTTGAATTGTGATTTTTATTGCTGTCCCCACAGTCACGAGTGATTGTTCAACAAAGAGGAGAAAGGAATTTCCATTCCTTTTATCAGGTAACCATTATTTTATTTTATTTTATTTCTTTCTGTTTCTTTATTATCTGTCTCAATTATTATTTTTCAGTCACAAATCAAGGTCAACCGAATACAACCCCGGAAAGCAAACTCCATTTCAGAGCCCAGCCATTTACATAGGATCTTACACATCTATGAAGTCCCACAGCTCATGAGTATGTTTCAAGTAACATAGGCAAATGTAGCATACAATGTATTCAAAAACAATCGATAACCTTATGACCTGGCATAGCCACACTCTATCATTACCATCAAGTCAGGAGGTCAACCCTAGCTGAATGAAAAATGCAGGCAAGCAGGCCAGGAGCAGCACCTAAAGATGAGGTATCAATCTGGTAAAGCTAAAAATTGAATTGGGGAAAGCAATGGCCTACTGGTATTACCACTGGACTGTTAATCCAGAGACCCAAGTAATTATCTGGTGACAGATGATGGAATTTGAATTCAACAAAAAAGCCTGGAACTAAGAGTCTAATGATCATTGTGAATCCATTGTCAATTGTCAGAGAAACCCATCTGATTCACTAATGTCCTTTAGGGAGGAAATCTGATCTGGCCTACATGTGATTCTGGATGCACACAGCAATGTGGTTGACTCTTAGTCAAAAGAATGTGGAGCTGGAAAAGCACAGCAGGTCAGACAGCATCTGAAGAGCAGGCAAGTCAATGTTTCAGGCTCTTCAGGACTCTTTACTGCCTTCTGGGATGTGTAATGAATGCTGGCCCAGTCAGCAAAGCCCATATCCCATGAATGAATTAAAATTTTTTTTAAAAAATACACTAAATTAACAGCAGAAACAGCATGTTATAGACAGAGCTAAGTGATACCACAAACAACGGATCAGATCTAAGCTCGGTAGTCCTGCCACATCCAGTCATAAATTGTGGTGGCCAATTAAACAACTAACAGGAGGATGAGGATCCACAAATATCCCCATCTTCAATGATGAGGCAGCCCAGGACTTCAGTGCAAAGTATGAGGCTGAAGCATTTGCAACAGCCTTCTGCCAGAAATGCTGAAGGGATTATTCATTTCAACCTTTTCCTTCAGCAATCCCCAGCATCACAGATGCCAGTTTTCAGCCAAGTCAAGTCACTCCATGTGATGTCAAGAAATGGTTGGAGACACTGGACACTGCCCTTACAACATTCCAGTAATAGGACTGAAGACTCCAGAACCAGTCAGACCCCTAACCAAGCTGTCCCAGAACAGCTATATCACTGGCATCTACCCAACAATGTGAAAAAATTCCAAACCATGTCATGTACACAAAAAGAAGGGCAAATCCATTGTAGCCAATTACCACCCTATCAGTCTACTCTCAATCATTAACAAAGTGATAGAAGCTGTCATTGACAGTACTATCAAGTAGCACTCACTCAGCAATAACCTGCTCACTGATGTTCTGGTTGGATTCCACCAGGGCCACTGAGATCCTGACTTCATTACAGCCTTTGAATTCTAGACGTGAGGTGAGATAATAGTGACTATGCTTGATATCAATTCAGCAACTGTCAAAAGCCGTCATCGAAGAGCCCTTGCAAAACTGGAGTCAATGGGAATCTTGCAAAAAGTGCCAATGTTTGGAGTACTATCTGCCATATATGAAGAAGGTCACCTTTGTTGGAGGCCAGCCATCTCTTGAGCCCTCTAGATGTTGGACAGACTTTAGGAAGGCTGGAGGTGAATTACACATTGTTTATTCCCACCTCTGATCTGCTGTTGTAGTCTTTATATTGGCTAGTTAAGGTTCCAGTCAATAGTAATCCCCAGGATGTTGATAGTGGGAGATTTGGTGATGACAATTCTATTGAATATCAAGGAAAGTGATTAGATTCTCTCTTGTTGAAGATGGTAATTGCCTGGTACTGAGGAAGTATGAATGTCACTTATTAGCCCAAATTCCCAAGTGAGCTCTCATTCCAATGTGCACTTATTCCTCATCTCACTCTCTCACAAGTTGGATCAGTTCAACCTTTTCTAATAATATTGACTGAGGGATTTGTGTTGATCAGGAACTGAGAAGAGATCACAACTGTTCTTTGAACAGTGATGTAAGATCATTTACATCCAGAGAAACATATACAAAGTGTTCCACCAATCATGTCAATCAGATATGTGTTTGTAAATGTGTCTGCAAGTGGTTATATTAGCTTGAACTTATGAGTGTATGTTGATGAATGTTGGTGCATGGGTATAGGCAGAGGTGTGTAGATGTATGTATCGACCTGTTCATACATTATTCTTGTGTGCTTCTTGTGTCGGTAGGTGTGCATGTGTGTGATGGTGTTTACGTTTCGGGTTGAGGCTCTATCTGGGTGGTTGTAGGTGTAGTTGCATGAATATTTTTCAATGCGTGTTGCTGTGTTTGTATTTTTGTCTAAAATTGTGTCTGCAAATGTGTCTGTGAATCCTTCTGTTTGAGAGTTTGTGTATTTATGGTTGTCAAGATATGGTGTATTTGAGTGGATCTAGATGTGGATATGTCTGCACGCAAATGCACACAAGTGTACATCATGGATGCACATTTGTTAGGTGTTTATCAGAGCCTATTTTGTATTTTTGTGCATGTGTATGTGTTCTTCTGGTTGTCTAGCTGGATGAGTATGAAAGTGTATGCAAATGTTTGAATATTTGTGCACATACCTGCACATGCTTGTGTGCTTGATGAGTTGTGGAATTGTTCTGAATGAGAATCAAATCCCTTCTCCAGGCAGGCCCAATGTGATAGTGAGACTCACAAAGAAGAAAGCCAACTGCTTAATCTCTGGTCTGTACTAATCTAGCTGACTGTGGTTGACAGAGGCAGTAGAGAGGTGGCAATAACAATTAGCATCAGGCTCCTTGAATTTAAAAGGGAAGGCAATTAAATCCTGCTGAATTGGAGGAGGTCAGAAGGAGTGGGACGGTTCAAGATGTTGAATAAAGATACTAACGGTACTGGGACTAGTAAATGAAAGGGAGAGAGAAAGAGAAATATTTTGAGAGAGTAGTTGCATGTTATAGCTGAAGGTGGAAAAGTCCATCAGAAAGTAAACATCTCCCCTGTTTCTCTTCAAGATTGTGAGAGAAGTGCTAACTTAGTTACAAATGAGGGGTGGTTTCACACTCCTGTATTCTAGAAAGTCATTAAACTGATAGAACAGATTCCAAACAGGATTTCATTGACAATCACTGCAGGTTTAGAGTTAACTGCTTCAATTTACAGTAGAACACTTTGACAATGAAGGTTAAGTTCTTCTGTTTCTATTCACTTTGGACTTGTGAAGAGCCATACATCTTGGAATTCTATGGAAGCTGTATGTAGAATTCATAAAAATGTTCAAGATATTTCTGCACAAGGAGGTTGATTTAAGTGTAGGAGTAATTTGCGTTACTGTATGTAATTAAGCCTTGGTTCAGTGGTTACAGTCTCACCTCTGAGTCAAATTGTTATTGATTCATAATCCATTTATTCCCCTTCCAAAAACAAAAATTGTAATTGGATGTAGTTAGAAATGGGGGAGGTTAAATGAGCAAAGGGGCTACTCCACTTAGGCACATACATCACAGAATTAAAATATGGTTTCCCATGATGTGCTTACAGCTAAAAGAATAAACCATTGATTCAAAGCATTGTGGTTTCAGTTAACATGTCAGACACACTTGACTTATTATACCTTTTAATCACTTGGAAACCTCATTAGGCTAATAATAGATATGACACTAGGTATGCATCTTTAAAATTGGACAAACGTTTGAATACCATGCCTGTGAGACACAACTGCTTCTTATCTTCTGAGCCAGAAAGTCCTGGGATTTGGCAGACGCTGGAGATTCACTGCAAATTGAACACAGACTTGAGATTGAATGTGGAATTGAGCTGAGGCTCAAGAGTCACTCTGAATAACAGAGCATGTCAAAGCTATTGAATCACTTTGTCAGTGATGGTTCAGTTCAAAAAAGTCTGATTAGTTTTGGACTTGTATGAGAAATATTGATCACAAGAACTGGGTTGCCACAAAACTGCAATTAATGGACAAATATGCCTGAAGAAGAGACTTTTCCACCATTCATTTATCTAAATGTGCCACTAATGTGATTGATCATGAGACCATAAAATGCAGGAGTAGAATTGGGCCATTTAGCTCATTGAGTCTGTTCTCCCATTCAGTCATGGCTGATGTATTTTTCAACCACATTCTCCTGACTTCTCCTCGTAAGTCATGATCCCCTTACTCACCAAGAATCTATCTATCTCTGTTTTAAATGCATTCAATGATTTGGCCTCCATATCCCTCTACTGCAATGAATTCCACAGGCTCACCACCATCTGGTTGAAGAAATTCCTCCTTATATTGGTTTTAAAGGGTCATCCCTTCATTCTGAGGCTGTGCCCCCAGGTCCTAATCTCACCTACTAGTGAAAACATCTTTTACATGTCCACTCTATCCAGGCCTCTCAGTATCCTGTAGTTTCAATTAGATTGACCCTCATCCTTCTAAACTCTACTGAGTACAGATCCAGAGACCTTAACCACTCCTTATATGACAAGCCTTTCATCCCCAGGATCGTTCTTGGAAAGCTCCTTTGGACCCCCCGACTCCAGCACATCTTTCCTTAGATACAGGGACCAAAATCACTCACAATATTCCATATGTGATCTGATCAGAGCCTTATACAGCCTCAGAAAGACATCTCTTCTCTTGTATTCTAGCCTTCCTAACAGCCTGCTGAACCTACATGTTAACCTTAAGAGAACCCTGAACTAGGAATCCCAAGTCCCTTTGTACTTCAGATTTCCAAAGCCTTCCTCGTTTAGAAAGTAACATACGCCTCTATTCTTTTTATCAAAGTGAATGATTTCACATTTTCCCACATTGTATTCCTTCTACCACTTCTTTTCCCACTGTCCTAGCCTGTCCAAGTCCTTCTACAGCCTCTTTGCTTCCTCAACACTACCTGTGCCTCCACCCATCTTTCTGTCATTTGCAAACTTAGCAACGACGCCCGCAGTTCCTTCGTCCAGATTGTTAATTTAAAACTCAAATAGTTGTAGTCCCAATGCTAATCCCTGTGGAACTCCACTAGTCACCGGTTGCCATTGTAACAAAAGCCCATTTACCCCCACTCTCTGCCTTCTGCCAGTCAGCCAATCTTCTGTCCATTGCCAATACCTTATCCCTAACACTATGGGCTCTTACCTTATTTAGCAGCCTCCTGTGCAACACTTTGATTCTTAACAATCTCTAAAATAGTCTAACAAGCCAACCTTGTTGGGGGAACTAAGGATGGCCAATAATTATTACCAACTGGCCACATTTCAAGAGTGAAATGTTTAAAAAACACTGGACTGTTTCATATAGTGTTAAGTTACTGAATTTTCTTAAAAGTATGAAGGGGATTGGAGAATGATTTGTGTGAAATTATGTTTGAGAAATGCCAATGCATTCCTGTTTTAAGAGTTTCAAATATCGATGAAACAAAATACACCCTGGAAAAAAAAACTAATCATGCGTACTCATTAGTCCAGAATACTGGATCAGAAAAAATAAGTAAATCCTCTGTCATTCTGTACATTTTCAGCTGATCCTGGGTGGCTCTGATGATCTGTTGAAGTCCTTGTACTTGCAGAGAGATGCGGAAGAATATGCATTTATTCGAGATGGAGCTACTGTCAATGTAAGTATTCATGGGGTGAAGTTTTTTGGACGGAAATCAATTTTTCTGACAAATACATGACACTACCAAATATGGATCTATTGCCATGTTACAGCTGACAAATAGACAAACATTTGACTATAAAATTATTAGGTTGGTTATCATAAGCCAGTTGACCCTGGTCAACAAACAGTGAAGAAGTTTCCCAGGACGTTGTTTCGCAGGAGCAACTGCAGAAGCTGAAAATGAGAAACAAAAAGAAAAAAATAATGGTAATATTCAGCAGGTCTGGCAACAGAATGTTGGCTCTGTTTTTCTCTCCCCAGATGCTTGGACCAGCTGAGTATTTCCAGTATTTTCTGTCATTATGTTACTGTTTACTCAGCTTCCATTATTGATAGAACCTGGGGGAGTTGACATATCCTGGAGAACCACCTTGCTCTGGATAGGCCTTTATGTAACTAGCATTTTTTTGACATGGACAACACATTGCCTGAGAGAAAGAGTGCATACCTCACATGCTTGTGAAAACGTCACTGTGGCAAGAAAGTGTGAATTAGGAGAAAGTGAATGCGTCACTATATCCAAACAGGGAATGTGATATCTCGAAGAGAATATGCGCATGTGTCACTATGGGAAGGGAATGCTAATAAGCTCTGGTTTAAATGCTTTTAACTTAGGTGGTGGGTTTTCAATTGTGTTGAAAAACCATATGATCATAAAGAATAAGACTTAAGTCACAGTCAAGATGGAGGTGAATGTGGTGGCATAGTGGGAATGCCATTGGTAGTCAACAGCTAATGCTCCGGCAACATGGGTTTGATTCACAACCTGCCAGGTGGTGAAATTTAATTCAATAAAATCTGGAATTAAAACACCAGTCCAACCCAACTGTGTAATCATTGTTGATTGTTGTAAAATCCCATCTGGCTCATTAATGTCACTTAGGGAAGTTAATCTGCCATCCTTCGTCAGTCAGGCCTTCGTGTGGATCAGACCCACAGAAATGCAGTTGATTCTGAAATGGCCTGGAGACCCAATTAGGGATAGATGACAAATGATGGTCTTGGCCAGTGATTCACACATCGCCTGTAAGAATAAGAAAAAAGTCAGGGAAAATGTCGCGCCCTGTAAACATTTTGTAAGTTTCAGTGAGATCACCTCTCATCCTTCAAAACTCTGGAGAATGCGGTCCTATTTTTTTCTATCTCTCCTCATAGGAGAATTCCACCATCCCAGGAATCTGGCTGATGGACAACCTCCCAGCCCAACATAGTGCTCAACTCCCCGATATTTCAAATTGTATCCACGACTTCCTTAGATACTTTCATGTAGTTGTACATGAAAGTTGTAGAGACTTAGCCTCAACACTGTTTGGAGTAGACAATTCCAGAAATTCACTACTCTCTGGCTGAAGAAATTCTTCACATCTCAGTTTGCATTCCCTACATTATGCATTCCACCCCAATGGAATGAAGGCAGCAAGTCCCACCAAAAACAATGGTCCTCCGAGGAATGTGAAAGATCTCCTATCTCCTGTCCTTTTAACAAAGTTTCTATGGCAATCAGGTATTCAACCGAAAATGGACCATTAAAGGCTAATTGCTTGCACAATAGAAATGGTTTAAGATAATGTTCTCGATGAGAACTAATAAATGAGCTAATCAAGTTACAATTGCAATATGTAATCATACTTGCGTTAGGGGCAGGTGGAAACAGCAGTGACATAACAAGCCATACCTTTGTGTATTTTAAGTATATGCTTTCTCTGTAGAATTGGACAAACAATGGATAAGCTAAGCTTTGTTCCCTGCCTACTATTGTTGACACTTTCGGTTGTCTATATCTTTAAATTAGAAGCATTCAGACCGTCAAATTTAGCCTGAAGCTAGTTGAGTCACCAAACTGCAAATTATAAGCTCTTTGGGTTTCATAGATACTAATGACAAGTATGGCCAACCTATCCTTCCTCACGTTATAATGCATATTTGAGTTTTTTCTTTAAAAAAAAATCATTTAGTCATGGCACGTGAGCATTGCGAATTGCGGGCGGGTGAGGGGGTGGGAGCGGAATAGTTCCTGATAGCCTTTAACTTTAAACGTTCAACACAATCCATTGCCACATAGCCTGATGCTAACTCTTGTCAATTTCTTTTCTTCACATGCATTTCAACAATTTTCAGTCTGTGGTCAATGACAAGGAGAATTTTAAGGCTGTAATGAAAGCAATGGAAATCATCGGGTTCAGTGACAAAGAAATTGACACCATCTACAAAATCCTGGCCACCATCTTGCATTTGGTAATGATAAACTTTGATCAATAACTGTTTCAATTAGAACACCTGAATGGGAATAAACTATCCCCCCTTGAACTTTTTCTGCCATTCAATTAAATTATAGATGTAGTACATTAATTTTATTTCCAGTCTCTGTTCCATTTTTAATAATTTTTCAATTAATCTGGTATTCATATTTATTAAGCAAGGCTCAGAATTAATGCATTTATTAATAGGTTTTTAAAATGATGAAAATACTTAACAACTCCAGTACCATTACTTCTCAAAATTATTTTGATCTTCAGCTCTGAAAGCTCTAGCTCATTCAGCATCCATAGCCTTTTGGATGGCTAGGTTCCAGATTTTCATTACCCTTTGTGTGAAAAGTCTTCCTGATTTCACTCTGAATTGTCTTTTAAGATTGTGCTGGCTTATTTTGTTTCTCACCAAAACTCTACAATTCCCCTATGAAATGTTTCCATCACTTTAAAGATCTATTTATTTTGAACCTTGCCATATAAATACATTTTAAAGATGAATAATAACATCATTAAAAATAAAGTATTTGAACGGATTTCTGGGTATGATCTCTCAGTCACCTGCCTTCCTTGGGGCAAATGGGATCCTGGTGGTTTTCTGTCAAGATACAGCAAAAATGTGTGAAAAATGAACAATATGGGCAACCCTACAGCAGACCAATTCCAGCATGCCCACTTTTGGTGTCACTGGTGACAAGCCTGAGGTCAGATGGGCAAACAACTTGCTGTCAAGAGGTGCAAAGGTACTTCAACCCAGTTCACCAAGTATCCCCTGTGATGGGACTACTCCTTCTGATTGTCTGATCCCACATCTACCCCATGTTCAATTAGCCTAATCAGTTTGGCAATCTGGCTAGCTGTCAAGTGGGAGATCAGTTTAAAATATTTAAAAGGGGTATTTTGGAATTTAGTGGGAGCCCTACTTCCTGCTTTTCTGAACAAAAGTCTTCACACCACTGGACTAGCCATATAACTATTATGGTGACAAGATCAGACCAGAGGCTGAGAATCCTGCAGCAGGTAACTCACCCGCCCACCCATCTGCAAGGCACAAGTCAGGGGTGTGATGGAATACTCAAAGAGTTTGGTTCATCCAGGACATTACAGTGTACTTTACTGGCACATCATTCACCACCTTAATCAATCTCTCCATCACCAATGCACTGTGTCAGCAATGTGTACCATTTACAAGTTGCACTGCAGCAATTCGCCAAGTCTCATTAGACAGCACCTTCCAAACCTGGAACCTCTATGACCCATAAGGACAAGGACAGAGAATGCAAGGGAACACTACCACCTGCAAATTTCCCTCCCAGCCACAGACTGTGTTGTCTTGGAACAATATTGAAATTTCAGCACTGTTGTTGGGTCAAAAACCTAAAACACTGCTCTGAGCATTCCAAAAGACATACCTCCACCACCAGGACAAAAGCAGTTCGTGAAATTGATTCACTATCCCCTTGCTCAAGAGCAATTAGGGATGAGCAATAAATACTTATCTAGCCAGCAACACCCACATCCCATCAAGAAATTAATGGAAAAAAACAGTTTAGTGTTACTATTGGTTTCCAATGATCTGTTTTAGCAGTGCTGTGTACTTTATTTGGATAGCCTACTGATACACATGGATGAAGACATAAAAGTCAATATAGATTAGAAAGACAAATTATGTTCCATTAAATTGAGTTATTCAATAAATAATGGAGAGGGTTATTACAATGAGTGTTGTGTATATGGAATTCCAAAAGCGTTTGTATAAAAACCACACATTTCACTTGTTAGTAAAACTGATGCCCATTGGATTAAAGGGCAGTGATTGCATAGAGACAATCTTAGCTAAGAGGTGGAGAATAGAGAGTAGTGCTAAATTGTTGTTTTTCAAACTGGAAGGAAGTATGTGTGTCCCAGTGTATTGATGTTGGGATCACAGTTTATTTTGATATAAATTGATGACCTAGATTTGAGAGTGCAGAAGCACAATTTCAAAGTTTACTGATGAAATAGAAACTGGAAATTAACAGTGAAGTTAGTGGCAGACACCAGGACGACGCTCACATATATACAGGGTGGTGAAATGGCCAGATGACATTTAGCACACAAAAACAGGAGTTGCTGAAAAAGCACAGCAGGTCTGGCAGCATCTGTGAAGATAATATTAGAGTTAAGGTTTCCGGTCCGGCGACCCTTCCTCAGAACTTTAGCACATTTGAAATTTAGCACATTTGTTTTCGTAAATAGAATGAAGAGAAGCAATTAAACTCAATGGTACAATTTTCGAGAGGGTTCCTGAGACAAGAGAGACACTGGGGTGTTATATTTACAAATCTTTGAAGGTGACAGGATGACTTGAGGAGGCTTTTTAAAGGTAAAACATAGAACATAGAACATTACAGTGCAGTACAGGCCCTTCGGCCCTCGATGTTGCGCCGACCTGTGAAACTAATCTGAAGCCCATCTAACCTAAACTATTCCATTATCATCCATATGTTTATCCAATGACCATTTAAATGCCCTTAAAGTTGGCGAGTCTACTACTTTTGCAGGCAGGGCATTCCACGCCCTTACTACTCTCTGAGTAAAGAACCTACCTCTGACATCTGTCCTATATCTATCACCCCTCAATTTAAAGCTATGTCCCCTCGTGCTAGCCATCACCATCCGAGGAAAAAGGCTCCCACTGTCCACCCTATCTAATCCTCTGATCATCTTGTAGGTCTCTATTAAGTCACCTCCTAACCTTCTTCTCTCTAACGAAAACAGCCTCAAGTCCCTCAGCCTTTCCTCATAAGACCTTCCCTCCATACCAGGCAACATCCTGGTAAATCTCCTCTGCATCCTTTCCAATGCTTCCACATCCTTCCTATAATGCGGTGACCAGAACTGTACGCAATACTCCAAGTGCGGCCGCACCAGAGTTTTGTACAGCTGCAACATGACCTCATGGCTCCGAAACTCAATCCCTCTACCAATAAAACCTAACATACCGTACGTCTTCTTAACAACGCTATCAACCTGGGTGGCAACTTTCAGTGATCTATGCACATGGACACCGAGATCTGTCTGCTCATCCACACTACCAAGAATCTTACCATTAGCCCAGTACACTGTATTCCTGTTACCCCTTCCAAAGTGAATCACCTCACACTTTTCTGCATTAAACTCCATTTGCCACCTCTCAGCCCATCTCTGCAGCTTATCTATGTCCCTCTGTAACCTGCAACATCCTTCCGCACTATCCACAACTCCACCGACTTTGGTGTCATCTGCAAATTTACTAACCCATCCTTCTACGCCCTCAGTTTTGACATAGTTAATAGAGGAGTAAAGCACAATAGCAAGGGGATAATGCTAAATCATCATAAACTGCTGGTTAGACCCCAGGGACTATTGCATCTAGATCAGGCAGAAAGGATGTCAAGGTTTTAGAGAATGCAGAAAGAAACTTGTTACAGTTATACAAGCAGTGAAAGATTTCAGTTTTATTACAAAATTGGAAAAACTGTAGTTGTTCTTCCTTAAGTAGAGAAGGTGAGGAAGAAATTTGATATTGACATTCAAGATGTTGAAGGTTTTTGTTGGAATGAATAAGTAGAATCCATTTGCAGTAGCAAGGCAGAGATTGAAAGTAATTCACAAAGAAAGACAGGCAGCCTGGGCAAAATGAATTTGACACAATGACTTTTCATCAGCTATAGTGCACTGCCTGAGAGTTGGTGAGAACAGATTCAGTAATAATCTCCAAAGCAAAATTGCATAAATACTTAGAAGTAGAAAAACTTGTAGGGCAATGGGAAAGTAATCAGAGTGATGCAACTAATTACCTCATTCTTGTAAAGAGCTGCCACAGGAAAGATGGGCTGAATGGCAGTAGTTTTCCATGATTGGACAAAATCCTACGTGTATCAACCTTATTTATAGTTGTAGGCTTGATACTTAGAGTCATAGAGATATACAGAATGGAAACAGACCCTATGGTCCAACTCGTCCAAGCCAATCAGATATCCTAAATTAATCTAGTCCCACTTGCCAGCATTTGTCCCATATCCCTCTAAACCCTTCCCAATCATATACCCATTCAGATACCTTTTATAAGTTGTAATTGTACCAGCCTCCACCTCTTCCTCTGGCAGTTCATTCCATACACGCATCATCCTCTGCGTTAAAAGTTTGCCCCTCAGGTCCATTTTAAATCCTTTCCATCTCATCTTAAACCTATGCTCTCTATTTTTGAACTTCCCTACCCTGGGAAAAGACCTTGATTATTCACCCTATACATGTCCCTGATGATTTTACAAATCTCTATAAGGTCACCCCTCAGCCTCCGACGTTCCAGGGAATATAGTCTTAGCCTGTTAAGCATCTCGTGATAGCTCAAACCCTTCAAACTTGGCAACATCGCTGCAAATATTTTCTGAAACCTTGCATAACTTTCTAAAATTTAGGACAATGGCAGTACATTAGTGATATTGCTGGACTAGTAAACATGACGTTTGGAATTATAATTTAGAGAACATAAAACAAAAACATGATTGTTTGAGGATTTGAAATAATCTATGAACAGGTCTGCAAATAAAAAGCTGGTATCAGTAAAAATGAACCTGAAGTTTTTAGATTGTTAATGTGTATCCACTCATTATGTTACAAATTACACGTCAATTCAATGATGTTTTATGGCATAAACAACCAAATCTGTAATTTTTTGACGTGCATGCATTACTCATCAGCATGGCTTGCATATTTCAAAGTTCCTCAGTGTATGTTTAAGTAAAAATGGCATGCCGTTTGGCTCCTTGCTACCTACCTGTGGGGGTTTGAGTAACACATTCCATTATTCCCTGGTGTAATTATGCTATTTATGGATATGACTAGTGATTCTTCGATGTATATTCACTGTTCATATCTATAATAAGCCATGATTTCTTTGTACATTGCTGAAGATCACATACATG
The DNA here is from genome assembly GCF_021869965.1 of Rhincodon typus. NCBI lineage: Eukaryota > Metazoa > Chordata > Chondrichthyes > Orectolobiformes > Rhincodontidae > Rhincodon > Rhincodon typus. The sequence continues at coordinate 90,481,067 of NC_063335.1, forward strand.
CAATAATTCCCATGCTTACATTGTCTGTACCCAAAGCCCATGTGTAAGATGGGTATATCTCATTTTTGTCTCTGTGTATGCATATTGTCAATCAACAAAGAGAATATATCTTGTCATTACCCAGGGTGTCCCCATTGACTTTGTTGATTCTGCTTGTGCTTTCTTTCACAGGGAAACCTAATGTTTACCACAGAGAGTGATGCTGCCTCCATCAGCAATAATGATGTAGTGTCACAGATTGCAGATATCACTATGACAGAGCCAGACACTGTCAGGAAGACTCTTCTTCATCGCACTGTGGCTACGGGAGGAGGTGAAGTGATTGAAAAAGGTCACACAGTGCAGGAAGCTGCATATGGTAGAGATGCTTTTGCCAAGGTAAAGAAATGCTGGTGAGATTAGGATTTCTTTCACTTGAATGTTATTGGAGCTCTTACTCTTGCAACATAACTGAGCCTCATCCATGGCTCAATGTTAGCACTCTCATCTCTGGTGGTTTCAAGTCTTTCTGTGAGATGTTAAACTGAAACCTCTTTTATTTCTTTATGGATATGGCTATTGATGAGATTTACGCTGGACCATGAGGCTTTGGTGGAATACAACTCTGCAGCTGCTGATGGCTCACAGTGCCTCTTAGATGCCCAAATTTGAGCTTTATGACCCATTCCGAATCTATCCTGTTTAGTATGGTTTTGGCGCCACACTACACAATGGAGGGTAAACATCAACATAAAGACAAGGCTCTCCAGTGGATGTAAAGATTGCAAGGATCTATTTCTGACAAAAGCAGCAGAGTTCTTTCCAGTCTCCTGTGCAATATTTAACCCCAATCACACTTCTAAAATGGATTACCTTTAACTGGTACAACAAGGTGCAGGGATGGATGAACACAGCAGGCCAAGCAGCATCATAGGAGCAGAAAGGCTGACGTTTTGGGCCTAGAGCCTTCATCAGAAATGGGGAAGGGGAAGGGGGTTCTGAAATAAATAGGGAGAGAGTGGGAGGCGGATAGAAGATGGATAGAGGAGAGGATAGGTGGAGAGGAAACAAACAGGTCGAAGAAGCGGGGATGGAGCCAGTAAAGGTGAGTGTAGGTGGGGAGTTAGGGAGGGGATAGGTCAGTCCAGGGAGGACGGACAGGTCAAGAGGGCAGGATGAGGTTAGTAGGTAGGAGATGGGAGTGCGGCTTGAGGTGGGAGGAGGCGATAGGTGGGAGGAAGAACAGGTTAGGGAGACGGGGACGAGCTGGACTGGTTTTGGGATGCGGTAGGGGGAGGGGAGAT
>NC_063335.1:90482749-90510858 GCF_021869965.1 Rhincodon typus
ATCTCCCCTCCCCCTACCGCATCCCAAAACCAGTCCAGCTCGTCCCCACCTCCCTAACCTGTTCTTCCTCCCACCTATCCCCTCCTCCCATCTCAAGCCGCACCCCCATCTCCTACCTACTAACCTCATCCTGCCCCCTTGACCTGTCCGTCCTTCCTGGACTGACCTATCCCCTCCCTAACTCCCTACCTACACTCACCTTTACTGGCCCCATCCCCGCCTCTTTGACCTGTTTGTTTCCTCTCCACCTATCCTCTCCTCTATCCATCTTCTATCCGCCTCCCACTCTCTCCCTATTTATTTCAGAACCCCCTTCCCCTCCCCCATTTCTGATGAAGGGTCTAGGCCCAAAACGTCAGCCTTTCTGCTCCTATGATGCTGCTTGGCCTGCTGTGTTCATCCAGCCCTGCACCTTGTTGTCTCGGATTCTCCAGCATCTGCAGTTCCTACTACCTTTAACTGGTTGCTCTTTGTGGGATCATGCTGTGTACAAATCAATTACCGAATTTATAACTAAATGAATAATTTGGCATGCAGCACCATGATATTAGGTTACATATTCTTCAAATATAATCATTCATATTCAAGATGAACAACATTATCACTTCCTCGATTTTATCAAACCAAAGGAGGCATTCCTCGATTCAAGTTTAAGCAACTACTCCTCTTATCTCACTCACTAAACTGTTCACATCATATAGTGATAACACAACGTGGAGCTGGAGGAACACAGCAGGCCAGACAGCATCAGAGGAGCAGGAAAGTTGACGTTTCAAGTCGGGACACTTCTCCAGCTCCACACTGTGTCATCTCTGACCAGCATCGGCAGTTCTTACTATCTCTCATATCATACAATGCTATGACAATAGCTTGAACGGAACAAAGTCTAACAACTTTTAAAGCTTGATATTAGTCACCTAGTTTATTTGTTTAATCATTTGTATATATTTATCCCTGCAGTGCAATGTCATCAGTTTTAAAACATCATCCTTCTACAATACTATCAGAGGCATTGAGGAAAAAAGATAGGATTTTTGAGAATGTGGTTGCAGCCAGTTCTTTATACATTTCTGCTGGGCCTTGGTTCAAAAGTAACTTATAAAACTGTATTGATATCTTCGTAAAAATGCGATTGTGGCTTGATCATGCATGTTGGGAATAAGTTAGCATGGAGTGAGAATGCTCTCACACAGTATGAGAAACTTTGCATGTGAATTCTGTATCCTTAGGTCAATATAGAAGGAATTTTATTCTGTATCTGACCTGAGACTGCTTGTGGAAGATGACTCATAATATATCAGAGAAGCTTGATGAGAAAGAAGATAGGAAGAAGTGTTTCCTCTTTTAAGTAAACAAGTGTTATTTTCACTTCATCTTCCTTCCCTTCATAGGCCATTTATGAGCGCCTATTTTGTTGGATTGTGAATCGCATCAATGATGTCATTGAGGTAAAGGGTTATGACCCACGCATTCACGGGAAGAACACTGTGATTGGAGTGCTGGATATTTATGGATTTGAGATCTTTGAAAACAACAGGTATGGAGCACAGTGGCATTATCTATTACTTGCTGAAATGTGCATTACAACAGATTTATACAATTTCCAGAAAGTCTCTTAGCACTGATCTACAATCAGACACTCACTAGATTTGCTAATCAGAAATTTTTACCTGCTAGGCTGATGTATCTCCAAGTCACACATATTGAGAGCAGGCCACATATCACAATGTTCTATTTAAGTAGGAGCGACTACTGGTGATTAGAACTTCAGGTTACTCAAGACCAGTAGAAATTAGGAATCCATGAAAGAGTCAAGCAGGTGTCAAGGTTTCAGGCCAGGAGATCAGGAAGAACCACCTGGAATGGGCTACAGTAAGAGACAGGGTTTTGTTCGTGAGAACAGCAGAGATCAGCATTACTGATTGGAGGGAGTAGAATCACAACTTCGTACCGGAGTATTGAGACTAAACATTGTTCTTAAAAAAAGGAAACATGAGTTTTAAGTCAGCGTACTGGGAACTCGATGACAATTGGAAGCCAAATCTTCCTGAATAAAACAAGGCATAAAAAATCGATCATTTATCTATTAGTTTTCATTTGTGGCAATTCTCCTTATATCATACTGAATCATTGAGGTTCCATTATACAGTTTCCATGAAAATAATTATTGATCTGATTCTAAATATCTTACTCCAATTCAAATAAGTTACCAGCAATTCACTCGTCTCTCGAATCTTTGTTTGTTGTGCCCATAGTCATCTTTTCTCGATCCCAAAACCTTAACTGGCATTTTTATCATTGCAAAACATTGATACCTCAGATGCTATTTTTTCCTGTTTATTCCCAAGTTAGCAAATTAAATCAAAATTTTAAAACGAATAGATTGTATTCATTTTCACATTGCCGGAAGAAGCCAAAAATCATCAGTAGTGTAGGTCATGCGGAGGAAAGTGGTGGATTGAACAACAGTAAAAAAAAACTTGCTGATGAAGAAAATAATCAAATTTAAGATAAACTTCCATTCCAAGGAATGAAAAGACATAGGTGACAAAGTTGCTATCTACATTCAAAACCTGTGCCTTTGAATTGGATTATCTTTGAATTGGACAATCTTATAAATTCCTTAAGAAGGCACAGAGAGGAATCAGAAAACTACAGGCCTGTCATTCTAACATTAATTGTGGGGAAATTACAGGAATCTGTGGTTGAGGACTTAGCCAGGTACCAGTTGAGCAAGGAGAATCTGCCTGGATTTCTGAGGGTTTAAGAAATGTTACTAGTGAATAAAGGAGTGTCAATGGACGTTGTCTATACTGATTTCCAAAAGGGATTTGATAAAGTCATGCATGAAAGAACAGTAGCGAAAGTTGTCCATGATACTGGAGTCAAACTTGTGATGTAGATTTGTAATTGGCTAGGAGATACGTGACAGAGAATAAAGATAAACGTCACATTCTGTAATTGGTCAGATGTGATAAATAGTACTCCCAAAAATCTGTATTGGGGGAAATCAGTTTTTCTTAAAATATATTAATCACTTAAAAAAATAAATAGGGAGTTGTATATTCAGGTTTGTAGATGATAGTTAATTAGGAGACACACTAAGTGTTTTGGACAGATCATGAGGTTATTTTACCGTCCCTTTGGAGACCAGTAACTGTACACATTGAATCCCAGTGCCCAACATAAAAGAATTGTATGATGTAATTTCACTTTTTAAGAGTTTTACTGTAGCAAACCAACTGAAAACAACTTTAATTAAACATTACCTAATCAGCAATGAATACTCTTAATAATGTTAGCCCTTAATAATGCTTTACCACCACTGATAATCCAGCACTGCGTTTTTTTATATATTGCTACAATATGTTTTCAACAGGATTACAGTCTTCATAGGAAACAGTCCACAGCCATACCCAGCTTCCTATTTCATCATATTATAACGTCAAGTAATCATTTTTTTAAAAAAAATCACTTCCTTTAGAACAAAGAAAGACAACGAACTAAGAACAATACAGCACAGACACAGGCTCTTCGGCCCTCCAAACCTGCACCGTGACATTTTGCACTTCCATACTAAAACTGTCTTCACTTACAGGATCCGTATCGCTCTAGTCCCTTGTATTCTTCCAAGTGCGTCTTCAATGCTATTATTGTGTCTGCTTTCACCACTTTCTCAGGCAGCACGTTCTAGGCTCTCACCACCCTTTGTGTGAAAATCTTGCCTCGCACATCTCTTTTAAACTCCCCCCTCATCTTGAACCTGTGTCCCCTAATAATTGACTCCTCCACCCTGGGAAAAACCCTCTTATTTCCACTCTATTCATGCCATTCACAATCTTAAAAACGTTTATCAGATCACCTCTCAACCTCCTGTGTTCCAGTGAAAACAAACCCAGCCTATCCAATCTTTCTTCATAGCTGAAATCCCCCATACCAGGCAACATCCTGGTAAACCTTTTCTGTAAGACTGACTGATTCTGGCAATCTTTCCTACTGGTCTTTCCTGGGCAAATCTTCCAGATTCTTTAGACAGCTATGAGATTTACCTCTTCAATTAAAGATGGTCCTCCCTTCCAAATGATCTGAAGTCCCCACTTGCTTCAAGAAGGCCACTATCATTCTCGTGCCAAAGAAAAATCTTGCAGCATGCAATAACTACCACCCTGTGGCTCTGACGTCCAGAATTATGAAGTCCTTTGAGAGGTTAGTCATGGCTCACATCAGCTCTAGCCTGTCAAATTGCCTTGATCCTTTGCAATTCACCTACTGGTCCGCGGCAGACTCCCTGGCCCTACACTCATTCCTGGAACATCTGGATAACAGGGAAATCTACATCAGGCTCCTAATTATTGACTTCAATCTGTAAGAATAGGTGACAATACCTCCTCCACTATAATCCTCAACACCAGTGCCCCACAAGGGTGCATACTCAGCCCTCTACTGTACTCCTTACACACTCGCAACTGTGGCCAAATTCCACACCAACTCCATTTACAAGTTTGCAGATGACACCACCATTATAGGTTGGATCTCAAACAACAACAAGACAGAGTACAGGTAAGAGATTGAGTGTTCAGCAGCATGGTGTAAAGACAACAAGCTCTCCATCAATGTCAGCAAAATGAAGCTGCTGGCCATTGACTTGAAGAAGCGGAGTAGAGGGCACATCCCTGTCTACATTAATGGTACTGAGGTGGAGATGGTCAACAGCGTCAAGTTCCTGGAAGGGATGATCATCAACAACCTATCCTGGTCCACCCACGTTGACACATGTTCAAGAAATCACAACAATATCTCTACTTCCTCAACAGACTAAGGAAATTCGACATGGCCACAAGGACTCATACCAATATTTATAGATACAACACAGAAAGCATCCTATCTGGATTAATCGCAGCTTGGTATGACAACTACTCTTCCCAAGGCTGCAAGAAACTACATACAGTCATGAACACAGCCCAGTCCATCACGCAAACCAGCCTTCCTTCCATTGACTCTATCTATACTTCCCACTGCCTCAGGAAAGCAATCAACATAATCAAAGACCCCTCCCATCCTGGTTATACTCTCTTCCACCTTCTTCCATTGAGCAAAAGATATAAAAGTTTGAAAACACATACAAAGAGATTCAAGAATAGGTTCTTCTCCGCTGTTATCAGATTTTTGAATGGACGTCTCAAATATTAATGTTTATCTCTCTCTGCACCTTCTCTGAGGCTATGACTCTGTACTTTGCACTCCGTTCTGCTACTCTGATGCACTTTGTATGGTATGACCTGCCTGAATAGCACACAAAACAACACTTTTCACTGTATCTCGGTACATGTGACAGCAATAAATCAGACTCATCAAACTCATGCTTCCTGCTAGCTTACAGTCCTATGGTGACTACATTAGCTGCAGCCTTTTGTCTCTCCCTGAAACCTCCTTTATTCAGTCCAAAACATTTCATACTTTATTCCCAGTAAGTGTCTCCATGGTAACCAAACCATGCAGCTGGTTGTCCATCAAAATTTGAAGCAGGTCACATGACTCACTTTGTTTTCTTATTTTACAGTGAATTAAGGAGACAGTGTAAAACATAATCATCTTATCAAACTTTTCATTATAACAATACAAAGAAATATAAGCCCTGCATTATATAAATGGGTTATTAGTTCAAACATTGCAGATAACACAAACCTTGGAATTATAATGTACTTAAACTCCATTGACTGTAATGGTTCTTGAAGGTGATTTATCACCACAGTCTCAAGGCCAATTGGGGATGGGCAATACAAGCTGGCTTAGCCAACAATACCCACGTTCCAGGAATGAGGAAAAAAAAACTTCAGGAGCTCATGGATGGGTGAAATGTATAGGCATGTGACAGATGAAAATTAATACAGAAAAGTGTCAGGTGATGTATGTTTGGAGAAAAAAACTGGAAGTGCAAGACCAGAGGGACTTAGGGGTTCACATGCACTGACCTTTGAAGTTGCCAGGAGAAGTCGATACAGCTCTTAAAACACCATACACCATACTTTTAAAAGCAGAAACTTAAAGCATAAATGAAAGTTGGTGAGCTCAGCTAACTAGTCTGTGGTTCACAATAATATCAGTGCAGGGTTTGACCCCCATTCTGGCTGAAGTAGGCTCAGAGCCAGTCCCTCAAGACATACAGTACAATCATGGAACTAATCATGGTTCAGTAACCCATGGATAATCAAAGAAGTTACCTTGAGAACAAAGAAGAGTACAAAAACAAGCAAACTATGGTAAATTTTTATAAAACGCTTAGGTAGACCTTGGAAGTCTCCTGACGCTATAGCTAGTATCTGAGCCTAAAGTTCTGGGTTCAGCTCCCACCCTGGTGCTTGATAATAACGGAATGTGGGGCCATGGAGTGATTGATTATTGTTGCCCTCTCCCGGAGATCTTTTGTGAGATGTTGCTGACCTCAGATATCAGTCTCCAAGAGGGAAATACATTTATATGCAAGAAATGAAAGGAAATGCTAATAGTTTGCTATGATCTTCCTGCAGTTTTGAACAGTTCTGTATAAATTACTGCAATGAGAAGCTTCAACAGCTCTTCATTGAACTGATCCTGAGGCAGGAGCAAGCAGAGTACCAGAGAGAGGGAATCGAGTGGCAACATGTAAGTCAAGTCTTATATCAAGGGGATCAAGGGTTACGGGGAGAAAGCGGGAGAATGGGGTTGATGAATTTATCAGCCATGATTGAATGGCAGAGCAGACTCGATGGGCTGAATGGCCTAATTTCTGCTCCTATGTCATATGGTCTTAAGTCATTGCACTATGGGAAGTAATTTATCAACAGAATGCAGAGCTGAGAAGGTTAACAGTGACCCTAATGAAAGGTTATGAAGCGTTAGGGTAGTGTTATTATTGGTTGGGATATTTAATCTCTACCCATTCTAAGTTCCGATGTAAAATTTGCCTGATTTAACACTGGCAGAACTTTTACCCAACTGCTAGTCTGCATGCAGTCTCCAAATGGGATTATCAGCCCTGGAATGATGTAGATTGACATTTCAGCAATGTTGTAGTACCTGTATAGGGGGTCAGTTAGTTTGGATGGCTGGTGTGCAAAGCAGACTGATACCAGAAGTGTGAATTCAATTCCCGCATCAACTGAGTTTACCATGAAGGACTCTCCTTCTCAATCTCTCCCCTCACCTGAGGCATGGTGACCCTTAGGTTAAGCCACCACTTACCATCTCTCTCTAATGAGAAAGCATCGCAATGGTCTGGTAAGACAATGCCGAATTTATATTTTAGCACCTGTACAGGGAACTTGAACGTCCCAAATATTGAAAGTAGGTCATTTTCACAGACACTGAAGCTTTGGAGGGAGGCAAAAGGCTACGAGGCTTTCTCCTGCCACTAAGCTGTTAAAACTGATTGCAAGTACCTCATACTAATTTCCCACTTTGGAAGCAGTTTTAACTGGGGTGGACCCATAATGATCATGTATCCCAATGCCCTCATCAATCATACAGTAAGGACTGCTGGATCTACCAGGAATGTGGGGAGTGGTAGGGAAAGAAATCCAGGTGAAGACAGTGATCTGGTGCCTCATTGCTAGTAGTTTCTGCTCCACTGTTGCCCATAATTGTGCAGGCTTACTCATGGAGAACTTTAGCCTCTGAATCAGCAAGTTAGCAACATCAAGTTCACAAACTTAAAGCAATCATTCAAGCAAATGGGCACAGACAGATCCCTCCAGGTATTTGGAAAAATGGATTTTCTTCCTGAGCCATTGTTGTAGGAGAGTCTGTAAATTCCTTTCAATGTTTCTGAGGGACCAGTTTAGGGAGTCAGATACTCATCAGGCATAGTTTTGTTTCTGATTAGCTATGTGCCTGACACATTGACACTTGTCAGCTCTATGTAAAAATCTCTGAACCACTGTCTGAGATTTCAACACTGCTGTTATCTGTTTACTTGATATAAGACTGCACACATGTTATCTGCGTAATGCACACAACACACATATCTGAGCCAGATAGGCTGCGCATGGATTGGCTTAATCAAACTGTGAGGTATTTCCAATTGTGCACAAGGATTTGGTTGAAAATAAACCAGCCAAAAATGTAAGCAACTTACCCAAACTAAGCACTGGTAAGTTTCATCTATTTGCTGAGCAAGACCTGGTTACCTTGCACTCCAGAGCCCAGCGCAAAGATTCAGCTTCCCAGTGGCATTAAATTTCCTCTGAAACCCATCAGTAACCCATTCTGGCAAGGTAATCATTAATGGCTCTTTGTAATATGCCTGTCAAAGACTTTGAACTTAAGAACATTAAACATAGGAGCAGGAGAAAGTCATACAGCTTCTCAATGCACTCTCTCATTTAGTACAATGATGATCCACCTTCTGTCTCTGCCCTCTTCCCTGTATCCCAATAGAGAACTCATCTCCAAGAAGACTAAGTGTCCATTGATCTCAGCCTTGAATATATTCAATGATGGAGCATTGACAACACTCCAGGCTGGCGAATTCTAGACATTAACAACCCTTTGTGTAAAAGATATTCTCCTCATCTCGGTTCTCACTGGTCAACTCCTTATTCTGAGACTATGTCCCCCATGTTCTAGAGTTCCAAACCTGTCAAAACCCTCCAGAACCTTGTATCATTTCAATGCAAACACCTCTTGTTCTTCTAGACATCAGACATGGTGGGTGCATTTATTCAGCCTCCAATCCTAAGATGACACTCTCATCCCAGAACCTTCACTGTTTTGTTTCAAAAGCATATACATCCTTCTTTCAATATGGAGTCCAAATCTGAGACAGTATTCCAAACCTCACCACAGTCCTACACAATCTATCATCACCATTGTTTTCATCTTGGGGCCAAGTCTGTTCACAAATAACTCTGCACAAAAGAATGACTATCATAGAATCATAGAATCCCTACAGTGTGAAATCAGGCCATTCGGCATTCGGCGTCCACACTACCCCTCCAGAGCATCCCACCCAGACCCAAGCCCCGTACCCTAATCCTATAACCCTGTATTTCCCATGGCTAACCCATCTAACCTTTCTGGACACTATGGGCGATTTAGCATGGCTGATATACCTAACTTGCACATCATTGGACTGTGGGAGGAAACTGGATGAAACCCATGCAGACACAGGGAGAATGTGCAAACCATCTATACTTAAATGTCACAGAATATTACCTGTCTGATGCTAAGCTAAGTTTCTACTTGGAATTCACAATAACTAGGTTAACCTGTCCTTGTTGGTGTCTACATAAACCTGCTAACGTTGAATTCATTCTGCCTCTTTTAATTCATTCCCTCACTTTATTAATATCCTGGAGGAATTTCCTCAGGTCTCCTAAAGTCTTAACTATTTCTCCTATTTTAGTATAGCTATATCATTGATATATACTGTGTGTATAAGTTTTGCCAACACTAATCCTTGTGAACACTCTTACCCACATTAAACTGCACAGAAAATTGCCCTTAATTTCAATCCCTTGTTTTCTTCCATCTATTTTTAAATTCAATTTGCTATCTTCCCCTTGATTCCATATTCTTTAATAATGTTTAATAGCCTCCTGAAGACTGTTGTAAAGTTTACATATACAATATCCACTGAGCTTCCTCCTATTCATCATGTCCAGCCTAGCTCCATAGTTTGGCACTCATTAAGTATCCCAAAGATTAACATTTGGCTACTGAAGGTTTCTTTCCTTTCTGTCTCTTCATGGTCCAGATTGACTACTTCAACAATCAAATCATTGTGGATCTTGTGGAACAACAACACAAAGGAATCATTGCCATCCTGGATGAGGCCTGTATGAACGTTGGGAAGGTGACAGATGCCATATTGGTGGACACCATGGACTCAAAGCTGGGCAAACATGCCCACTACACTAGCAGAAAGGTGGGACAAAACCAGAAGCTGGGCACAGCAAGGGGCCAGGAAATTTATAACAGGCAGTGACTAACATAAGCTCAAAATAATCAAGACAAGAATTTTAAGGCAAATTGGTTATGCCAGATCTTTATCTCATTAAATCTATAGCAGAATTACCTGTGGGGACATTGGGTACATAATTATTGTGTTGTTCTGCTGTGCAGGCTGACAACAGAAAGGAAGTGAAACTGTTGGCCTGGCTGTTTTAATCATCTGTTACTCCCACTGTAAAATGTCTCTCATTAACTTTAGAAGGACCCCAACAACTGTTTATGACAAACTGCTATACGCAAATGAACTGATGTGTTTCCTATATTACAACATTGTCTCCACCTCAAAAAGCACTTATTAGAGTATTGATTTAGCTGTGAAGCATTTGGGATTTCCTGAGCTTATAAGTGCTGCCATATAATTCAAGTTCTGTTCCTGGTTTCATGCCTGAAGCCTGAAACTCATTAGATTGGGTGAGTAGCATATGCCACTGCCTGACCAATAAAATGGGAAGGCAGTCTGTAACCAAACCTGTCGTAACCTGGAGTTATGTAGCAGTGCAGGAGGATACTCACCAAAGTTGCATCACTGAACATTAATCATTTTAAACATTGGGTCTCTGTCCCTTAGCCATTGGCACTAATATATCACCTCGTCTCTCTGCTTTACCAGATGTGGACAGATTAACCAGTTTCACTATTTAGCATAATAAATTGGAGGGAAATCACACCATTCATTAATACTTGTCCAAAGGAGAATGCTGCTGTGACACAATTCCCATGAACAAGCAGCCCTGACCCAATAAGACAGTTTTGACAGGTTTTCCTTTATCAATGAGACAAGTGCATCAGTTGGAAAGCTGGCACTATTTGCCATCCCTCATTGCCTTTGTGAAGCTGACGGTGGGCATTCATCTTGAACCTCTGCAGTCCATATAGTAGAAATAGCCCCAGGATGCTGTTAGTTAGTGAGTTTCAGGACTTTGAACTGTGAAAATGAAAGAATTATCATATATTTTAAAGTCAGATGGTGTGTGACTTGGGTGGGATGGAGAGGAAGATATCCAATTCTAGGAAGGCTCACAACTAAACTCAACCTGGCCTTCACCTAAAATTTGTTTCTGAGCACTCCATTGGTAGCCACTGGGATAGCAATGAGAAACAGGAGCCACAGTTGATCTGTGATTTGTCTAATCTGAGAGTGATGCGATTCAACCATAAACAACCTAACTATAAGCACTGAAATAGCAAGAACTGCAGATGCTGGAGTCTGAGATAACAAGGTATAGAGCTGGATGAACACAGCAGGCCAGGCAGCATCAGAGGAACAGGAAAGCTTCTGGTCTGGACCCTTCGACCCAAAGCATCAGCATTCCTGCTCCTCTGATGCTGCCTGGCCTGCTGTGATCCTCCGGCTCCACACTTTGTTATCCCCAGCTATAAGCAAGCTGGTTAATTTAGTATAAGCTAAAACCGTGACCTCCGAAGAAGACTCAGTTCATGTTGTGTTGGTGGCTACCCAATCTGATAGAGGTTTCTGTACTTAACACTTTGTTTGCCGTTTGCAGCTGTGTCCGACTGAAAAGAATATGGAGTTCAACAAACACTTCAGGATAAAACATTACGCTGGACAAGTCACGTAGGTCCCCTTCTTTTACCTTTAAAAAATTCTTTGTGTTGGATGTCTTTCGTGGCAAACTGAAAGCTTTAAGCACCATGAGAAAATTGCAACATTCACCTTTCCACTCCTCCACTCCAAATTCATATTCATGAACTAACAGCGAATCAAAATTCAATAGACAGAGAGAGAGAGAGACAGCGGATCAAACAACCAGAAGCATCTTTAAAACACATGTAAAGAAATCCAATTATTCCTATTTGTACTTATTGACCATAATAACCTGTCCTCTTCCCAAACCAAAAGAACTGGGGATTTCCAATCACAGGCTGTTTGCAGAAAAATGCCTTTTAAGTCCAGTATCTAGCTTGCAATTGGTCTCTGTATATTTGCATAAAAAGGGAAAGGTTCATAATGTGCATGTTGACCTTATAAGATTTTGGAGCTCACATTAACTTTCATGAAAAACCTAAGTCAATTATAATTATAGAATGAATTAGAATAAAGCCAATCTAAAATGTCTGCAAGTCCTAATTATCTAGTACAAGACTACTTCCAAGTATAATTCTATAGGGTCATAGAGTTACACAGTATGGAAACAGACCCTTCGATCCAACTCATCGTTGCTGACTTGATATCCTAAACTGATCTAGTCCCATTTGCCAGCATATGGCCCATATCCTTCTAAACCCTTCCTATTTATATATCCATCCAGATGCCTATTTAAAAATTGTAATTGTACCAGCTTCCACCACTTCCTCTGGCAGGTCGTTCTACACATGCTCTGTGTAAAAGAAATTGCCCCTCAGGTCCCTTTTAATCTTTACCATCTCACCTTAAACCTATGCCCTCTAGTTTTAGACTCCCCTACTCCGGGATAAAAGACCTTGGCTATTCACCCTATCTATGCCCCTCATAATTTTATAAACTTCTATAAGATCACCCCTCAGCCTCCGACACTCCAGGGAAAAAAACACCTCTCCTGGTAGCTCCAATCCTGCAATCCCGGCAACATCCTTGCAAATCTTTTCTCAGACCTTTCTTTTCTGAATCCACATTGTATTAAATCTGCCATGCTCTTGCCCATTCACTCGGTGTGTCTAAGTCTCCTTTAAGGTGAGAGAAGAGAGATACAAAAGGGTCCAGAGGAGAAATATTTTCATAGAGAGGATAGTAAGTTTCTGGAACGGGCTGCCAGCGGTAGTGGTGGAGGCGAGTGCAATTTTGTCATTTAAGAAACATTTGGACAGATACATGGATGGGATAACTATGGAGGGATATGAACCAAACATAGGCAAATAGGACTAGATTAATTGTGAAAACCAGGAGACATGGACAAGTTTGGCCGAAGGGCTTGTTTCTATGTTGTAAACCTGTATGACTCCAATGGGATACTGCAGGGATCAGTGCTACGACTCCAACTGTTTACAAAATATATTAATGATTTAGACGATTTAGAGCAAATTATTGGAGGGAACCCTGAGGGATAGGATTTACATGTATTTGGAAAGGCAAGGACTGATTAGGGATAGTCAACATGGCTTTGTGTGTGGGAAATCTCACTAACTTGATTGAGTTTTTTGAAGAAGTAACAAAGAGGACTGATGAGGGCAGAGCGGTGGACGTGATCTATATGGACTTCAATAAGGTGCTTGACAATATTCCTCGTGGTAGACTGGTTAGTACAGTTAGATCACATGGAATACAGGGAGAACTAGCCATTTGGATACAGAATTGGCTTAAAGGTAGGAGACAGAGGATGGTGGTGGAGAGTTGCTTTTCAGACAGGAGGCCTGTGCCCAGCAAAGTGCACCAGGATCAGTGTTGAGTCATCATTTTCACCACTGCTGTTCATCATTTATATAATGATTTAGATGTCAACATAGAAGGTATGGATAATAAGTATGCATATGACACAAAAATTGTTGGTGTCATGGACAGAGAAGAAGGCTACCTCGGAGTACGACAGGATCTTGATCAGATGAATCAATGGGCTGAGGATTGGCAGATGGACTTTAACTTAAATAAATGTAAGGTGCTGCATTTCGGAAAGGCAAATCACGGCAGGACTTATACACTCAATTGTAAGGTCCTGGGGAGTGATGCTGAACAAAGAGAAGTCCATAGTTCCATGAAAGTGGAGTCGCAGTTAAATGGAATAGTAAAGAAAGCGTTTGGTATGCTTGCTCTTATTGGTCAGTGAATTGAGTAGAAGAGTTGGGAGGTCATGATGCAGCTGTACAGGACATTGGTTAGGCCACTTTTGGAATACTGTGTGCAATTCTGGTCTCCCTGCTATAGGAAGGATGCTGTGAAACTTGAAAGGGCTCAGAAAACATTTACAAGGAATTTGCCAGGGTTGGAGGGTTTGAACTATAGGGGGAGGCTGAATAGGCTGTATCTATTTCTCCTTGAGCATCAGAGGCTGAGGGGTGACGTTATAGAGGTTTATAAAATCATGAGGGGTATGGATAGGGTGAACAGACAAGGTCTTTTCCCCATGGTGGGGGAGTCCAAAACTGGAGGGCATAGGCTTAAGATGAGAGGGGAAAGATTTAAAAGGGACTTAAGGAGTAACATTTTCATGTGGAGGGTGGTGTATGCATGGAATGAGCTGTCAGAGGAAGTCATGGAGGCTGGTACAATGACAACTTTTAAAAGGCATGTGGATGGGTATATGAATAGGAAGGGTTCAGGAAGATATGGGCTAAATGCAGGCAAATGGGACTAGATTTATTTAAGATATCTGGTCAGCATGGACAAGTTGGACCAATGTGCCTGTATTTGTGCTGGGCCAAGTGCAGGGAAATGGGCTTAGCGTGGATAGACATTTTGGTCGGCACGGACCAGTTTGGACCAAAGGGCCTGTCTCCATGCTGTAGGGCTCTCTGATTCTAACTTGATAGACTGCATGATCCTAATGTCATCCCTATCTTTATGCTCCTCTTCCCCTTCCATCTATCTCTCACAATTTCCATCTCCCTTTCCTGTAGCTTTTCGATAAATGCCCTTAAAAGATGAGAATATATTTAACACAACTGAATGGTTTGCTAGACCTCTTCGGAGGGCAGTTAAGAATCGAATACAGTAATGTGGGTCTGGATTCACACATTGGTCGCGCTGAGTAAGAATGACAGGCTTCCTTCTCCATAGTATTTTGCTAAAGAAACTTCCCGTTTTTGTGTTTCATATTTCTAGATTGTTTGTATATTTATATTTGACATAAATCCACTAACATTCACTATCTGGATTATATTAAAAGAATAGATACTTGAATAAGGTTTTGGGCTTGGGAGGTAGCTCGTACATTGGACCTGTATTTATCCGTTGTCTACATCTAAGAGAGGAGAAGCAATGGACATTTGAACTAAAACTGCTTTATGTTTGGGTTCAGGTACTCAGTGGAAGGCTTCATTGATAAGAACAAGGACACACTCTATCAAGACTTCAAACGTCTAATGTACAACAGGTGAGTATGGTACTCAGAGTTCTAATTACTGCAGTGTCTCTTTTGTATTTATTTATGATTTAAAGTTCACAATATTAAAAGGGAACAGTTCATCCCATCTAGTACTCTATGGTTCATGTATCACTTCCTGTAAATGGAAAGTTTCATCACCATCAGGTATTACATGGCTTGTGTGTGTTTCAGTGACGGCTCTTGGATATGTACACTACAAAATAGGTAAAAGGGAATGATTCACTCTTGCCAAAACTAATCAATTGGACCCTTATTTTGAAGGATCTTTCAGTGTAAAAAGCGATTATAGTTTGTCTCAATAACTCTAGACACCGTACTTCAAAGTAGTTTGGTGCTTGCAAACCACTTTCAGATGTTTAATGTATTTTTAAAACATGTGCTACAAGAATACTTAATGAAATAAATAATTCATTAATAAGTGGTACAAAAATACTTAATGAAATAAATAATCCATTAATAAGGAAAGCTAGCAACAATTTCAAGTTGTCATAAGTACGAAAAGGCTTGGAGTGGTTTTCAAATTGAAGAAGTTGATAAAAATAACAATGAGAAAGCTCGAGGAGAATGTGAGAAAACAAGAATTTAAAAACAGTGAGCAGGATACTTCCTTCCCTTGTGTGCAGGCACAACGATGAAAATATTGGAAAAATATAGCACTGCATAAATGAAAAACAAAATTTTGAGATTGAGAAAACATTTTGTAATTTTACCCTTGTGCTTTTAACATTGACTTCAGAATCCCATTATTGAGCAGCTTTGACTTTGTTTCCATGTTTTTGCATCTTATTATTAGCCCAACCTGGCTTTTTTCTATGCCACTTCCAATTGTCTTGTCATAGAGTCATAGAGATATACAACACAGAAACAAACCCTTCAGCCCAACTCATCCATGCTGACCAGATTACTTTAAATTAATCTAGTCCCATTTGCCAGCATTTGGCCCATATTCCTCTAAATGCTTCCTATTCACGTACCCATGTTGTAATTATATAAGCCTCCTCCACTTCCTCTGGCAGCTCATTTATACATGCACTACCCTCTGCGTGAAAAAGTTGCCTCTTAGGTCCCTTTTAAACTTTCCCCACTCTTCTTATACCTATGCCCTCTAGTTCTGTATTCCCCCATCCCAGGGAGAAGACCTTGTCTATTCACCCTATCCATGCCCCTCATGATTTTATAAACATCTATAAGGTGACCCCTCATCTTCCCATGCTCCAGGGAAAATAGCCTCAACCTATTCAGCCTCTCCCTATAGCTCAAACCCTCAAAAGCCAGGTTGGGCTAGCAACATCCTTGTAAACGTTTTCTGAACCCTTTCAAGTTTCACAACATCCTTCCTATAGCAGGGAGACCAGAATTGAACACAGTATTCCAAAAGTGGCCTAACCAATGTCCTGTACATCTGCAATATAACCTCCCACCTCCTGTACTCAATTCACTGACCAATAAAAGCAAGCATACCAAATGCCTTCTTCACTATCCTATCCAACTGAAACTCCACTTTCATGGAACGATGAACTTCACTCCAAGGTCTCTTTGTTCAGCCATATTCCCCTGGACCTTACCATTAAGTGTATAAGTCCTGCTGTGATTTGCCTTTCCAAAATGCAGCACCTTACATTTATCTGAATGAAAGTCCATCTGCCAATCCTCAGCCAATTGGCCCATCTGATCAAGATCCCATTGTACTCTGAGGTAACCTTCTCCACTGTCCACTACACCTCCAATTTTTGTGTCATTCCCAAACTTACTAACCAATCCTCCTATATCCACATCTATATCGTTTATATAAATGACAAAAAGCAGTAGACCCAGCACTGATCCTTGTGGCACACCGCTGGTCACAGACTTCCAGTCTGAAAAGCAACCCTCCACCGCCACCCTCTGTCTTCTACCTTCGAGCCAGTTCTGTATCCAAATGGCTAGTTCTCCCTGTATTCCATGTGATCTAACCTTGCTAACCAGTCTATCATGAGGAACCTTGTTGAATGCCTTACCGAAGTCCATATAGATCACATCCCTTCCCCAAAAGCTAGATGACATATTTTTCCAACATATCAGTCAGCGTCAGTACCTGGTGACCACAGGTTGCTGCGTGCTTGAACCAGCCATCGTTTAAATGTGTGTTCAACACAAAGTCCCCATTCCCCTTGACCCTTCATCAGCACAAGTCATCAACAACAAAGCACCAGCCTCAGCACACCATCATGGTTGCTCTTAGCCCAACTCTCACGCCACTTCAGAACTTCAATGCATGACTTTGGCATTCAAGGATATATAGGACTTGCATGCTTCTGTCAGGTTGCTTTGTGTGCAGGAATATATAGTTTTCATGTATCTTGCAGAGAATGCTTCTTATGGTGCTTGGAGATTAGACTGCTTTCTCTGCTCTCTGTGCTTACTTAGAAACTGCCAGCCACTGTGGCTTACACTGTTTTTTTGCCCAGAGGGAGAGACCGGCAGCTCGTCATGTGGTAAAATACTACAGAATAAAGGGGGTGGGGTGGGGTGAACATTTCACTACTTGACACTAGATTAAAATTAGATTAGACTTGCAACATATATCAGACTAACTGAACATGGAAAAATCCAGGGTAAAATCCGAAAAAATATCAAATCAGAGAGGAATTGAATGCTGAGATTGGTGAGAGTAAAATGAGTAACGGAAATCAAAGTTCCAGCCTCTGAAGGCATGCACCCCTGCAAGGATGGAAATTATTATATTTTTATATTATATAAAATCATATTAAATAATATATTGAAGAGTGGCCAGTGTAATATCCAGTTTTATAAAAGGCTCATCTGGGCAACTACATATCAACTGGGGAAAACTTTAGTACCTTATTAAGGAAGAAATGGCAGCAAATCTAGACAAAGAGAAAGTGAAACCTATACTGTTGTTTGAGGAAGTAGCAAACGTTATAGATGGGGAAATGCATTGTATATGGTGTGCATAGATTTCGAAAGGTCTTTGACAAGGTAGTGCGCGGAAGACTATTAGACAAGTTTAAGCTTAGACTTGGCAAAGGTAAAGTCACCATAGTCCAACCAGACCAATTTTTCCATGTTCAGTTAATCTCTTGTCAAGTGAGATTCATGGCGCCCTTTCTGTACTGGCTCAGAATGACCTCTCTCTGGCAAGCTTCTGCCTCATTAATACTACACCTCATTAATTATGCTCGTTGCCACCCTTTCCGTGCAATTGCATGGGAGGATAGGCAGACGTACTTAACACCACCTGAACCATATTGGACCATAAGACCTTGCAGCTTCGTCAAGAGGGTGGGTCATGCCTGATAAATTATGGGTCAATAGGAAAGAACTATTGGAAATAGGAAAGATGAGACTGCATGGGTAGGAGTAGACTGGGTCCAGTGGCTGAAAGGACAAGAATATGTCTGTAGATATGATGATTTAGGAAAGGGAATAAGTAAATGTTTTCACACAAACTGTTGTGAGGCAGTGGGATTCACTTCCAGGATTAGTTATTGAGGCACAAACTACTTCAGCTATCAAGAAAGGCAAAAAAAGAATTGACAGAATTGACAGGCTGTGAGAATGGGAAATGTAATTGGGGCGATTTTTCTCCCTTGCAGGTAAGTAGCTGATGTGTCTGGATGGCCGTGGTCTGTTGTAATTTAATTGATATTATATCCCTTATGGACTTAAGTTGCAAGAAAGAACCGCATAAGTAGAAAAGCTCAGCAGATCTGGCACCATCTGTGAAGGAAAAATCAGAGTTACAGTTTTGGGTCTGGTGACTCTTCCTCAGAACGGAAACAGACCCGAAATGTTAACTCTGATTTTTCTTCACAGATGCTGCCAAACCTGCTGAGCTTTTCCAGCAATTTCTGTCTTTGATTCTGATTTACAGCACACAAAGTTCTTTCGGTTTTTATTTAAAGTTCTAGCTTCGATTGGCATTGCCAACCATCCCTGTCCCAAAGATCATTCTTGGTGCTCAGTCCCCGATTAAAGCTGGATCTGAACTGATTTAGGCATTAAATTTTGTTTAGCATAGTCGTCCAGTTTTGTTCCATCAATCAGCCACCTTGACATCAATACAGATCCAACACATTTCTCCCTGAAGGATGTAACACTATTAAAAATGTTATTCCAATAGATTTTGAGATCTCAAATAACCTAATTTCATTCAGTTGTAGAAGTTTTGGTTATGTTGGAGTGGTGGTCAGGATTACTGCTAGTCAGCTCCCTTATTCACACAACTGTATAGTTACGTGAAGCAACTCAAAGATGGGCATTAATAAGAGATTTTTAACTGAAAGCGCGATTCACTCAAAGTGTTATGCTTAAAGCATCCAATAGAGGGCACTGAGACTATAAACTAAATACTGGCGAATTCTTTGGAGACAAATTCAATAGGCCCTGAAAGCAGTTGGACGGAACAAGATGCATAATACAGTGGTAAGAGCGTGCAAATATCATGCTGCCTGCACATTATGACTGCAGCAGACGTCCAAGCCTTATCCCGTACCTCACTGCAATACTCACGCTTCCTTCTCATGCCCATTGACATCTTTATTTTTGAGGAATATATCTATTTCTTTCCAATATATTCAGTGGCTTGGCTTCCACAGCCTTATGTGGTAGAGAATTTCACAGGTTCACCATTCTCTGAGTGAAGAAATTCCTTTTTCTCTCAGTTCTACCCTGTATCCTGAGACCGTGACTCCCTGTTCTAGACCCCACAGATAGGGAGCAACATAATCGCTGCATCCAGTCTGTCCAGCCCTGTGTAAATCATATAACTTAAATGACACTCCCTGTCATTCTTCTAAACTCTAATGAATAGAAGCCTAGTCAACCCAATCTCCCCTTCTGCGACAATCCAACCATCCAGGAATCAGTTTGGTGAACATATGCTGCACTTCCTCTATGGTAAGTAAATTATCTCTTAAGTAAGGAGACCAAAACTACACACAGTATTCCAGGTGTTGTCTCACTAAGGCCCTGTACAGCTGTAATAAGATTTACATACACAGGTACTCAAGTCCTTTTGCCTTAAAGGTAAACATACCATTTCTCATCCTTACTGCTTTCAGTGACTGATATAAATGGAT
The DNA here is from genome assembly GCF_021869965.1 of Rhincodon typus. Lineage (NCBI taxonomy): Eukaryota > Metazoa > Chordata > Chondrichthyes > Orectolobiformes > Rhincodontidae > Rhincodon > Rhincodon typus. The sequence continues at coordinate 90,502,857 of NC_063335.1, forward strand.
ACCCAAATCTGTTTGTACATCATAATTTGCCAAGCTATCATCATTCAAGTAGTACTCTGCCATTCTATTTCTCTAACCAAAATGGACAACTTCACACTTACCCACACTGTACTGCATCTGTTATCTACTACCCACACACTCAATCTGCCAAATCGCCCTGAAACGTCTTTACTTCCTCCTCATTATTCATAAACCCATCTAATTTTGAGTCATCATTAAACATGGAAATATCACATTTCATCCATATCATTGATATATACAGGTATTGTGAATAGCTGGAGCTCAAGCACTGGCAAATAGTTAGGGAGATGGAGTCATCGAATGTGCAGCACTGAAACAGACCCTTCAGTCCAACTCATCCATGCAGACCAAATATCCGAAATAAATCTTGTCCCATTTGCCAGCATCTGGCCCGTATCCCTCTAAACCCTTCATATTCATATATTCATCCAGATGCCTTTTAAATGTTGTAATTGTACCAGCCTCCACCACTTCCTCTGACAGTTCATTCCATACACCCACCACCCTCTGCATGAAAAAGTTATCCCTGAGGTCCTTTTTAAATCTTTCCCCTTTTACCTTAAACCTACGCCCTCTAGTTTTCCCCTATCCTGGGGAAAAGACCTTGGCTATTCATCCTGTCCATGCCCCTCATGATTTGCTAAACCTCTATAAGGTCACCCCTGAGCCTCCAACACTCCAGGGAAAATAAACCTAGTCTATTCAGCGTCTCCCTAAATACTATTAAATACCTCTCAATTAAAGTACATTCCTGAGAGGAAGAGGAATTGTCAAAAGGTGAAAGATCTCCTTGGCTTAACAAGGAAGTCAAGGATAACATTGAGGCAAAAACTAGGGCATTTCATACTGCAAAAGTTAGTAGCACTCTGTTGGGTTGGGATAACTTTAAACATCAGCAAAGAGTTACTAAAAACAAAATCAAAAAAGTTAAGATGAACTACAAAAGGAAATTAGGAGAAAACATAAGCACTGATACCAAAAGCTTCCATAAGAATATAAAAGGAAGAAAATAGTGAAAGAAAATATTGGCCTTTAGATGACGAAAATGACAAGGTAATAATGGGAAAATCAGAAATGGCAGAGGCACTAAGCCAATATTTTGTCTCTGTTTACCCAGTAGAAGATAATAATTTCTTCTCCAAAGCTGCAGTGACTACAGAGGAACTTAGTGAAATTACTATAACTAGGAAGAAGGTATTAAGTAAACAGGTGGGATTATTTAGCAGATAAAGTCCCCAGGGCCCAATGGCTTGAGTATTAAAGGAGGTGGCAGCAGAGATAATGAATGCATTAGTTTTAACATTCCAAAATTCCCTGGATTCTGGAAAAGAACATAGAACATGGAACAGTACAGCACAGTACAGGCCCTTCGGCCCACAATGTTGTGCTAACCTATTACCTTACTAAGATCAAACTACCCTGCATACCTTACATTTTACTATCCTCCATGTGCCTATCCAAGAGTCGCTTAAAAGTCTCTAAAGTATCTGATTCCACTACCACTGCCGGCAGCGCATTCCACACGCTCACCACTCTCTAAAGAATCTACCTCTGACATCTCCCCCATACCTTCCTCCAACCACCTTAAAATTATGCCCCCTCCTAATAGTCATTTCTGCCCTGGGAAAAAGTCTCTGACTATCCACTCTATCTATGCCTCTCATCATCTTGTACACCTCTATCAAGTCACCTCTCATCCTTCTTTGCTCCAATGAAAAAAGCTCTAGCTCCCTCAACCTTTCCTCATGCGACCTGCCCTCCAGTCCAGGCAGCATCCTGGTAAATCTCCTCTGCACCCTCTCTAAAGCTTCCACATCCTTTCTATAATGAGGTGACCAGAACTGAACACAATATTCCAAGTGTGGTCTAACCAGAGTTTTATAGAGCTGCAGCATAACCCCGCGGCTCTTAAACTCATTTCTCCTGCCAATGAAAGCCAACACACCATACACCTTCTTTACAACCCTATCAACTTGGGTAGCAACTTTGAGGGATCTATGGACATGGACCCAAGATCCCTCTGTTCCTCCACACTGCTAAGAATCCCGCCATTAACCCTGTATTCTGCATTCAAATTTGACCTTCCAAAATGAATCACTTCACACTTTTCTGGGCTAAATTCCATCTGCCACTTCTTTGCCTAGCTCTGCATCCTGTCAATATCCCGTTGCAATCTACAACAGCCCTCCACGCTGTCTACAACTCCACCAACCTTCGTGTCATCGGCAAACTTACGAACCCACCCTTCCACTTCCTCATCCAAGTCATTTATAAAGATCACAAAGAGCAGAGGTCCCAGAACAGATCCCTGTGGAATGCCACTGGTAACTGAGCTCCAGGCTGAACACTTTCCATTTACTACCACTCTCTGTCTTCTATTGGACAGCCAATTCTGTATCCAGACAGCCAAATTTCCCTGAATCCCATGCCTCCTTACTTTCTGAATGAGCCTACCATGAGGAACCTTATCAAATGCCTTGCTAAAATCCATATACACCACATCCACTGCTCTGCCTTCTTCAATGTGTTTTGTCACATCATCAAAGAATTCAATAAGGCTTGTGAGGCATGACCTGCCCCTCACAAAGCCATGCTGACTATTTCTAATCAAACTGTGCTTTTCCAAATAATCATAAATACTATCTCTCAGAATCCTCTCCAATAATTTGCCCACCACAGAAGTAAGACTGACCGGTCTGTAATTTCCAGGATTATCCCTATTCCCTTTCTTGAACAAGGGAATGACATTTGATACCCTCCAATCATCTGGTACTACCCCAGTGGACAGTGAGGATGCAAAGATCATCACCAAAGGCACAGCAATCTCTTCCCTCGCTTCCCGTAGTGACCTTGGGTATATCCCGTCTGGCCCAGGGGACTTATCTATCCTCATGTTTTTCACAATTTCTAGCACATCCTCCTTCCTAACATCAACCTGTTCGAGCATATCTGCCTGTTTCATGCTGTCTTCACAAATGTCAAGGTCCCTCTCACTGGTGAATATTGAAGCAAAGTATTCATTAAGGACCTTCCCTACCTCCTCTGGCTCCGCACACAAGGTCCCTCCACTATCCCTGATTGACCCTACCCTCAGTCTGGCCATCCCCTTGTTCTTCACATAAGCATAGAACGCCTTGGGGTTTTCCCTGATCCTACCCGCCAAGGTCTTCTCAAACTCCCTTCTAGCTCTCCTAAGTCCATTCTTCAGTTCCTTCCTGGCTACCTTGTAGACCTCTAGAGCCCTGTCCAATCCTTGCTTCCTCAACCTTAAGTAAGCTTCCTTCTTCCTCTTGACTAGGTGTTCCACATGTCTTGTCATCCAAGGTTCCTTCACCTTACCATTCTTTCCTTGCCTCAGTGGGACAAACCTATCCAGTACCTGTAGCAACTGCTCCCTAAACAACCTCCACATTTCTATCGTGCATTTCCCTGAGAACCTCTGGACAGGTACCAATGGATTGGAAACATGCTAATGTACACCCTTTTTCAAAAAAGATGTGCAAAAAGTGGGAAACTATAGACCAGTTAGTTTTATAGTTTGAGCTCTGTAGTGGGGAAGTTTCTGGAGTTAATCATAAAGGAGAAGATAGCTGAACACTTGGAAAAACAAAGCTCCATTCACCGGGTGTCCGTAGTTTCGTCAAGGGAAATTTGTGCTTGACAATCTTGCTGGAGTTTTTAGAGAATGTAACCAGTAATGTGGATAATGGGGACCCAGTGGATCTGCTATATCTAGACTTCCAAAGGCATTTGACAAAATTCTGCATAAAAGTCTGATCCAGAAGGCTAGATCCCAGGGTGTTAAGGGTAGAGTATTGGCTTGGATAGAGGAATGGCTGACTGTTAGAAAGCAAACGGTTGGGAATAATGGGTCCTTCATTGGATGGCGAACTGTAATTACTGAGGTCCCACAGGGTTCAGTTCTTGGACCTCAACTATTTACAATCTGTATAAATTATCTGCAGGGACAGAGTGTAACGTAGCAAAATTCAAGGACGATACCAAAATCAGGCTTTATTAGGAGATAAAGAGTTTACAGATAGACGTTAATAAGCTAGGAAAATGGGCCAGAATCTGCAGACAGTTTAATGTGGATAAGTGCAAGGTTGTTCATTTTGAATGGAAAAATAAAAGGGCGGATTATTGTTTAAATAGGAAGCAAATTCAAACTCTGTCAGTGCAGAGGGATCTGGGCATCTTTGTGCGTGAATCATAGAGAGTGGGTCTACAGGTGTAGCATATAATAAGAAAGGCAAATGGGATCCTGGCATTTATTGCAAAAGAACTGAATTATAGAAGTAAAAAAATGTTGTGTTACAATCATTTGGTGAGACCACACCTGGAATATTGTGTCCAGTTTTGATCTCCTTACTTGAGGAAGGATATAGTGGTGTTGGAGGCAGTTCAGTGAAGGTTCACCAGATTGATTGCAGGGATTGTAGGGATTCTGGTTTGCGATCAGTAATCTGCTGATTTTTAGGTAGTTCGAATTACCCGCAGATCCCTGGTTCTGACACTGGACTTAATTTAGGAACATGAAGTGAAGAAGGCAGTAAACAGGTGTTTCAGGGCAAAGAATCTTTGCATTTATTAAATCCAAAGGTGAGTACATCACAAGAAATAAAAAGGCAGAAGTAATAAACAGGGAAATAAAACAAAGGTGAATAAAAATACAAGAGTTAAAAAGGCAGATTCAAAACAGTGAAACTGACACTATCAGTTATTAACTTAATACAGGCTAATTACTGTTAGAAACTAAACAGTGGTTTCAAACACAGACTTCCCGACCTTGGGGTGCCCAACACTGTCACCAACCCACCTTCCCTCCCTGCTAGCTAGGTAGGATACTTTGGGTCTCGAGGAAATAGGCTCACCACTGGGGATAAACACAGTTTTGAAATACACATGGCTGTTTCTACTTGCTGTAGCCAGTGCTTCATTGAAGACTTCAGATGGTGTTCAGTCTGGTTCGAGAACTTGGGTTTTCTTACTTTGTGGTGGTTTAATGAGCCAGTTTTCACCTCAGGATGTGTCTGAGGCCTCGTCAGTCATGTCGGTGGTTTTCAGAGGGTGTCGGTCGTCAGATCTGCTGGTCGTGGTCGGTTGCCGTTGGTTCCCCTGGTACGGAACAGCCCTGTGTCTGTAGGTTTCAGGGAGATAGCTTTGCAGGTAGTTCTTGGGGAGAGTAGCTGTCTGGGATCCCTCTTCTGTTGGTAGCTGCAGGGATGGCTCTCTCTCTCTTCCAGATCAGGGCCAGCAGTTATATAGACTGGGTGCTCCGTTGTTACCTCGCAAATCTGTTGAGGTATTCTTCCTCCTCTCAGGGCTGAATGGGCTTCCTGAGCACTGGAGTAGGTGGGAATGGTTTTTTGATTGAGGTGAATGGTTTTGATGGGTTTCGAATGCCCAGCGTTTCCCTTGGACGGGTATCTGTTCAGTTCACATAGTGGTATGAAGGCTTTTTTTTAATATCCAAGGTGAAACAGGTTTGCATGTAGCACAATGGTGTAGAATGTTCAGTAATGTTGTTGAGCACTGATTGGAATTGAATGGGTTTATAGCTTTGTAGGCTCCAAAGGGTCTGAAGTTGTTTGTTTCCTGCAGACTGGCTTGCGTTGTTTTTAGCTGAGGCATGAATGGGGGTCTCCCTTTAATTTCAGTTCGCTAACCCCTGTCCCAGACGTCTGCCCCTGGGTTTGTATATTTCCCACTTTGTCCCAGCCAGCCTCTTCCTGGCTCAGTTGCAGCCCATGGTTTCTGTAGTCCCAGTGGCTTTAATCCAATATAATATAACTTCCACAACTTCTGCCTTCGGAGGGTTTTAAGTCCAGGTTATGATCAAGGGGGCAATAGGAGGAGGTGTCAGAGAGTTGGCACCTGGCCTCAGCTATGTAAAGGTCAGTGCGCCATACCACTACTGCGCCTCCCTCATCTGCGGGTTTGATGGTGAAGTTAGGGTTGGAGTGGAGGGAGCAGAGGGCTGCATGTTCCATGGGGGAGTGAGTGAGAGAGGTGCTCAACCTTTCCACCCCTACCGCCCCTTGATCATGACCCCACCCCTGACCACCAAAACATCATCTCTCAAACCATTCACAACTTCATCACCTTAGGTGACCTCCCTCCCACAGCTTCCAACGTCATCGTTCCCCAACCCCGCACTGCCTGCTTCTATCTCCTTCCCAAAATCCACAAACCTGACTGTCCTGGCTGACACATTGTCTCTGCCTGCTCCTGCCCCACTGAACTTATCTCCACTTACCTTGACTCTGTTTTCTCCCCTCTGGTCCAGTAACTCCCCACCTACGTGTGGAACACCACCCACACACTCCACCTCCTCCAAGACTTCCAATTCCCTGGTCCCAAACACCTCATCTTCACTATGGACATCCAACCCCTCTACAGTTTCATACCCCACGCAGATGGCCTAAAAGCCCTCTGCTCTTTCCTGTCCCACTGGCCCAACCAGTCCCCCTTCACCGACACCCTCATCTGCTTAACCAAACTCGTCCTTACCCTTAACAACTTCTCCTCTAACTCCTCCCACTCCCTACAGACAAAGGGGGTGGCCATGGGTACCCACATGGGCCCAAGCTATGCCTGCCTCTTTGCAGGATACGTGGAACAGTCCCTCTTCCGCAGCTACACTGGCCCCATCCCCCACCTCTTCCTCCGTTACATCGATGACTGTATCGGCGCCGCCTCGTGCTCCCACGAGGAGCTTGAACAGTTCATCAACTTTACCAACACCTTCCACCTCAACTTCAAGTTCACCTGGACCATCTCCAATACCTCCCTCTCCTTCCTGGACCTCTCTGTCTCCATCTCTGGTGACTGCCTCGAAACCAACATCCATTTCAAGCCCACCGACTCCCACACTGGACTACAGCTCCTCTCACCACCTTCCAGCAAGAATGCAATCCCCTATTCCCAATTCCTCCACCTCAACTGCATCTGCTTCCAATTTGAGGCGTTCTACTCCCGAACATCCCAGATGTCCTCTTCTTTCAAGGACCGCAACTTTCTTTTTTAGATAGTTGGAAATGCTCTCGACCACATCTCTTACGTTTCCCGCACCTCAACCCTCACACCCCCTCCCCCCAACAAAAAAAAAGACAGAATCCCCCTTGTCCTCACATATCACCCCACTAACCTCCGTATTCGACGTATCATTCTCCGTCACTTCTGCCACCTGCAATCTGACCCCACAAACAAGGATATATTTCCCTCCCCGCCCCTATTGCCTTCCATAGGGACTGCTCTCTCCGTGACTCCCTTGTTCAATCCACACTCCCCACTAGCCCCACCACCCCCGGCACCTTTCCCTACAATCACAGGAAGTGCTACACTGCCCCTATACCACTCCCTCACCTCCATCCCAGGCCCCAAACAAACCTTTCACATCAGACAGAGGTTCACCTGCACATCAGCTAATGTGGTCTATTGCATCCACTGCTCCCGCTACATCGGTAAGGCCAAGGAGAGGCTTGAAGACCACTTTGTAGATCAAAAGCGTTCTGTTCACGACAAATGACAACACCTTCCAGCTGCGAACCACTTCAACACCCCCTCCCACTCCCCCTCCCACTCCCTGGGCGACAGTCCATCCTGGGCCTCCGCCAGTGTCACAATGACGCCACCCGGAAACTGGAGGAGCAGCACCTCATATTCCACTTTGGGATCCTACAACCCAATGGCCTAAATTTACCAGTTTCAAATTCTCCCTATCCCCCGTCCTCATCCCATGACCAACCCTCCCTCTCATCCCAGTCTCCTTGACCTGACACAACCTGTCCATCTTCTCTCCCACCTATCCGTTCCTCCTACCTCACTGACCAATCCCCACCACTTCCTACCTGCACTCACCTATCACCATCCCCAGCCCCAGCCCTCCTCTCTCTAAGATAACAAGGTGTAGAGCTGGATGAACACAGCAAGCCAAGCAGCATCAGAGGAGTAGGAAAGCTGACGTTTCGGGCCTAGA
>NC_063335.1:90511258-90545983 GCF_021869965.1 Rhincodon typus
TCTAGGCCCGAAACGTCAGCTCTCCTGCTCCTCTGATGCTGCTTGGCTTGCTGTGTTCATCCAGCTCCACACTGTGTTATCTCTGACTCCAGCGTCAGCAGTTCTTGCTATCACTGAGTGAGATGAGGAGAAACTCCTTCTCTCAGAGGGTTGAGAATCTGTGGAACTCACTGCCCTAGAGTCGAGTGGAGGCAGAATAAATCAACAGATTCAAGAAAGAAATAGATATGTTTCTGATGAAAAGTGGGATAAAGGACTATGTGGAGCAGGAGAGTGGAGTTGAAACTGTGATAAGATCGGCCATGGTCATGTTAAATGGCAGAATGGGCTTGAGGGCTGAATTAACTACTCCCGCTCCTAATTCCCATGTTCCTATGATCCCTGGAGTACCCCACTGCCATCACTCCAAAAAAAATCAATCTGTTCATGAAATGGCATCTTGGGGTTGCAAGCTTCTGCGAGACTATCACAGCCTAAAGGTAGACCATGCCACTTAAAGACAGTTTGCACCTATTAAAGGTGAAGGTGCATTTTGGATGTATCTGGTGCAGAAAGTACCTGGAGTCGTGTGTGTGAACAGAAAGAAGCATGGACAGACACCATGCTCTAATGTTCCCAGACTAAATAGTAGAGCTTCTTTACAGAAGAAGAGAGATTGCCTATCCATTGGGGGAATAAGAGACCTTCCAGATTGACACCACAAAGGCACTGTGAGCAGACAACTGTGACAGCCAATCCACCTGCATCTGGATTCAGTGCCAAAAGAAGTTCCATTTCATTTCCTCATTCTTTCATGGTGTTGCTTATCCCTAATTATCCCTGCTTGGCTAGGCCATCTCAGACTTAACCACATCGCTGTGGACCTGGAATTACATGCAAACCTTACAAGGTAAGAATGGCAGATTTCCTTCCCTCTGGAACATCAATGAACCAGATGTGCTTTTACAACAATCAACAATAGTTTCACCATTTCTGAGATACATTTTCAAGTCAAGATTTATTCATTGAATTTAAATTCTAGCAGCTGCTGTGGTGGGATTTGAATCTGTATCCGTAGCTTTCACATTATCCTGAGCTTCTTGATTACTAGTCCAGTGGCACAATTAGTATGTAACCATGTCCCCTATATGGTCCCACGTGAGTGTAAATAGCATAGTCTTACAACTAAACTTGCCTACATGGTTCACCTGCCCATCTTTACTCACTGACCAGTAATCAATAGTACTTCATATCCATAGCTTCACCATACTTAGGATTGCTGAAAGCCTCACACCCACATCTTACAGCTTACACACACTTTACCAGCTATTCAACAAATACAAGTGTATCACAACCAGAGGAAGCACCAACTAATTGGCAGGTAATAGGCTGCATGTCCTCACCCGAATAAAAGTGATGGTGCTGGCCATCATTAGAGTGATTGTGACTGAGGCCATGCTTGCTGACAAGGTGAAAACCATTGATAATGGTGATATCTGCATAAATGAATCTTTTTCTCAAATCCCAATTGCGCCTCATTCCACAACCTCTGTAGATTTACAAGAGATGGTATAAGCATGCAGCTCCTGCCTTTCCCTCACCTCCACTCACAACAACCCTTCCATTCTACATTTCTCCTTTCAGATGCCTAAGAGCTGCCAACTTATCAGGCAGTGGTGCAGGAGTAAGCAGGACCAGAGGAAGAAGAGGCTGATGATGCAACGCCATCATTCACTCTGACTCTCATAGCCATCATTTCAGATATTGACTGTCTACACTTTAGAGCAAGGCTTAGAGGCTGGATCAGCATGTAGTGAGATATCAGACGAAACCAGCCTGATCCCAGAGGGGAACGAAAGCAAGGTGTCAACTCACAGGTTCTGCTGCAGATGATTCAGATGGGAATTCAGTTGGGGAATTATAAGAACAGGCTGGTAGGTACATAGAGCAATGTGTGGTACATTGACAGGTGTACCAGCTATCCTATGTACAATGCTGATGACCATGAAGAATTCCAGCAGAAGTTTGCACATCGATGGTTGCAGGAATGGAGTCGCTGGGCAATTGATCTGCCACACTCTGAACCTAGCCACGATGCAATGTCTGAGGGCTGCCACTCTTTGGATTCTCATGGTGACCCAGATGCTTACAGTACAGTGGACTGGCACAGAATGAAGGGTCATAACTGCTGCTAGGATAACAGACATGGAGAAGCATGAAAAACTCAGTGTGGTCACACATCAGCTGGACACTGAGGGAGTGGAGCCCTTGCTGGTTGCAGTACATCTCTAAATTTACATGCAATATCCCTAAAGCGATGTCCATGCATTTAGTGCCACCCCACACCACGGGGAAGCTGAAGCCCACTCTGCTTGCCCTTGTCCTCGAAGAAAGCATGAAATGCTTTGAGCTCTCTTTACTTACTGAGTCACTGTGATCTCCCTTACAAAACAGTGGCAGGTGAAATGAGAGATGTCAAAAATGCCTGATGTCAAAATATTATGCCCACAGTCATTTTCACACACACTGGCAATGCTATCATCACCTGGCCTCTATATTATGCAATCAGTGTTAGATTTCAGTACGATCCTCCTTAGTGAAGTGTAAATACTACACACATTGTTCCTCAGGTTGAGGTCAGAGAATTGCTTCCTGAAGAAGTTGATTTAGACAAAGATGCTCAAGTGGAAAATGACAAATTGTGCCATCATGATCTGGAATCATGTTCAGCTGGACCTACGAACTCCCAGTATACCTTCCCAGCACCTACACTAAGGACCTACCCAAAATAGGCATCGACATGCTCCATTCCCTGCATGGGCACTATTTCCAACTCAAAATACATAATCACATTCAAACCAGTCTGAGAATAATCAGATTCAGTTCTAGAGATTAGAATATTTGCAGCATGAGAAATGGAAATATTCCTGACACATTTGGGGTTGGGCTAGGGTGCGAGACATTAAATTACATCTTAACTGATATTACTGAGTTGGAAAGGTAACATCTTCTGTATCTAACCTGTGCTGTACTAATTTTGTGAGTTTTTGAAGGGTCGACAAGAAGGGAACTTTGGATCTAATCCATGCTGTTCCTGTCTTAGAAATCTCATTCAATGAGAAAAGAGAGAAACTCCACATTTCTTGCACTTAACAGCTGGCCTTGATCTGTGAAAAATCTGACGTTATTACTGGACTGAAATATGTTGTTTTTCTGTTTTTAGTTCTAACCCTGTGTTGAAAGACATGTGGCCAGAAGGGAAACTGAGTATCACAGAGGTCACAAAACGACCTCTGACTGCTGCGACCCTGTTCAGGAGTTCCATGATTGCACTTGTTGTTAACTTGGAATGTAAGGTAAGGAGGTTTTATCTGAGTCACACAGTCAACCGCCCTGTTTATATATTACAAGGACAGTGCAGTGCAAATCCTCTCTAATGTTCAGAGCTCAATTCCATCACTGTTCACCTACTAATAGTAGGTGGTCCCCTTTTCCCCATGCTAGCTGTGTTGAGTTCTTGTGGCACAATGGATAGCAACCTTACCTCTGAGCTAGAAGTTCTGGTTTGGAACCTCATCTAAGACTTGACGTTTAATGAAAGTGAGTTCATAATGCAGCCAACAAGGTGCAGGGCTGGATGAACACAGCAGGCCAAGCAGCATCATAGGAGCAGAGAGGCTGACGCTTCGGGCCTAGACCCTTCATCAGGAACTTAGGGATGGACAATAAATACTGGCCTTGTCAGTGCCCCATCGCATGAAAGATTGAAAGAAAACAATTCATTTACATGTCTCCTTCAAACATAACTTAATTGACATGTCTCATGCACTAAAATCATAGAAATAGAGAAACATAGAAATCTACACAGATGACATTCAATCCATGTACTGTGTTTCCATAAAGAGCTACCCAGCCTAACTCTACTTTTCCGTCTGAACCTACCCTTAATTTTCATTTCCCTGCCAAGCTAATTGAAAATCTCCCCAACACGACCAGCCAATCTCCCTGGGTGATATCAGTTGAACTGTTTAAATGTGACTCATCTGGATTGTACAGTGGGCCCTGCCCCAGAATCAGTTGGATACTCTTGTTCCTTCACTAGCTCTCCAGTTAAACCTTTATTTTCACCATCCTGCATCCCTTTTTCCAAATGATAGTCACCCATTCCTTCCTTGACTGCCCTTCCTTAAGCTGTGTGGTGACCACTTGAAAAACATGCTATCTACATAACTCTCAGTCTCGTGAATGCCCTGCTGTGCCTCCTGCCAGTGCTCAAGCTCCAAAGCCTGGTGCTCATGCTGATCAAATTGGTGGCACTTCCTACAGATGAGGACATTCAGACTGCCAGGACCGCCTGAGATTTCCCCACATCCTGCAGGTTGTGCAATACATGTGAATAACCTCTCCTGCCTTCCCTTGGTTAATAAAAGTCTAACCCTAAATTTAAGCCAAGTATAAAACTAAACAAGTTTTCTTTTAAAAAAAACGATAAATCTTACCTTTCCTTAATACATAATTATATAAAGTGAACAAAGACAACTTACTGCCAATCAGCTCACTGTTTTTTGCTGATGCCCCTTTCATCAGCTCTTTAAAATTCTCCCAGGTTCCTATTGGGGTTTAGCTGCTGCTCCTACTGAGCTCAATCTGGGTATTGCCCCTTAGGCTTTTATCAGGAAGCTGTACTAATGCTTTACACCTCCAAGTTTCTTCCCCTCCATTGCTTATCCAACTGGCTCCCCATTGAGTCAGATTAGACATTTTATTTCAGAAATACTTTATACATATTATGTATAAAAATAGTCACAACAGCAGTTTGGTTCTATCCAGTAGGATATGAGGAAACAGGCAAATATTGGAGATTGACTCTGTCTAACAAACAAACCAAGGCATATCTTACTTGTACAAGACTATATTTACATGCATTTGAGGCACAAAGCGGGTCTGATAACTGAACAAATCCCAATTTATCTTTGGCAGAATCAAATTAAATTATAAACTAGAAAAATCTTATCTTTATTTATGTCTAAAGTCCCTCAAAAGTCCAGATGCTGATTTGCTGTACACTCCTCCCAGACTGCTTCAAAGTGATTCTGACAGCTGCTCACTGCTCAGGTTCCTTCGCTGATTCTGTATGAAAATACACACTCTGTGGCTGCCCACCAATGGCTCTTTCCCTTGTTTTACTAGTGTCTTTAAATGTAATTTTACTTGTCTCTCTCACTGACACTCGTAATATTCCCACTCTGTACATTCCTACTTTCAGGGACTTGCTACTTGTAACTCTCCTGCAACTCTGCAGCTCTGTCTATGAGTATGCTTGGGTCCATGCCTCAACAAAATAGAAGCTATTATCGAGTGAAAAATCAACAATTTACCAAGAGTGACCTCGTAACACCTTCCTGTTATCCACCAATATCTTCCCTGTGTGGCAGTGATTTAGATTTTGTTCTCAATGTTCCACATTCAGCTTACACTCTGTTTCTGTCTGATCACTCTCAGCAAGTCTCTTCAGCTAGTTTTGTCTGTTTCTGGCATTGTTTCCTTTTAGGCCTGCTCAATTTCTCTAATCATTCACACACATACACAGCCTTTGCACATCTCGTATGTGCAACCCTTTCACAAACAAACAGAATGTAAACACTCACACACAATTGTATACACACATAAAAACAACTCACTCACATAGGTACATAACTCATTCTGATAAACACAACAAAAATTTGCATTCAACTCATACATGTATCTTATTCTTACACTACTCATTCATACACATAGGAAAACTATTCATGTATCAATCACATAACTCATACGTATATTTTATTCACTCACAACCTAATCGCATAAAACACAACTCAATCCCATGGGGCAGAACTTTTTCACACACATATATATACAACTTACACTGGTATATAATTCATTAATTCACAGCCACATATAACCTCACATCTAATTCACACACAACTTGTTCACACCCTGTACACCCGTACGCAACTCATTCAAGCACACATTCACACAAGGCTCAATCACATACACAAAATACATTCATGTGTCTCATTGATACTGAATTCCTTCACTAAAGTCACTCACCTGATCTCATCTGCACACATTTCATTCAGGTGTCTTGTCACATACTAATCATTTCCTTACACACACAGCCTGTACACATCACACTAACAACACATTTACATGTCGCATTCATTTGTCTCATTCACATGCCTCATTCATGCACAAACAACTCAGAAGCCAGTCTCGCGCACACGCAATTCATTTACTAGTCTCATTCACTCACATCATATTCACACATTCTGTTCTGTACTAAATTTCTTATATTTAATCCTATCCCCTTGTTCTAGACTCTACAATCACAAGAAGCAATCTGTTTCGATCTACTTTGTTCCAACCTTTCACTTCCACCAAATCACCTTGCAATCTGTTCTAACAAAACTAGATTAAATTGGCCTCTGGAGTGACTGATTCGGGCTACAACCCGCTGCCTTGGTCTCTATAGCAGTCTTTCTGTTTTATATGTTCTTTCATGTCCTTCCTGGGACTGTTGTCATTTTTCTCTGCCATCATAATTAATTAGCTTTGTTCCCAAAGGAGTGGAATCCAGGACAGTTATCCCCTTCCCCTGCTGCTGCCAGTTGAGACACATTCCAAGGTCAGGGCTAATCTAAGCACATTTGACTGGCTTGGACTGTTGTCACATGGGAATATCATGCAGAAAGTGAGAGTGTACAAGGTCTGTGGGAGAAGACTAAACAGATAGGGTAGAGTACATAGTTATGGTGATTGATTCGGTATTGTGGGAGGAAGTAAAATTGCCAGAGTATAGTGCAGGATAAGACTAGGTTTATAAGGACTTTGGATATCCTGGCTGATGGACTAAATAGGTTTCTCTTGTTTCTTACTCATTTATGTTTTATTTTCATTCAAGGGCAAAGGTTGACAGAATTTAGTGTAAAAAGAAAAGATTTGGTGTTCACCATTTTAAAGCAAGTGAGATGAAGAAAAATCTATTCCAACAAGGAAGTCAGGAATACATGAAAATATGGACACTTCTCAGACTTTTCAACTTTTGCACTTTTAATGGAATGAAAAAATGGAATCTTACACTTTGACAGGTTCTTTACTTTCTATGTTACTTAGGCTGGAGGTTGAAGGATATTTTCTTATAGTCAACTAGGAGTCTATAAATGACCCTAAATGGGGAAACAGTTTGACTTATTGGATTCTATAAAATGAAGGTGAGTGGGAAACACTTTGAGCCATTAGAATTGCATGCAATAAAGTCAGAAGGATGGAGTATGGTCATGTCGACTTTATGCAGTGTGATTGGCTAAGAATGCCCTTGACATATTGCAACTCTCGACAGTGTGAGTGAATAGAAATCAGTTTTATCCATTTAATTTTGTATTTTTGTAGTAAATATACTCGAACTCTTGATCCACCAAGGTTCTGTACTAAGGGAGTGAATGGGAAGATGTTTGAATCATTATAATGATAAAATTGAATTATCTGTCTTCTGTTTAATTAGGTCACGCACGTAAATAACCATCTCTGAAAAGTTCATATATTCTAATAATTTTGTATATCTTTTTGCCCCTTTTCAGGAACCTTACTATGTACGATGCATTAAGCCCAATGATCAGAAATCTTCCTTAATCTTCGATTATGAACGCTGTAGACACCAGGTGGAATATTTGGGACTTTTGGAAAATGTGCGGGTGCGGAGAGCTGGATTCGCTTATCGACAACCATATGAGCGTTTCCTGCAGAGGTAAATCCATTTCTGTGTATTCACAACGTTTGCAGGCTTAGAAGTGGAAAGCTGAGCATTCATTTAGGAACATAGGAACACGAGTAGATATTCAGCTTCCTCAAGCCTGCCCCACCATTCAGTATGATCGTAGCTGATCGAACATTTCACTCCCTTTTCCCCATACCATCCCTATAACCCTGGAAGCTATTGGTAGTCAGAAACTTATTTAAAGGGAATGAGAGACAACAAGGTGCAGGGCTGGATGAACACAGCAGGCCAAGCAGCATCATAGGAGCAGAGAGGCTGACGTTTCGGGCCTAGACCCTTCATCAGAAAAGGGGGAGGGGAAGGGGGTTCTGGAATGAGTCTGGTTATGCAGCTTCTTTTTCCATTCTTCCTCTATTCCTTAGTAAAGTGGTAAATCTATCTTCAGGCTGTGATGCTAGATAATGTTTTGAGTCCAGTGACCCTTCTTCAGAACTGATGGTAGCTGAGAATAGTTATGCACATTTATAAGCTTTTATTTGCAGAGATTTACATTACTTATGCATGGCCTCATCTAGCCACCACAGCTTTAGGCTGCTCCTATTTAATAGCACAAGTGAATCCCTGTTCATATCCATAATTGAAACACAGGAATCAAGGGCATGAATAGGCCATTCAGCCCTTCAAGCCTGCCACACCATTCAATATGAAAATGGCTGATCATCCAACTCAGTATCCTGTTCCCGCTTTCTCCCACATAGTTTGATCCCTTTAGCCCTAAGAATTACATCTAATTCCTTCCCAAAAACATTCAATGCTTTGGCATCAATCGCTTTCTGTGGCAGAGAATTCCATATGATTCACCACTCTCTAGATGAATAAATTTCTCGTTGTTATAATCAACAGAGATCATCACATCTGCCCAGTCTGTTTAAACACATTATCTAATTTCAATCCCATTCAATTAATCAGACTCGACATTGTATAGAAACATCACATGTATTGTAATATGACATTGATTCTAGACCAGATAGGCCCGAACCTTTAAAACAGTGTGTTATGATACCAGGTGATGTTACTAGTATACAAGTCAGAATGTAGACTGAAATCTTGATAGATCATAATTTACCTTTTTTTGGTTTATAATAAGATGATCTATCACTGAAACATAAACATGTAATATTGCATATTTCGTTTTAACAATCAACAGTTGCATAATATAAATGAAGATAAACTAGAATGAACCAAACTATTTATGTATATGGCATAACTATTACTGAATCCCCCACTATCAACATCCTGGGGTTACCAGTGACCAGAAACTGAACTGGACCAGCCATATAAATGCAGTGACTACAAAAGCAGGCCAGAGACTAGGAATCCTGCAGTGAGTAACTCATCTCCTGTCTCCCCATATCCCACCCATAACCTACAAGGCTCAACACAGGAGTGTGATCAAATACTCTCCACTTGCATAGATGAATGCAGCTGCAACAACACTCATGAAGCTTGACACTATCCAGGATAATTCAGTCTACTTGATTAGCATCACATTCACAAACATTTCCTCCCTCCACCATCGACACTCAATGGCAGCAACATGTAGCATATACACCATATATTCCACCAGGTTCTCTACAGGGCACTTTTCAAACTCATTACCACTTCCATTTAGAAGAACGTCCCATGAGTGAATTTGGAAAAGTTATTTTTCCGAAATGGCTGAAAATAAAAAGAAGCCTGCGTAACTCCATCCCTCCTTTTATGGAGAGCATGCCACCTGTAGGAAGGAAACTACCAAAACAAGCCTGCTACTTTTAATGCTACAACAACAAATAAAAGAGAAAAAAAGTCCTTTTTAAAGCCAACATTAAAAATAAAAAATGGTAAAAAGCACCAGATTCTTCTTCTGATATTCCAAAAGAGCATAAGAAAACAGTAAAAATGGAAAGCAAACACATAATAATGGATCGGTATTTTTTGACTTCTGTCAGAATTCTACTTGTTTAAACAACATTATGGTTCAACGGACAGCTGACAAAGAACAACCAGCTGTCAAATATCTGCTTCCCTTCCATACTGAGGAGTTAGAACAATAAAATTCTCTGGTATTTATGATAATGACTTCAAAAAGCCTGGCAAAACTTTTCATATTTTAGAAAATCAAGAATGTTTGAGTCAAACATTACACAAGCTTGATACGCAAGCTTCAGCACATGGTACACTGCCAATAGGCAGTTGAAATGATTACCCAATTCTTCAGCAGTTGTCAACTCAATGGAGTGGAGCATGGTTTCACCAAAGCTTTCAGTGGGACACTACTTTGTTAAAACCAAATAAAACAAACTCTGATCTATTAAGCCAGATTTCAGTCTGAAGTCTGACATGTTCAATAATAACATTAAGTGGGAGCACGGTGGCTCAGTGGTTAGCACTGCTGCCTCACAACGCCAGGGACCCACGTTCGATTCCATCCTCGGGTGACTGTCTGTGTGGAGTTTGCACGTTCTCCCCCTGTCTGCATGGGTTTCCTCTGGGTGTTCCGGTTTCCTCCCACAGTCCAAAGATGTGCAGGTTAGGCGGATTGGCCACGCTAAATTGCCTGTAGTATTTGGGGATTGTGTAGATTAGGTGGGTTATAGGGGGATGGGTCTGGGTGGGATGGTCTGAGGGTCGGTTTGGACTTGTTGGGCTGAAGGGCATGTTTCCACACTGTAAGGATTCTATTCAATTCTACTCTAACACTTGCAACTGACCAAAATGGAGAAGCCTGTTTCAGAATGGCACTAAGCACATCAACAGACTTCATCAACAACATGCAGAGGTGAGGTTGAGACGTTAGACAGTTCTGATAAATCTCTAAGCAACCTGTCTACCCTACTTTGCAAGCAACTCCTTCCCCAAGTGCAGTAGTCTACAAATCATGTATTAGACTTTTCAACCATTTCAGAACCCATTGAACTGGTGTGAAAGCAATTCACCCCTGATCCTGCTAAGAAGATATTTATATCTGCCTTCAGATCTGAAGGAAGGTCCTTGACCTGATATGATAACTTTGTTTCTCTCTCCACAGATGCCAACAATAATGCTCAACTCTTACAGCTGTTTGTGTTTTTATCAACCTGCCCAATTTGGCTTTCTCAGGTCCTCACACTTCTCTGTCTTGAGCTCCATCTGCCACAGTTTTGTCCACTCACTTAATCTGTCCATGTTCCTTTGTAACTTTGTGATACCATCCTCTGAAATAATTTTGCCTCCTATCTTTAAGTCATCTGTAGACTTTGGTATGTAACTCCCTACATTCTCCAAACTATTAGAATCTATATAATAAAAATCTGAGGTTCCATCACAGACACATGTCCCATCGATAAGACAGCAAACACACACTTTACCTCCATTCTTTCCAGCCTTCTAACAAATTATCAGCCCATATTATGAGGTTAACTCTAATTCTGTGTGCTGTTATTTGAGCTAACAAACTCTTGTGTGGAGCCTTTTTCAATGAGCTCCAGAGGACCAGATAGACAACATCCATCAACAGTCCTCTTAGCTTATCTAAAGCTGAAGAAGAAACAGGAATGACAGAGCCACATACACCATATTCTGTCAGTGAATAAAGATGCCTAGCCTATGTAATCAGATCCTGTCTAGCTCAAGGTCCAAACTTATTGAGTTTTCCACAGAAGAACTGTAAGCTTTCATCACTGGACACATTATAGCATCATAGAAAGGTTCAGCACAAAAGGACATCTTTTAGCCCGTTTGTCCACATTAGTTGAAAGAGAGTTATCCAACCTTATTCCACTTTCCCAGTCTTGATCCAGATCCTTGTAACTTATGACTTTGCAAATGCATAACGAAACATTTTTCAAATGGGATGTGGGTTTCAAGTAAGACCTCCAATGCATCCCCACCCCTCCAAACTCTGGGTAAAGAAATGTCTTCTCAAATTCTTTCTAACCTTTCTATAATTTGCTTTAAATTTTTAAATTTGTGCCCCAATAGTGAAAGTACTACTGCTATAAATATATATGTGTGTTTGTGTGTGTGTGTATGTATATTTACGGGTATGTTAATTACCTGAACATGCTTTAATATCTCTGTCCAATTTTAAACACGTATGTCAGGTATAAGATGATTTGTGAGTACACTTGGCCCAATCACTTGATGTCTACAGACCTGGAAGCCACCCGAATGATCGTAGACCAACGTAACTTCCAGCAAGATGTTGCCTATGGAAAGACAAAGCTATTCATTCGTACACCGCAGACGCTATTTGGACTGGAATCAGCACGGGCAGAAACAATTCCTTTAATTGTGCTGTTTCTGCAGAAGGTAAAGATATGAAGTTGCATTAGAGCAATTTATTAAACCATCAGCTGCAGAGCTTTGCAACACAGGGAGGTCATTTGGCCCACCTTATCTATGGCAGATCACCAGAGCAATTCAAAACTAGTGTTGATTTGCCATCTATCAACAATAATCTTCTGGCCAAAAAAAAACTGATAGAACTGCGGATACTGTAATCTAAAACAAAAACAGAAATTGCTGGAAAATCTCAGAAGGTCTGGCAGCATCTGTGGAGAGAAATCAGAATTAACACTTCAGATCCAGTGACCCTTCCTCAGAAGATTCAGAAACGTTAGCTTTGATTTCTCTCCTCCAAAGCTATCAGACCGGCTGAGATTTTCCAGCAGTTTCTGTTTTTGTTTCAATAACCCTCTAGACCTGTCTCAGTTTTAAAAATGCATTCAAGGTTCTCTTAAGAGATGCATGGGTCTCTACAACCCTCAGATTTGTTTTGATTTTTGGGGGTCTAACCAGAAAAATGGCAATTAGCCAACAAGTTCAATCTTGAAATAAGGTTCTAGCAACATTTAAAATTTGATAGCTGAGCTGAGCAATTATCTCATCAGATTAAAACCTCAAGTTGGGCAAGGATGGCTACCAGCAAAATAAGTTGACATACAAAAAGGGAAGAGCGGATTATTGAAATTGATGAGGAGGAACATCTTGAGGCAGCAACCGTCCAGCACTGTATGTGGCTGCAAAGTCCACAAAAATAATTTAACATTCATTTTAGTGGCCTCTTTGTTTCTAATATCAATGAAACTGGTCGGAATGTACAATTCAAAGGCTCCAGCTAGTTGCAATCTGAGAAGCCAATCAGGGTCCCAAATTATGTCATAGGGCACTAATTCCCATATGAAACAAGGCTTACCTCTGGAAGTAGAGGGCTTTGGGCATCTGGCGGTAGGTCCCTTTCAAAATGGAACCAGCTGCCTGGATGGTGTTAATGGGGAGGTAAGGTTAGCGATGTCATTTTACAACAGCTGTTAATGCTAGGAGAAGGCACTTAAATCAATAAGACTGTGATAAGACAAGAAATAATCCTAAGTGCTTCTGAGTATAGAACTTTCTCTATTCTTTTTAGTGACAATTACAGATAACTTTTATGTAAGATAACCGAAATGAAAAGATTAACCTGGGCTGAAGCTCCACTAATTCTGAAATACAACACCGACTTTGGGTGAAGAACGGAGCAGTGTGAGGAGATTAGGCAGACCCCAGTTGAACTTTGGCACAGTCTCCTCATGGAGATAAACTTGTCTTCTCGATCTCTTATTAGTAATAGTTAAAACACTTAAGAACTAATGTAATCTGTATGTAGTTACTGAGATGTAATAAACCAATTCTTGTCATGTAAGACCTGGGCATCAAACATGGTTATAACATGGTGGTACACATGAGCTTCTTATTGCTGTTAGAATGATAATTACTTGACTGATCCCCCCGCCTCAACCAACACCCCCCACCCCCCCAAACAGTGCAAGTGATGACTTTCTATTCACCTTCTCAAAACCCATAATTGTTTTATAAATAGTCCGACACACTGAGCGCTCTGTTGTCCCAGTACCATCTCTAAGATGATATATTACACTGAGGCATCATCTTCCCTCTCCAGTCCTATATTTGCTGCTGGTCTAGCAGCATCACCAAAGCAGATTATCTCAGTGTTGTTTGTGGGAGCTTGCTGTGTGCTAGTTGGATGTGGCATTTCCTAAATTATCATAGTGAATCAAATTTAAATCATTTTGAATGTTCTGTGGTTATGAAAGTTGCTACATCAAACTAATTTATTTCTTTTTGTTACCTATAAAGTTCTATGTGAGTTGAGCAGTCAAATTTGATTTATTTTGGTTGGACCACAAGAAATAGGAACAGGAGTAGGTCATTTGGTTCCTCAGGCCTGCTACACCATTCAGTGGGATCATAGTTGATTGTTGGGGGGGATTGTAATATAATCCCAGCAAGTTAATTGCTCTTTGTTTATTTCTGAGCTTTACCCAAATGGCCTCATTTGAAGTCGCTTCTAGGATTTCCTCCCTCAATACAGCACTGGTGGTTTCGTTGATCAACAATGCAATACTCCCACCTCTCTTGCTTCCCCTACTATTGCATCTGAATCTTCTATACCCTGGAATTTTGAACTGCCAGTCCTGTCCTCATTTGAACCATGTTTCAGCGATTGCAAGAATATCATAATCTCCCATGATGATCAATGCTCTAAGTTCATCTATCTTACCAGTCAAGTATTCTTGCATTAAAATAGATACAATTTAGCTTTCTAGACTTATCCTGTCTTGGTCTTATGCCTTATCCTGCCCATGTCTTCTCCACATACTGTGTTGTCCTAGCATTCGTTCTGTATCTGACTGGACCTTGCAATAGTGTTAGGACTTTACATCTACTCTCTGCCCCTTCTCCCGACCACATCAGTTTAAAACCTCCCTAACAGAATGAATAAACCTCCCAGCCAGGATATTGGACCCATGCTAGTTCATGTACGAAACATCCAGCTTATACAGGTCGCACCCACACCAAAAACTGTCCCAATGATCCAAAAATCTAAAGCCATCCCTCTTATACCATCCCTATAGCTACATTGTTCTGAACTATCTTCCTATTCCTATACTCAGTAATGCATGGCACTTGAAGTAATCTGGACAGTACAATCTTAGTAGTCTTCCCCTTTAATTTACTACCTAACTTTCGAAGTTCCCGCTGCCGAACCTCACTTCTTGTTTTCATCTATGTCTTTAATACCAATATGTACCACGACTGCTGGCTGTTCACCCTCCCTATTCAGAATGCTCTGTAGTCATTCTGAGACATCCCTGACCCTGGCAACAGGGAGGCAACATACCATTCGAGAGTCTCATTTGTTGCCGCAGAACCACCTGTCAGTTTCCCTTACAATCGAGTCCCCAGTCACTAAATCTCTCCCAGTCTTTTTCCATCTCTGGTGCCACAAACTTGGCTGTTGCTGTTTTCCCCTGTGAGGTCATCCCCCCCAGTGGTATCCAACATGAAAAATCTGTTTAAGAGGGGAATGGCCACAGGTGACTCCTGCACTACCTGCACATGCTTACTAGTCCTTCTGGTTGTCATCCAATGTTTTTCTGCCTGTGTAGCCCTTACCTGTGGTGTGGTAACTCTCTAACTGTGCTATCCATGATGTCCTCAGCCTCATGGATGCTCCATAGTGAGTCCATCCAGTCAATCAGGAGCTGCAGCTGAACACAGTTCCTGTACATATGGTCACCATTGAGACTGGAAGGGTCCCAGATTTCCCACATGTTGCAGGAGGAACATTCTATGGGACCAAGTTCTTCTGCCACTGTGAACCTTATCAACTACAAACAATAAACTAAGGAACAATTACCCAACCTCACTCTTTATTCACAAAGCAGATTTCTCTCTCTATCTTTCAATTCTTAACAAGCTACAAACAGCAAACACAACTTTGCACTCTGTATTCCTCCTGGTACTATACACTCAGTTTCAATACTGCTAAAGGTAAAGGAACATTCAATTAGTTAGTTATATTTCCCTTTTAAGATGTTGACCCAGTTTTATGCCTGAAAAATAAATTGTCTGCAGGTATAGCAGTACCAAGTTCCCATCACCATTTCAATATTCTAACATTTACAACACACACCTTAGAATTGCTCAGGTTTGATCTCAGCCTTTCTGAAGAATCATTTGGTTTTATAGATGCTGTCTCTGACAGTGATTAATGGGGAAGGGGGTCCAGGTTCACAAAGCTCTTCCTCACTCTCAGCTCTGTAGAGATCACATGAAGATGTCTGGCCTACTTTCGAGACCTTGGCCTCTTCCTGCCAGGCTTGATAAATGTCCGGTTCCTTTATAGCAATGCCATTTATCAGGCCCTAGGGGGAGGATTTGAAATTATTAGATTTTTCCGCTTTTAGAAATTGGAGCAAAGAAACAGAAGCAGAACAACCTGAATACCACTCAGAAAGGTAGAGACATGCAAGCACCCCGATATACATCTACACGAGAACCCCAACACATATATAGACAGGCAGTTATGCAAACATACATATGACCAAATACCCACATTTACATGTATTCACAGAAAAAAAAGCATAAATAGAGACCAAAAGCCAAAACTATTATTACATAAATATACATTTACATACACTAAAATCCTACTGTGCCCTATCTCAGGTTTCCCATTGTGTTGTCTGAGAGCTTTTTAAACCTGTCATCATATTGAAAATTGGCTATACTAGTGCAGGTATGTACCCTTACTGGAAATGGTATAAAGTTATTTCTTGAGCAGGCATATTCTGATGATTTTATACCAACTTCTATCAAAGTAGACTCAGCAATGCAACTACTAATGTGAAACTGCACAGCTTCCAACTCATGTCATTTGCAGCTATTAACCTACTTATTTTATCTAACTTTTAGTCATCTGCCCTAATAGCACTTCATGTGTCTCACTGTCATATTTTGTTTTCCAATTTTGCTGTAAAGACTTTGCCAAGTTTTATTACATTAAAGGCACTTTTTAAGTATAGCTATTGTTGGAGTGTCAGGCATTCAGAAATCATTGCAACAGCAAAGGATATGGAGAACTGGCCTAATTAAAGGTATGTTGACTGCTTCATGGACTCATAGACGTTTACTGCACAGAAGGAGGCCATTCAGTCCATTTTGTCCATGCTGGTCAACAATGATCTCATGACACCAATCCCATTTTCCAGCTCTTGGCCCATAGCACTGGAGGCTATGACAACACAAGTGAATATCTAAATACTGCTTAAAAGTTTTGAGACTTTCTGACTCAAATGACCTTTCAGGCAGTGAATTCCAGACTTCCAATATCCTCTGTACAAAATTATTTTCCCTCAACTCCCGCCTTAGCCTTCTACCTCTCACCTTAAATCTGTGCTCCCTCCACAAATTATTGATCCCTCCACAAATGGGGAAAGTGCCTTCCTATCAACTCTGTCTGTGTCCCTCATTTTATAAACCTCTATCAGGTCACCTCTCAATTCACTGCTACCAGGGCCCCTCTAACTCACGTGGTATTCTGGTAAACTTCTTCTACACCCTCTTTAGTGCAATCATACCTTTCGTATAATGTGCTATATTCTATACACTCCTATAATCCTGCATGCTGTACTCCACTTAAGGCCTAACCATTGTTTTATACAGTTCAATCTACTCTTATATTCCATGTCTCAGCTAATAAAGGCAAGTGTCCCAAATGTATTCTCAACCACCTCATCTATCTGCCATACTAGGGATGTGATGGAGATGAAGTTAGATTTTCAGTACTTTCCAAGTTCCTACCATTTATGGAGTAATCTCTTGCCTCGCACTTTTCTGGGTTGAATTCCATTCACCAAAGTAATTTATCAAAAGCTTTGCTAAAGTCCGCGTAGATAACATCAGGTGCATTAGCTTCATCAACACTTTTCGTTACCTCCTCAAAGAATTTGATTAAATTTGTCAGACACAACATTTCCTTGATAAATCCATGTTGATTATCCCTTAATAATTTATGTTTCTCCAAGTGCAGTGATATTCTGTCCCACAGAATCCTTTATAAAATCTTACCCACCATCAAGGTTAGACTCTTTAACCAGAAATTTCCTAGCCTATCTCTTTCTCCTTTTCAATAATGAGTCAATATTAGCTGTCCTCCAGTCCAATGACACTTCACCCAGGGCCAGAGAGGACTTGAAAATTACAGCCAGGACTCTTGATATCTCCTCCCTTGTCTCCCTCAACAGCCTGGGACGAATTTTGTCTGGGCCTGTGAATTTATTTACTTTTAAGGCTGCCAACTCCACTAGTAACTATTGTATCTCTCTCTCATCCGCTCTCTAAGTTCAATTTTTTTCCAGTATTTAACAGTCCTTCATCCTGATGTCTATACCAGCACCATCCTTTTCCAATGTGAAGACCGACTCAAAGTATTCATTGAGGACTGTGACCATATCTTGATGTCCAAATACAGACTACATCTATGGACCATAATGAGCCCTACACTTTCCATGATTCTTCTCTTGCTTTTTACATATATTTTTTAAAAATCCCTTTGGGTTTTCCTTTATTCTACTTGTTAATGCTTTCTCATGGACTCTGTTGGCTTTGCTAATTTACTTTTTAAGTTCCCTTGAACTTTTTTACTCCTCTAGGATGTCAGCTATATTGAACCTTAAGTATATGCCAGAAACACATCCTCTTTTTCTTAAAACTAACC
Source organism: Rhincodon typus (assembly GCF_021869965.1). Lineage (NCBI taxonomy): Eukaryota > Metazoa > Chordata > Chondrichthyes > Orectolobiformes > Rhincodontidae > Rhincodon > Rhincodon typus. The sequence goes on from NC_063335.1 coordinate 90,529,573, forward strand.
TTTATGCCTCTTGGCACTCAGGGTTCTCCAGTCTTGGTCTCACCCTTTGTCTTTACAGGAACATATTTGTCCTTTACTCTGGCTGTTTCTTTGTTGAATACCTCCTATTGCTCTGACACAGTTTTAGCTGTAAGCGGCTGCTTCCAGTTCAAATTGTATCTTATCTTGGTAATATCAGCTTTCCCCTAGTTTAGAACTTCCCTTCCCAGCCCATGCTTGTCCTTTGCCATAGCTATCTTAATTTTGTTATTTCATTCATGGAATGTGGGGGTCACTGGCTAGGCCAGCATTTATTGCCTATCCCTAATTGCCCAGATGGCAGTTAACAGTCAATCACATTGCTGTGGGTTGCAAGTCACATTTCGTCCACACCAGGTAATGATAGCAGTTTCCTTCCCTAAAGAACCAGATCATTCACAGTCAGCATGATCATCATTATTAATGTAATTCCAGGTTTTATTGAGTTCAAGTTCCATCATCTGCCATGTCAGAATTCAAACCCAGTCCCCAGAGCATTACTCAGGTCTCTAGATTAAAGTCCAGCAATAATACCACTAGGCCATCACCTCCCTCTACCTAGCTGAGCTTGGCTACTATCTCTAAAATGCTCCCCTACTGATGTGCCTTCCACCTGCCCAAGCTTACTTCTGCATATTAGGTTTAGAAAATCCCCCTCCCTTGTTGGGCTTTCTATGCACTTGCTTGCTCCCCACCTTGCACACTAAGCCTATCCCAGATAATACTTGGGGTAATTAAAATCCTTTAATATTACTGCTTATTATTCTTACATTCCTCTGAAATGTAATTACACATTTGATCCTTATCACCCCCTTACTGTTTGAGGGCCCGTTGTGTTTTAATTTTGTCCCCCTTGCACCTCCCAGATACTGGAGGGATTTCATTTCCTCTGTATGTTTAATGTAGCTAGATTGACAATCATGATAAAATGGTACAGGCCTGAACATAGCATAACGGGGTCAAGCAGTAAGTTAAAAAATAGGACACAGAGCAGTTGAGTTTCAGCAATAGAGAGGCAGTGGCAATGGTTTAAAACCTGAATGCTTCAGATGCTGGTTACTCACAGTAATATATTAATTTTTAATTAATTATTCATAGAAATATTTTTAATCAAGCAGTTGAAGCTGAGCATGAATTCCAAAAAGAGTTCATCCAGCAGCTTCAGCAGTCTTCTTTTCCAAATCTTATCTTCCAATCAATAGTGTACAATATGTATACTGAATACAAAATACTGAACATGCTCAGATTGTCTCATGGCTCACTTTATTTAGTACAGGGTTAGCCAGGTTAAAGTAACTGCAACAAAAATCATTAAAACCATTGGAGCTGCTTCTTATCACACATTAGTCACATAGGATTTTATGTCTGTGGATGCCATGTAAATCAGAATTTTGTTTGAAAGTAAGTTGGCATCCTTTTTTACACCTTTCTATTGATTTTTATTTCTGCTAAATTAAATAAAAGTTCAATCTTTGTAATATCCTGGTGAAGAGTCTCAGGGTAGGTAAAAAGTGAACAAGACATAAAGTTTCCATTATACTCCCCATTAAACACTCCCAAGCTATGAATGGAATCTTTGTGAGCCAATGGGGTATCTGCTTCTGGCTGGAGAGCTGGTGAGGACCCCACGTCACTTATTATTGGGAAGGCGCATTGTACTGTGTACAAGCCAGGCACTCGAAATCCCCCAAATAGAGGAAGAGGTTGGGGCAGAAGTCCCATTCACTGAGAGGTGCTGGCCAAATAGGCTGACAATTCTACTGAATGGCCATGTTATTGGCGAGGTGGTGGCTGCTGTCAGAGGCTGAGGGGAATTATGGGAACCCAGGCTAGAGATGGTGATCTTAGGAATCTGGGTGCCATGGAGAGAGTTTCAGGGTTATGTGTGTTGGAAGAGGGTATCAGCAACAAGGTCAGGTCTTGGGTCTCGGGTCTCATGGCCTCATGACCCTACCATCCTTGCTGATTTCAGGGCTCTCTATCAGACTCTGGATGCCAGTTGAAAGAGGAGGCCCCTCTGCCACCTCACAAGGGTTCGCTTGCACTTCTTACTTGGCAAGTTCACAATAACATATTAAATATAGACAATCAATGGTCTTCCCTTTGTTTTCCTCAGAAAACCCGGAGGGGATCCTCATGAGGTTTATACCAGCAATGGCCAGATGTGGACCAAAAGTTGACATTAATTGGTTACAGGCCTTCCTGTCACGGAATTATTCTGGGTAGCGATGAATGTAGCAGAGTGCCCTTCCGCTACCCTCTTGCCTATTTAAACGTTTCCCAGTCACCAACCTCTCTAGCCATGCACAAAATCCCACCTTATGTCCTTCTAATATCTCTCACTTGCAGCCTCAGCAACAATTCTGTAATAAAACTATATCTTTCCATTTGTACACTGGCCATTCAGTAGTGCTCTTGAGTGACATTTTTAATCAGTGATAAAGTAACTGCAGTATTGATTCTGGGTTTACAAGACAATTTGAGACTGAGATTCACTGAAAACACAGAATGTGCTGAGGTGGCACGATAACTCAGTGGTTAGCACTGCTACCTCACAGCACCAGCAACTCGGGTTCGATTCCACCCTCAGGGACCGTCTGTGTGGAGTTTAAACATTCTCCCTGTGTCTGCATGGGTTTCCTCTTGATGCTCTGTTTCCTCCCACAGTCCAAAGATGTGCATTCTGGGTGGATTGGCCATAGTAAATTGCTCATAGTGTTCAGGGATGTGTGTACGTTAGGTGGGTTATAGGGGGATGAGCCTGGGTGGGATGCTATGAGGGTCGGTGTGGGCTAATTGGGCTGAAGGCCTGTTTCCACACTGTAGGAATTCTATGAAATGACAGAAAGAAGGTACTTGAGACCTATTGCTAAAAGGTGTACTTCACAGTTGAAAGCTGTGCAATAAAATGTTGAAAATTCCATCACTGAGCAGTTTCCTTCTATTTTCCTCCACAGCTCTGGAGGGGAGCCATAGCGAGGAAACGCTGTCGGGGTATGAGAGCTGTCTATGCAATCATGAGTTATTACAAAACATTCAAGGTCAAGGCATATCTCATCGAGGTAATGAGACGCTTCCAGAATGTACGGAGCATGAAAGACTATGGAAAGAGTGTGATATGGCCAACGCCTCCAACAGTCTTAGTCAAATTTGAGGAGAATATGAAATATCTGTTCCGAAGGTAAGATGTATTTTCTTTAAGGAACTTCACAAACTTATTTGATTTGGTTTGCTTGTCACAAGTACCTAGGTACAGTGAAAAGTTTTGTTTGTAAGCAGTACAGGCTGATCATACCATACAAAGCGCGTAGGGTAATAGAACAAGAGTGAGGAATACAATATTACAGCTGCAGAGAAGGTGCATAAACAGTGGGACCAATATTAAATTTAAAATGTGAAATATCCATTCATAAATCTAATAACAGCAAGAAAAAAGCTGTTCTTGAATCTGTTGGTATGTGTGTTTAAGCTTTTGTATCTTCTGCCCAACGGAAGAGGTTGGAAGAGACTATAGCCTGGGTGGGAGGGGTCTTTAGTTATGTTGGCTGCCTTTCCGAGGCAGCAAGAAGTATAGATGATGTCAATAGATGGAAAATTGGCTTGCATGATGTACTGGACTGTGTTCACAACTCTCTGTAATTTCTTATTGCCCTGGGCAGACCAGTTGCCATACCAAACTGTGATGCATCAAGTGTTCCTTACACTGCTCACCAAAGCCTTCCAGGGTAGCAGTGGATTGAGTAAGAATCAGATTATCTTTTTATCTTTCTGCATTTTTGATTGCTGATTGAAATTGGAAAAGGGCTGTTTTAAAATAAAATAAAATAAAAACAAAGATTCACTTTTTAAATTCAGATTCCCAGCATTCATCACAAGTGTTATTTACACTTCTACAAATGGAGGGAACATTGAAGAAGCTCAGCACATCTGGCAGCATCTATGAGAGAGAAACCATGTTAAGGTTTTGAGTCCATTATGACTCTTGTATTTACGCTGCTGTTTGTTCAAGCAGTACTGGGAAGTTTATTGTGCATGGGCTGAAGTCAGGATACATGTAAAAAGGGAGATTCGGCTTGCAATGGGTAGATAATTGGTACCTGGAACGGTGATGAATTGTCAATGACAAGGGCCAACAGTCAGGTGATTGGTTCCCAGGTAGCTGAACAGCTTGAGTGGGGGAATGATATGTATAGGACCCGCAGACCTCCAGAAAGGAAGGTGCTGTCTTTTTCACTGCAATTAACAAAATATCCAAAGCCTGAAGAAAGCTAGCTTAGTTTCCCCTCACCAGTTGTTGTAAGCTTTTGATTTTAACTAAAAAATCAGAGGCTTTATAAGTCGTAAACCTGTGCCTCCTGCAAGGAAGTGAAAGTACCCGGAGAAGGAAGGTCAAAAAACCGAAATCGGGACAATCCAATAGCATCATCTCATTGAATCCTGTGGACAGGGACCACTGAACTACTCTCCTAAGCTCCCATTCCACCCATAACATCGTTTTGTTTTTTATCTTTGTCTGTCTGTATGTCTGTATGGGGTGAGTTATAAGGGGGTTAAAATTTTAACTAGGAGAGGTATATTTTGATGGTTCCTAATTATTTACTAGTAGCTCAAATCTATTTATTTGTAATGAGTAGTCATTCTTGTTATATACAGGACCCTGGTCTGTGCTTTCTGTCAAATTCTGTACAAAAATACAGGTACATTGGGTAATTCTGCAAACTCTGATTAAAATTTTTAACTTTAGTGATGACTCCAGCAGTAGAAATAAAACTTCCAGTGAGATGTGACACAGAGTAAACTTCCCTCTGCATTTTCATAGAGTCATAGAGTCATACAGCATGGAAACAGACCCTGTGATTCAACTCGTCCAGACTAGCCAGTTTTCCTAAACTGAATTAGTCCCATTTGCCCACATTTGGCCCCTATCCCTCTAAACCTTTCCTATCCAGGTACCTGTCCAAATATGTTTTAAATTTTATAATTGCACTTGTCTTTACCACTTCCTTTGGCAGCTTGTTCCATAAAAGCCCACCAACCTCTGTGAACATGTTGCCCCTCAGGTCCCTTTTAAATCTTTCCCCTCTCCCCTACAACATTTTCCTCTGACTGTTCTATGAGCTGGAATTACCTTACCTCAGATGTTTTCAGAGTTAGAGTGACTGTGGTGCCATTTAAAAGTGAAGAGGGAGACCTAGCTCAGGGATTTCCTGGCAACCTCAAAATTTGTACTCATTTGCATAAGAATGGGGGTTGCATGCCCACACTCTGAACTCCCAACCTGACTGGCTTCATTGTCGGGACAGGCATTGCCCGCAATTTTCATGGATTCAAGCCAACTTCTTCATGCCTCAGAGTTCAGGGCTCCCTTGTAGGGTTATGAACTGTGGTCTGGTTTTGTGAGCCTTTGGAAGGTGAGTTCAAAAAGTCTTACCCATGGCCCCATTTCCCTTTATGTCAACTCATCTTCCCATCTGGACCCATGGCCCCTTATAACCCAATGCCAATTTATAACCAATTAATGTCCACCACTCACGCCCATGACTTCTCATAACCTCTATGCCAACATATGGCCCTTCCATGCACATGCGCCCAATATATACCATGTACAGAAGCAGTCAAACCTCTAGTGACAATGTATGCAATTCCTTGGCCACAAAAAAAACATATTGACAAATTATATGAAAAGTGTGCAAAGTGCCAGACAGACCATTGAAGTATCAATATGTGAATTTACACAAAGACAGCTTAGCCAAAATGTAGCGAGCATTCCAATTCCCGAAATCTCACCATGAAAACCAGCACCCACCGTTTTCATTGGGTGTTGGTAGGGAGGGTGTTGTTGTAGATTATGCATTCATAGTTCATGTTGCAACAGCAAAGATAGAAGTACAACCACCTTAGACCAGAATTCTTGAAACAATGTTAGAGTATTATAATTTTCAGGAGAATGTCTGAACATATTGGAGATGTTTCAAAGGGTAAGGTACCCTATAGGAGAGCTTCAGTGATTCTCTTGAGAGAGTTACAGTGCCCTGTGGGAGGTAAAATAAAAAAAAGCTTGCTAATGCTTTCTGACTGTTGACATAAGCCTGATGACTGTCATCATAGCATTTGTGCTTAATGACTGATTTTACGATCAGTCACAGTGGGAATATTATAACAGTAGGAAAGTCAGGAGTCTTTCTGCCGCTGTTATTGACTATTATTCTACATTACTTTCTTGTAGGTGGAGGGCACGACAAATTGTGAAAAACATCCCACCTTCTGATATGCCACAAATCAAGGCAAAGATTGCTGCCATGGATGCACTGCTGGGGCGAAGAAAAGACTGGGGTGTTCAGAGAAACTGGGAGCAGGACTACCTCTCATCTGTAAGTATCATTTGCCATCAGTTTGTCAGCCCATCTTATTTGTAGACAGAAAACCTTGTCTCCATACTATTTCTGCCTTTAGTTAAAATGAACAACTCAAATTTTACAGCACCTTTAACACTGGAATCATCTTCAAATCATTCACAAATAAACAGCAAGAGCAAGACCTTTACATTTATTCAAGGCTGATTTAGGTAGATTTTTGATAGACGAGGGGTGTCAAGGGACAGCAAGGTCTTGCCAAGACCATGTCAGCTATTACCTCATTGAGAGGTGGAGCAGGATCAAAGAGCTAAATGGAAAAATTCAGCTCCTAAATCCTATACTCCTCTGTTCCAAAGTTATTGTTGAAGAGCTGACCTGACAGATTCTGACACACATTTATTTTATGAAAAATCACACAGGATGCATAATGGAATGTTTCATACAATGGATGAGTCTGTCTGTCAGGAACGCAATATCTTAAAAATATTCCTTACAGCTGTAGTCATGATTTTGCTCACTTCCTTTGTCTATGTATGTTTTTACGATCCTTTTGTCCATACATTATGAGTTGGAATTCCCTCCCTAACTGTCTCTGTCTATCCCCTTCACTCCCTTCTTCCTAAACCTAACATTATGACCTAATTCTCTCTCTCTTTCTCTCTTTCTCTTCTCTACATTACACCCTTTCCTGATCTGAATTTTGTCAGATTATATTCCGATAAAGTACATTGGGTTTTGTTAACAACATTAAATGTATTCTAGAAATGCATGTTGTTGTTGTTGTTGTTGGTCAACCTCTTCCTTTCCCTCTGTTCCTATTTCATTATCCCTTTAAAGCATGAGATGGATTTATTTTTGTTCAGTAACAATGATAAGATACATGGATTAAAGGTGGCAAATCAGCATCTTATTGAGTGTTAGAATAGATTTGTGAGTTTAACAGGCCCAGTCCTGTTCAGCATATTGCCTGCTTTCAAATTGGTGACAACCTCCCTGTAAGCAGGATGTGTCAGAGATTGCCCAAGTACATTGACAGGGGGAATGGGAGGAGCCTTCACTCTTACAGGCCTCTCCTTCCTACTGCTGGCAAATATGAAACCTTTATTCATTGACTCCCTGCTGATTGTCACAACACACAGACACACACAACTGCTTTTGGAGCTGTGTTCTGACATTATATGTTCTGTACCTACAGGCCAGGGACAATCCAGAGATGATGTCCCAGTTTACCACAACCATGAATGGACTGAAAAGCAAGGAGCAATTCAGCTCTGTGCTGTTCTCTGCACATGTACGAAAGGTAAGGATAAAGAAAGAATGAGCCTTCATTTTAACTAGAACAATTGCTAACAACAATAATAGTGCATGAGCGTGCTAATCATTTTATATGACTTTCAATCCCACCTGCTGTCTTAAACAGTATATCGCTGTTTGTAAACTCAAGCAATTAATGTTACCATAGTACTGTAGTGGACAGGATGTGGCCATTCAGCCCATTATGCTCAGACTGTTTTTTTGTGAGAGCTTCAGTCAGCCCTACTACTTGCTGTTCATCATAGTTCTAAGTATTTTACTCTTTCATAAACTTATTCAAGTTCCTATTGAAAGTCACTATTGAAATATATCCACCACCATATCAGGCAGTGTGTTCCAGATCATAAGAACTTTTTGCATAAAAAAATCTCATTATTTCCCCAATAGCTCCTTTGCCATTTGAACAATGCATTCAACATTATTTGGTGATTTTCCTCAACAAAGGTTGTAAAATTTGCTCTTCACCTCTCCATTCTTTTGTCAGTATTGAAAATGGGATTGTTAATGGCAAAGCCTCATCAAAGCTGGACTTCTTTTATTCAAACTCCTTACCCATTCCACATTCAAAAGATGTTGACCCAGATAGAGTCATAGAGTAGTACAGCATAGAAACAGGTCTTTCGGCCCAAACTGGTCCATGCTGACCATGGTGCCCACTCAGCTGGTTCCAATTGCCCATATTTGGTCCATGTCCCTCTAAATCCTTCCCATCCATGTATCTATCCAAATGTTTTTTTTAAATGTTGCCTTTGTACCTACCTCAACCACTTTTTCCAGCAGCCCATTCCATATATGCACCACCCTCTGCATGAAGAAGTTGCCCCTCAGGTTCTTCTTAAATCTTTCTCCTTTCACCTTAAACCCCTAGTTTTCAAATCCCCATTCCTGGGAAAAAGACTATATGCATTCATCCTATCTATACCCCTCATGATTTTATAGACCTCAGTACACCACTCATTTTATACACCTCTCATTCTCCTACATTCCAAGTCCTATCCTGGCCAACCTCTCCCTATAACTCAGGTCTACTCATCCTGGCAACATTTTTGTCAATCTTTGCACACTTTCCAGTTTAACTATGTCTTTCCTATAACAGGGTGACCAAAACTGTACACAGTACTCCAAGTACAGCCTCACCAATTACTTATACAACTAACATAACGTCCCAACTCCTATACTCAATGAAAACGAGAAGAACATTGGATGCTATAAATCAGGAACAAAAACAGAAGTTGCTGGAAAAGCTCAGCAGGTCTGGCAGCATCTGTGAAGAAAAAATCAGGTTAACGTTTCGGGTCTGGTGACCCCTTCCTCAGAACTGGTTATAACCAACTTCTGGTTTTGTTCCTATACTCAATGCCTTGACCAAATGAAGGCCAGCATACTAAGTGCCTTCTTCACCACCCTGTCCACCTGTGACACTGGAGGTCTTCCAGTCTTGGGATAGTTGTGGACTGGACATACCCTGAAGAATGTATGTCAGGACCTTAGAAATCCTGAGGCACTGACTACATGCTAATTGCTCAGAAAGTTTAATCTTCCAAAGAGCAATTATCCAGCATCTGGAACACACAATATGTCCCCAACACTGGGTTAGAGCCAGAGAGTGGGAAGGGTTCCAAATTACTTAACAATTAACCAGGAACAGTTCGATATATCAAAACCTTGTCTTACTCCTGGATCACTATAAAATTGGTCTCCACCACTGAATCCCCACAATCATTCACATTCACACGCTGCACACTTTAGACTTCCAACCACTAAACATACCACCCATGGACAACAAATCCTCACCTGCCCAACCAACAGCCCGTGAATACCTCACCTCTTCCACCCTCACTTCCATTGACTCTCAACTGACCTCTTGCATACATGCCCTGACACCCAACCCCATCCACTAGACACCTGACTCCTCTCCTGCATCAACACTGATCCAGACTTCCTAGAACACAAAATTGGAAACTTGATTCTACTGGAGCTCCATCGGTCATCCATATCAAGTGAAAAACTAGATTAACTTATCTTCTGCCACAATAGAAGTAATTATTCTCAAAAGGATGGCCTCTGGTAACCAAATAACCACATCCATAATATTACGTATAGATCAATATCCTGGTTTTTTTTTCAGTTCTGGTCCCACATACTCAATATCAATCTGCTAAATAGTTCCTCAAAAACCCACTTGGGGATTGGAGATGCCAACTTATTTACTTTGTGATTTTTCCACCATTGTGCATCGATGGTACATTTTGTGAAACTGTACCACATCAGTAAAAGTACTCCACACTACTACTATTTACTAAAACGTGGACATATCCATAACTCTCTGATAGAAAAGTCATGCCTTTCCCCAACAAAACAGTTTGGGTGGCACCTGTATCCCAAAGTATAATTACAGGGATGCTCACCTTATTGAGGAATCCAATTAAATGTTGTCAGCATTGGGCATTCTGCTGTGTGTCCCCCAGTTTTTTGCTATAACTGAGATAGGAGGAGTGCATTGTCTTTCTCTGGTCCCACTATTCCATGGGTCACAACACAAAATTCACTTGTTTTACCTGGTGCCTGATATAGTTTATCATATTTTGCAGGAGAACAATCAGGCTTCAGAGATAGACCCAGGCTCCAGATTCAAAAGTCAGGGTTTACAAACCTTATGTTAGGACTCTCCTGGCTACTCAGAGTCTGGCAGTTCTCCAGCAGTGTGGGCATGCAGGACCAGATCAATTAGATATGGTTGGGTGTCACACCTGCTGCCTAGCTCACAGGGCCTGGAGATTGTTGGGATTTAGGGATCGGGAGTCTGGAATCTGAGTGACAATGGGAGTGGGAGGCAACCTGATTGGGGGAGGTCATTATCAGACCATGCGGAATCTCAGCTTCCATCCTTCCTTTATTTACTGTTTTTCCCCTCTGCATTGCCTATCACCAAAGTCTAGGTAGAGCTTCTCCAGCATTCTGTGCTTGTTTCAAGATTCCAGCATCTGCAGTATTTTGCCTTTAGAGCATTATGAATAGAGTGGAATAGAATCCTTACAGTGTGGAAACAGGCCCTTCAGCCCAACAAGTCCACACTGACCCTCAGTGCATCCCACCCAGACCCATCCTCCTATAATCCACCCAACCTACACATCCCTGAACACTATGGGCAATTTAGCATGGCCAATCCGCCGAGCCTGCACATCTTTGGACTAGCTTATAGTCATTGGCCTATGCCTCAGACCCAATTTAAATAACGGTATAAAGTTTGCAGACCTCATATCTCCTGATACTTTGCTTGTATCTGGTAAAAATTGATTAAGGATCCTCAGAGCATCCCTCATTTCCTCCCTGGTTTCCTTTAACAGCCTGGGATACAATCCTTCCAGCCCTGGTGATTTATTCACCTTCAGGAATGTTATACCTACTAGCACCTCTTCTTGCATTATACTATTATCATTATCATCCTTCCCTGTTGTACCCTATGTTATACCTGTTCAACCTCTTTAATGTTTAATAATTGCATTTATTGGTTTATACCCTGGTGTTGTTATTTATTCACCCACTTAACTCAAATAGATCATGTGATGCATTCCAATAAACCACACCTCAGTGTTAGGATTGGGCACCTACCTTTATTTCAACCCGCTGGATATTAAGGAAGAAACGGTCTAATGTGGTATACAGGAAATATGACTTTGTGAGAGCGGCTGGTGAAAATGAAGCTAAAAAACATTTTGAGCATTTGAACCCTGATGTAATAAGTATGTGCTTTTTGTATACATAAGCATGTGTGTGTTTGCATATCTTCATGTGTGTAGCTGTGTATCTGTATGTTTCTCCAGAATATTTATATATCCCTTAGCAGAAATACTCATTTTTCTTGCTTTCTCAACTTAGGTGAATAGGTTTAATAAATGTGAGGATCGAGCTATTCTCATCACTGACCAGCACCTGTACAAACTGGAGCCAGCCAAACGCTACAAGAGCATGAAGGCACTCCCACTTAGCCATGTGAGTATCCAGGCATGCATCAAGCCACAGCCATAAGTTGGAGACAGTTCTTCCAATCTCATCATTGAGCTGAATAAAAATAGATGTAGAAAGAACAGAGAATGTTGAGAGATTGAAAAGTGTAGATGTACAAAGGGACTTGACTGTCCTTGTAAATAAGTTACTGAAGGCTAACATGCAGTTATGGCATGCAATTAGGAAGGTCAATGGAATGTTAGCTTTTATTGCAAGCGGATTTGAGTACAGGAGTAATGAGGTCTTGCTTCAATTGCGTAGGAGTTCGGTTAGACCACATCTGGATTATTGTGTGCAGTTTTGGTCTCACTATTTCAGGAAACAGATTATTGCCATGGTGGGAGTGGAACAAAGGTTCACCAAACGTGTTCCCAAGATGGTAGGACTGTCCTATGAAGAGACATTTGGAAAACGGTGGCTGTATTATCTAACATTTTGAAGAACAAGAGGTGATCTCATTGAAATTAAAGGGATTGACAGCATAGATGCAAGTAAGATATTTATCCTGGATGGGGAGCCAGGAACCTGGGGTCAAAATTTATAAACAAAGGAGATGCCATTTAGGACTGAGAAAAGGAGAAATTGTTATACTCAAAGGATGGTGAGCCTTTTGAACTCTCTACCTCAGAGAGCTGTAGAAACTCAGTATTTGAGCATATAAAGTGGAGGTTGATAAATTTTTAATTATCAGTGACATATAGGACTAAGAAGATAGTGTGGGTAAAAGCTACTTAAGCATTAAATCAGTCATGATTGTATTAAATGGGGGAGCAGGCTTGATGGGCTGACTTACCCGATCCAGTTCCTATGCTCCTAAATGCAAATGTTGGAAATCTGAAATAAAACAGAAAATGCTGGAGAAACACAACAGATGTGACAGAATCTCTCAGGAGAGAGAAACAGAATTTTGAGTCTGGTATGACTTCTTCCGAACTTCACCATTAAACATCGCACTTAAAGATGGAATCAAACCATTAGGAACCTGTTTGAGGAGAGAAGGCTGGAAAGTTTGGAAGCTGCAAACTTCTCAAGATTGAATTGAGTGACATCTCAGTCAAAGTCTGCCATTGTGACCTGAGACGGAATTATAAATAAGCAGCCTTGTGCCCGATTTGGATGGGAGATTCTATATCTGCTGCAGGACCCTGAATACCATATTCAGGTGTAAATGAGAAAAGCATACTTCACTCAATTGAACCAAGCCAACTGTAGCCTAACCAATGGTTCTTAAAGGGGCCCTTGTTACTCCATTAGAAAGGGATGGAATGTTTTTTGGGAAGATTTTCTATGGGGCCTGGATTTGCAGCAGTTTCCTCCTGACTCCAGAAACTTGGTGAAGATTAATGCCACTGCCCACATTATTTTTTCCACTATAACGGTAACTGCATTGCAAGAGGGTCTTCATTTCCCAGGAGGAAAAACTGGTAAAACATGAAAACACGATATACTTGTCGAATTTGTCTTGCTGACCTTAATAGGGAGCTCCACTACAACTGGTGAGTTCCTAACTGAGATTTAATGTCTCTGGGTTGGCTGTAATGCACTTGATGATATCCCACGATTATGAAAGATACTGTATGAAAATACGCCCATTTTTTAAAGAAATAACAAAGAGTTTTGACAGGTTAGGTCATAAGAAACCTTTTACCCAAGTTTGAAATAAGGAGCACGACCTTAAGGTCAGATCTAGCCCAATCAGGATAAGGGGAATCTGGGGCATTTTAATTCCAGCAGGCTGTGTATATGAAATCAATGGAAAGTTCTAGACTGTTATAAGCACATCTTTATTAGTCTAAAGGAGATGATGGCCTCGTGGTGTTATTACTAGACTATTAATCCAGAGATGTTCTAGGGCCAGGGTTTAAATCCTGCCATGGCCAATGGTGGAATTTGAATTTAATGAAAATCTGGAATTATGAATCTAATTAAAAACTCACCTAGTTTACAAATATCCTTTAGGGAAGAAACTGCGGTCCTTACCTGATCTGTCCTACATGTGACTCCAGACCCACAGCAATGTGATTGACTCTTAATAGGCCTCTGGTCTTGACAGTGACACCCACATCTGTGAATGAATAAAAAAGTTACTAGTTATGATGCATAACAGCAGTTGAGGTACAGAATAGTTAAGATGTAGGCTTGAAAGGCTTGCCACCCATTCCATCTTTATTTTCGATGGCACAGGCCTGAGTTACACAGGTGCTGTGTCAGGGGGTAGTCAAGCAGCTGGCTAACTAACATGGTGACGCACAGGTAAAATATATTTCTGAGGAATTGTACAATCAACACTGGCAACAATGGCTGAACTGTAAGAGTCAGAAATCCACTGTAACAGACAAAGTGTTCTGACCAAATGGATGATGTTAAACTGAAATGTTCCTAGTTTGGACAATCTAAACCCACAAGCCATCCTCTCGATGAATCTAACATCCCCCATTTGTTCCTTCAGGTCACTGGGGTCAGCGTTACTACTGGCAGGGATCAGTTGATCATCTTCCACACCAAGGTAAATGACGATCTGGTGGTTTGCCTGGACAAGATGCAGCGCGGAAACGATAATAGGATTGGAGAAGTTGTTGGTGTCTTGGCCAATCACTTTAGCAAGTGAGTGATGCATTCAATACCATATTATGAAGCAATGTAAATGCATTCCAACTATGCAGCAATTCACCTTCTCACAAATACACAGGATATCTGTGGTAGCCACTTTGGCAGTGGACTGTGTGCTGCTAGTTCAAAGAAATAATGAATGACTATTCTTCTATGTACAAGAATTGGTGAAAAACTAATGTGGTTTCCTTATTTGAAGATAAAACTATGTACAGATATTGCTGACTTGGAGGGTAGGTATTGCACATTTAACTTATACCTTGCTGCTTGCGTATAAGTCATGGCACTAATACACTGTATCATGTTGAGGTCACAATGATTGACAATGCCATGATACACCACCTTGGAGATACATGAGCCTTACACCACTGCACTGTGCATCTTAATACTGTCAATATAACAGGGAAATTAGTAGTGTTTAATTGCATGAAGGACCATAACCTGTAGTGCAAGACACTTCCAGATCTGCAACAATAACAGAAGATGAGGTAAATGCGGGTGTATTGGCTTAATAATATTAAAAACAGAAAGGAAAGCTATGCCAAGGGTGTGAAGGAGATCCCCAGTTTTGTGATCGCTATGTTACAACATAGGGTCAAACAAGGAAAATGTTTGTCCATTTGATTTCCAGTTCCAGTACATTTAGCTTCTTGGATGATCAATGAGGGGTTTTTTTGATAGACACATCCTAATTTCTTCCCATGCCATCAGCTATCCAGTGTTCTCCCCTCACCCATCTGTCCTGGTAACCCCTAGCAGTGGATGCTATCATCTGTGTAAAGGTGCTGCAGGAAAAAAAAACAGCATCAGCTTGGCACCTAAAACTACCCATCAACCTGTGTTAATTGACACAAAATAATGAATGTACTCATCAGCTATCAGTAACATGGACCATCAGCAAACCAATTGGAAAATATAATGACCACACAGATGCTATAGGCAGCACACTTAAGGATGAAATTATTATTACTCAGAATACCAACTTTTGACAAATTTGGAATAATTTGACAGCTCGGCTGATATAGAGAAGGCAGAGCTGGGAGATATGGGAATCTGGTGATGATATGAGGAAGCTGGGGATGTTTTGTGTTAGCTCATGATATGTAGGCTGACAAGATGGGTTAGAATAGTAGATGTCAGGATGTAACAGCACAAAGTGGAATGAAGGACCAAGGGATGGAGAAGTGCAGCTATTGATACAGTGGGAAGTCACAGCTCCAGGAGACCAGCAGCAAATGATATGATAGTGACAGCACTATAAAAAATTATGTTACAAATTAAAAATAAAACAAACTGCTAATATAAAATGGCCACACTTAAAAGACGTCTGTAAATATGGGGATTGGCAATTATCAGTTACAGAAAGCAAGTAAAGACACAGAGATAAATTACAAAGGATACAATTTGGTCCCAAAATCCAGATCATGTAATCAGTTCCAAGAACAGGTCAGAAGGCAGTTTAAGTGGGAGTAAATTGATTGGGCTGTACAGCAGAATCTTTAATTTGCATTTAATCAATGTCCTAAATTACTTGGAAGCATTTGATAGGATAGCATAGAGTATTTTATTCTGAACCTATGGTATTACTGACCTGGGATTGTTTGATGCTAATACTGAATAGGAAAAATAAGGCAGAATGTTCTGTTCCCTTTTATGACTTACCTCCTCAAAGAGACAAGATTACCTTTGAGTAACACCCTATTGACTCCTAATTATCTAATATGCGGCTGGTTTGTCTGTTTGCAAGTCTCCTTTGATAAAACTGCAGTTGTCTGCCAGTTGTATTAATCCTAAAGACGTTGCATGGAGTAGGATTAACGATTAAATGAATTTGATGACCAGGACCTCTGCTATAGACTGCTTTCTACTGCCATGGCAACAGATAGATCACTGTTTTGCATTATTTGATGGTTCCTGTGATCAAGGTGTTGCTACACAACACTGTAGGTGTTCTTGTTAATATTTTTAAAAACCGTTGCTTTCGAATGAAAACCAACCTCCATATGTTGTATATAGCAAGGTGTAGAGCTGGATGAACACAGCAGGCCAAGCAGCATCAATGACCTAATCTGAGGGGAGTGGCCACCTTTTAGAGAAATGTAGCT
>NC_063335.1:90546383-90614462 GCF_021869965.1 Rhincodon typus
AGCTACATTTCTCTAAAAGGTGGCCACTCCCCTCAGATTAGGTCATTTACATTAGGTCTGTTTGATTAGGGACAGGAGGGTGTAACTGCAGATAAGGGAGGAATGACCACCTAGGAACTAGTGTTTGAGGAACCTTGGCTGCTGCAACTGCCCAACAGTTATGAGGATTTTGAAAACTGTGTGGATGAGAGTGGGGAATTACAGGGATGATGAGCGAACTGAACATAGCACCATGGTTCAGTGACATTGAAGTGTTGATTGGGGGTGGGAAATAGGAGCACAGTAGTGGTAGGAGACAGTGTAATTAGCAGAATAGACTCTATTATCTGCAAGCGTGAGCTAGCATCCTGAAGGTTGCATCTGGTGAAGCAAATTACTCGGGTTGTAGAGAGAGATTTCAAATAAATAGGGGGAAAATTCTGGAGAGAGGATTTGGGGGTCCAAGTTCATAAATCCTTAAAAAGATAGGATATGAGTTCAGCAGGCAATAGGAAAGTCAAATGGGATGTTGATCTTTATTTCAAAGGGAATGGAGTGAAACAATGAAGAAGTTTTGCTAGACCACATCTGGAATACAGTGAATGATTTTGGGCTCTTATTGAAGGGAAGATATACTGGCACTGGAGGCAGTCCAGAGAACTGGGCTGATCCGAGGCATGCAGGGATTTTCTTCTCTGGAGAGATTGAGTAAATTGGGCCTGTACTCATTGGAGTTTAGATGAATGAGAAGTAACTTTATTGAAACAAATAAGAGTCTTAGGCAGCTTGACAGGGTGGATGCAGGGAGGTTGTTTCTCCTTGTGGAAGACATTAGGACTAGAGGGCACAGCCTCAGAGTGAAGAGTTGCCCATTTAAGACAGAGAGGAGAAAGATATTTTTCTTTGAGCAATGAATCTGTGGAATTCTTCACCACAAAGGCTGTTGAGGCTGGGGCTTTCAGTATAGTCAAGGCTGAAGTCGACAGTTTGCTTTTTAATCGTTAAGGGAACGAAGGGATACTGGGGGAAAATGCAGAAAAGTGGAGTTGAGAATAATCAGATCAGCCATGATCTCTTTGAATGGTGGAGCAGGTTTGATTGGCCAAATGCCCTACATCTGCTTTTAAGTCTTGTGATGTCATGGTCAATAAGGAGATAGGGACCAATAGGCCTCTTGTTGGTTTATAATGTCCATGTAAAAGCAGGTCACAGAAATGCCACAAAACAATCTCTGTGTTTGGTCTCCCTACAGCAGAGGATGTCACATTGTCAATAGTAAATAGAGCTTCAAAAGTTAAAACTTTATGCTCAGTGAAATCAAAAAGCATCCACACTCCAAATTAAACTCTCACTTGACAGACAGTTTAAATGCTAAGACAGGAAAAATATAAATAGGGCAATATTTCAACAGTTCCATGAACCCTTCCTGTGTTGATGTTCTAGGGCCCTGTCAGATTGTTTATCACTTCTGGCTTGTGCTCTCTCATTACTTAAATCAACTCTGTTCAAGAGTTAATACTGTGGAGTATTAAGAGTTCTGAGTGATCTGTGATAAGCTAACAGCTTCTGTTTTAAGTGGTTTTGTGACTGAAGCAGCTCTCTCTCTCCCTGTGTTTTCTCGTCCTCAGTTTGTTCTTCACCCACTTAATGCATGAACTCTGAAGTTCCAAATAGTTGCATTTGAGTAAAACTCCAGAAGATTTCACAGCCTCTAACTATCTGTGCCATCTGACACATCAGTTGTTGTGATAATCAGTCAATAATCGCTGCTGTGGTGCTCACAATTCTCTGCACTCCAGAGTCTGATCTTCACATTGCTTGGTTTTATTGTGGAGTTAATATGTTGCATTTCATCTTCAATGCCTGTAACTCTTTTGCTTGTTGCTAAGTCTGAAAACGTGCCCAGATCAGTTTTTCCTCATGGGTTTCCCTCGGTGAGTGTGCAATTAATCTTCAATGTCTGGCAACTTCAGGATAATCAGGAAAGTTGACAACACTATTTCCTACCTTCCTACAACAGGACCCTTCATCAATGTGCTGTCAGATCTCAATAGGAATCTTACTTTCTTTGAAAAATCTACACAAATCTTGTCATTGTAGTAATGGTGTGTGTGTGAGAGAGAGATATATAGACAGGGAAAAAATACTGGATACAGAGAGGTAAAGGTAAGTGAAAAAGGATGAAGAATTTGACACTATTTGTCTGCTTTCTGTGTCCAATTATGATTTGTTAGTCTTAATCAAAGATTTCAGTCATTGCCTTGACTTCAAAGCTGACAGTGTAGAGTCTCACTGTTTGATTCTTCCACATTTGACAACCACGGACCTGAATCAGAATATTCTGACTCCATTAGGGAGCGTTGAATTGATCTGATTATCGACCCTGTGTAATCCCATTATTGAACAGCTGGGGGATGTGCAGTGTAAATGGCTTTTCTGCCTCGGAATTGAACTCTGACAGGTGACAGATGGCTTGATTTGAGGCCTGACCATACAGCTCTCCCTCCCTCCCTCCCCCACAGCTCCAGGCACAAAGGACTTGACTGGCACCATCTGTTGTAGGCAGCTGTCAGCACGCGTCTGACTGGCTTCTAAGAGGCCGGACAGGGTCTGGAGAGGGACTGCCACCTGCTGGTAGCATTGTTGTAACTGGGCAACCTCTGCATTGTGGGACGCTGTGGCTGGGGGCCTACCTCAGTCTGGCTGTGGTGTGGGGGAGGAAGCCCAGAACGGAATTAGGATGGAACGAACAGTCGAACCCTCTGTCAGGGTTTAGCCTCCACAACAGAGGAGTAACGATTAATGTTTGATCACATTTTCATGAGACCTCTGATGCAGGCTGCACAGTGTAATTGCTTAGACCAGCCAGATTCAATGGAAAATCTATTTATATAAAAAAAAAGCTCAGCAGTAGAGAGCCAATGTTGATTCTCAGCCTGTGTGAAATGAGTTTGATCGCAGTAGGCCTGCAGGTTTGAGACAGTAAAATTAGTCTCCAGAGAAAACATTCAATTACAATTTCCACTTCTGATCATTAGTGGAGACCAGAGGAATGTGTGTACAGATGTCAACAGAGGACAGGATTAGACTCGACCTTAACATAAAACAATTAACTGCGGATGCTGGAAATCTTGAAACACAAAAACAGAAAGCATTGGAGAAACTCAGCAGGTCTGGCAGCATCTGTGGAGAGAAAGCAAAGTTAACATTTCCAGTTCAGTTAGCCTTCTTCAGACCCAAACTTGATGACTGTAGTAGCTGCAACGAGCCTAGTGTAATGTGGGTGAGTGAACTGCTGAACCGCTACAACTGTTTCCAATAGACTGGACTGGATTAACTGCTGCATGTCATGGGATGCTCTTGTAGCAAGGTGGTAGTGTCCCTATCTTTGAACTAGGAGGCCCAGGTTCAAATCCCATTTGTTCCAAGTGTGTATTTAATATTTAAGTACCGCACATCACCTCCTTATTAATGTGTGGAAAAAGACAACATTCTGTCAGTCTGCAAGCAAATAGGCACATTTATTGAATACTAGAAAGAAATTTGATTTAAAAAGCACCTTTCGTGACCTGTTCTAAAGCACTTCTCATTGTCTCGGGAAAGCAGCCAACATAACCAAAGACCTGTCCCACACCGGTTATGTGCTCTTCCATCGGGCAGAAGATACAAAAGTTTGAAAACATGTATCAACAGATTTAAGAACAGCTTCTTCCCTGCTGTTATCAGACTTCTGAATGAATCTGTCCTATGTTAGAGTTGATCTTTCCCTACATCTTCCCTGTAGCTGTATTACTATATTCTGCATTCTGTTCTATTACCCTGATGTACTTATGTAAGGCATGATTTGTCTGGATAGCATGCAAAGCAATAGTTTTCACTGTATCTCGGTACATGTGACAATAATAAATCAAATCCAAAGCAATTAAACACTTTTGAGCATAGGGAAACTTGGCATCCAATTTGTATACAAGACTTTACAAACAGTACATGGTGAGATTATTTTATCAGTTACTCCCTCTCCCTGTATCCTTTATATCCACCCAAAAAGGGTACACTCAGAGTCTTCACTTACATCTCATCCAAAATGCAGGACATTCTATGGTGCAACATGAATGTCTCAGTCTGGAACATGTTTTTGACATTGAGAGTGAGTGAGATTCAAATCCATGATAATTTGACTGAGGTGAAGAAACCAGTACCGAACCAAATCCCTAGCTCTGTGTACAATTCACAGTCACTCTATATGTACAAACTCACGACAGTTAATATAGCGACTGCCAAGACCAGGGATGTAGGCTCATACGTTGGTTAGCGAACAGGAAGCTGGAATGTTTTAATGTGTCAATGACTCATTTCCCTTGATATTTGTTTTCAAGGATGAACTGCTTTCAGTTATAAAAGAGATCCTGCAGCCAAATCACATCTCATCTAGAAGGATTTGTGAGAGGGAAGGACCAGACTATAAGATGGACAGGTAGAGGCTAGGAGGCAAAATGGTGCATTCACAGCAAATTACGTTCAGCTCAGGACACAAGGCTTTACTGGTCAAAACCTTCTCAAGAACTCTAAGACTGGGCATGTGTATCTGCAGTGCGCTGCACTCAGACTGTCTGAGCTATGCACTTGCATGATATTTCACAGTTATCCACGTAGAATAACAGAAGGATTCTGTTCAGTTCAGCAAATTTGTGCTTACACGAAGTTAAATTACCCGCACCCGATTACGGAACTTCAGCCGTCACATTTTCTGCTAGTCCTGAAGAGAGAAAGTTTGATTTTAACAACCTCTTCCCAATCCGAGGTCAGTCTGGGAGGCAGGATTAAAGTTAACCAATTCTATTTCAGGACCCAAGGCTCCATTGCCCCCTTATGGTCACTTCAAACATGATGTCAACTTAATTGAAATCTGGAAGTTGTTCTGTGAGAATATAATTTCACTATTACATTGTAGTATCTCACATCTCCGGGATGGGGGACCACAAGGTGGACTGTTTTGGACATTGAATCTTTTTGACCATGGGTGGCGTTATTTCCAGCTCCACAAACCCAATCTGCTGGAAGCTGCTTAATCCCAGTTCACTAGTTGGGGTAAGTGTAAGAGGGAGGCAATGGCCTAACGGTATTGTCACTGGACTATTAATCCAGGGACCCAGATAATGTTCTGGGGACCAGGGTTCAAATCCTGCCATGGTGGAATTTGAATTCAATTTTTGTCTGGAATTAAGAGTCTAATGATGACTATGAATCCATTTTCGATTGTTGGAAAAACCCACCTGGTTCAGTAATGTCCTTTAGGGAAGGAAATTGCCATACTTACCTGGTCTGGCCTACATGTGACTCCACACCCACAGCAATGCGATTGACTCTTATCTGCCCTCTGAGCAATTAGGGATGGGCAATAAATGCTGCTGAGCTAGCGACGCCCTCCTCCCGTGAACGAATGAATTAAGAAAAAGGGTGGTTGGTGTAGGGTGTTGGTCAGTGATGGTTTTAGGGGTTGTCAGTGAGTTAGAGCCTTTACAACAGCTCAGGGCCTTGCTGCGACAAGAAACCTCAAAGGATCCCGGGGCAGAGTGGCTGCGAGAAAAGACTGACAAAACTGGCAGCAATCTCCGCATCTAATGGGAGTATCCTTCAGGAGTGACTCTCACAATGACAGGCATTGGCTGCAGCATTCCATTGTACCATTAAACAGTCAAGTGTATCTTATTGTCATCAAACTTCAATCTCTCATTGTGTAGCCACTTCTCGGAATAGTTAAAGATCTGACACAGAGCAGGGACAATGTAGCACCATCAAAAATGCGCCGTCCCTTGAGAATTGGTGTCAATTGCCTATTTATCAATCTTATTTAGATTTGCGCTTCTGCCCTGCAGGTTGTTCCTGCCAAAGCAGGAGGTGATGGTAATGTACCTACAAATTAACAGAATACATTTTCCTTTGACTATGCCCATTCACCTGTCTCCAAACTCAACTCAAAAGGCTGTAAAATTTCCCCGAGCTGTTACTATTGATCCCATGGTCATTTTATCTGGACTACTAATCATCAGATTTGTTAACTGCCATTTTCTAACTTGTTTTGGTAAACCTCTGTCTGGAGCAATAGTTACGAGGGCCCTACTGCTGCTGCCCTTACAGGATTTCTTGTGAGTTAGCACCTAGAGTGCAAGACTCTGAATCACGAGGGTTAATTGAGCCTGTTGACAGGCAATGTCTATTTTTGTTGCAGTTCATAGTTCTCCTGAATCAGATATGAACTGTCATGACAGTCTTGCTTGGCAAATGTCAAATGTGTGAGACGACATTCCAGACAAGCCTAAAGGTAGAAACTTACTGTAATAATCAGAAATAAAATCAAACTGAAAGCTCTGACTCCTCAAAGAGTGTGAGTAGAAATAACTATAGCAAATTCCCCAATCTCATTGTCAGGGCTAGGAGGGAGGGAGCTTGTAATAAATTTTACTGCAAATGGAAAAGAAGACAGGTTTCCCTCAGTATAGGGAAAGTCCAGTGCAACTATGATAATATCGCAACATTGCTTGAAGGACATGCCAGAGCATTACATGAAATGATTTAACTTTGGAAGTGCAATGACAATTGCTGGAAGGGACAATATGGTAATCATTCTGTGCCAATGTAGCTCCACAGGTAGACACTAGGGGGCAAGACATTTAGCCCAATTTAGGACAATAAGATGCTGAGATAACAAGGTGTAGATCTGGATGAACACAGCAGGCCAAGCAGCATCAGAGGAGCAGGAAGGCTGACGTTTCAGGCCTAGACCCTTCTTCAGAAATGGGGGAGGGGAAGGGGATTCTGAAATAAATAGAGAGAGAGGGGAAGGCGGACAGAAGATGGATGAAGGAGAAGATAGGTGGAGAGGTCCCCACAATAAGACGCTGTAAGCCAGTGTGTGTTAGCTTGCTAGCTTCATCTTGCACTGCACCCTCCTTTCCCACCACTGACCCCTCCCCACAAACAAACCCCTGTTCTGACTATTTTAGCAGATCAGGGGTACAATGGCTTCCTGCCTCCAAGTAGCAGTACCTCCCCTTGGCAAGACAGTTTTCAATTGCATGAGACTAGATGGTTGGCGGTGGGGAGTGGAGTCAAGCAAAGGTGATGAATGGTTTTGAGAGAAAGGGCAGCACCCCAATATCTCTCCACAATGGTGGCCTGGCAACTGTGGTCATTTTTCTAAGCTCAAAATTCTATAGTTTCTAAGAGGACACCTGAGGATGGTGGCACCTCTCTCCTTTACCTCAGTGGTAGGCTATAGCTCCGTCTTACCGGATAGTTTACCCTTAACTCTCTGAGAGCCTGTCCATTCTGCTCAACTGTATGGTAAACATAGCTCTGGTCAATAATAGGCCCATCCAGACAAAACCCATAACTGGTGACTACTCCTGACAGTCCTGGGTCAGGATCCATAAATAACCCTGAGAAACCACCTTATTAAAATGCAGATGCACTATATACAGCTTAGTGCATGACCTGCCGAAAATCCACAAGATGGGTTCAGTACTCAACTTAATATTTAAAATGAAGCCATTTTAAAACGAAACTGGAAATTTAAAATAAATAAAGCAGAAATAACCATGAAACTATTGGATAGTTGTGTAAGTTAATCTTACATGTGGAAGAAACAGGATTGGACAAGCCAGAGATAGTAGAAGCTGCCTATGCTGGAGAATCTGAGATAACAAGGTGTAGAGCTGAATGAACACAGCAGGCCAAGTAGCATCAGAGGAGCAGGAAAGCTGACGTTTCGGGTCTGGACCCTTCTTCAGAGAATGGGGGAGGGGGGAAGGGGATTCTGAAATAAATAGAGAGAGGGGGGAGGCGGATGGAAGGTGAACAAATGAGCAGATAGGTGGAGGGGAGATGGACAGGTCAAGGAGGCGGGGATGGAGCCAGTAAAGGTGAGTGTAGGTGGGGAGTTAGGGTGGGGGTTAGTCAGTCAAAGGAAGACGGACAGGTCAAGGAAGCGGGGATGAGGCTGGTAGGTAGGAGGTGGGGTTGGGGGTTGGTCAGTGAGGTGGGAGGAGCCGATACGTGGGAGAAAAGATGGACAAGTCAAGAAGGCGGAGATGAGCTGGGCTTGTTTGGAGGGATATGGACCAAATGCAGGAAAGTGGGACTAGTTTAGTTTGGGAACATAGTCATGTGGACTAGTTGGACCGAAGGGTCTGTTTCCATGTTGTATTACTATTGAGGGTGTGTGATAGAGTTCACAAGGTTGATACCGGAGATGGCAGGACTGTCCTATGAAGAAAAATTAGTTCAACTGGGCTTCTATTCACATAGAAGGCTGACAGAGGATCTGATTAAAATGTATAAAATTGTAACAGGGCTGGACAGACTAGATGCTGGGTGGATGATTTCCCTGGCTGGGGTGTCTAGAACCAGGGCATACAGCATCAAGAAACAGGATAGACCATTTAAGACTGAGATGAGTAAATATTTCTTCACTCAAAGACTAGTGAAACATATGGAATTCTCTACAGGCTGGGGAGGCCAAGTCACTGAATGTGTTAAAGAAAACATTTAAAACATTTTTTATGGATTGTGAAGGGGTATAGGGAATATGACATTGAAATAGAGGATTAGCCATGATCATATTGAATGGCGGAGCAGGGTCAAAAGGGCTAAATTGTCTGTTCCTGATCCTAATTTCATTGTAAAACCCAAACTGGCATATATGTGACTCCAGACTCTCATCTATGTGGTCGACTCTTATCTACTCACTGACAAAATGAGGCAAGTCATTCAATGTATGGAATCATTATGAAGATTAACAAAAGCAAAGTGGGATGGACTACTTGGCTGCAATTCTCTACCTACTATTGGCACACTTTCTCCACAGGACAGGAACTGTTTGAGGAAAAGGCTGCCACCTTACCAAGGCCATTATGGGTGAGGCTTAAATATCAGCCTGACCTGTGATGCCTAATTCCCAAAGTATTTTTAAAATTCCCTTGAAGCCCCAGAGTCTCAGAGCTAAATTAACTAACCTTTGCCACTGATAACATTCCAGTAGATTTTATACCCCTGGATTAAGGAGCAATTAATTTAGCTGGGTTAGCCACTGCTGGCCAGTGATTGTAGGCTCCGTCAGGCATGCACCAGATGAGGCTGCAGCTGTGGTCTAGATTATTTTTAACCTCTTCATTTTGCCCCAGCTAAATAATGTAGCTGCTGGATGGTCAGGAGCAACAAAGTATTGTTTGCCTAGTTGTAAAGTTTGACAGCTGGTCTTCTCTGTCATTTTTGGTTTGGTTCTTCATTTGTGATGCCCCCTGTAGTCAAGGTGCTTACCTGTGTCACTGTCTAGGATCATATCTGACAGCCCTGCCCCAACAAGTGTCAACACCATCAGGAAAGTAACTGAGAAGCAGCAATAACAACGGCAAGAGTAGGAATATAATTTTCTATATTCATCAATCCTATCCTCAGTTTTAAGAGAATTTTCCCACTTCTGGGTCTCTCACAGATGGCTGCAAATTTTTATTTAACATCAGCAGTCTGTTGAGGAAGAGGTTGGCTCCCTTCTCTGCACGTAGGCAACGGTTGCCAGGCAACGGAGGTAAGCTCATTTAAAAAGCTGGAGAAATGGACTTGGTTCAAGAGTGACATGTAGAGAGGGTTTGAAGAGATGCTTCTTTCTGTCACAAAGAGATTGTCTGTAGAAAAGGTAGCATCACTGGCTCTAGACCCCATCTCCTCTTGTTTCTTATTCTGAAGATCTGGAGATCTCCGCTCCCTCTTTCCATATGTTGCAAACACTAAAATTGTACTCCCTCTGTCATATTTGTGGTGAAAGATTTCAGTGTGCAGGCTGAGTAATGGATTTTTAAAATATATGAGTATGACAGGCACAAATAGACCAGTGAGTACAAACAGCCTGCCTTTTCCTCGTTATCCCTAAACACCTCCTCCCAAAGCAAGACAATCTCTTGGCAAAAGTGTGAGAAATTTAAACTAAGCTGAAGGAAGATAAATTCTGAAAAAAATCCTTCTCCAAACTTCTCAAGTACTTGAAATGAGTTCAGAAAAATGACCTTGATCACTGTGGAGTCAGCAGTCGATGGGTGGCGTGGACATTATCCTAAGGCCAAGTAGTGGCTTCAATCACTAGCAATGAATAACAATGAATAATTCACATCAAGCCTTTAGAAGTGCTTCACAAGCAAGGAAGAAAATAAATAATGGCTGTTCTCACCTCTATACCCCTCAGCTTACACTGCTCCCAGCATCACAAGGACATACCTTTGAGCTGGTTTGGGATATACACACATTCATGGTGAAAAAGGAGGTAGCTATGGTCAGAAAACAGGAAATTGTGGGACTGATGTAAAGTATCAGAAGAATCACGAAAGTAAGCAAAAAGAGACTGAACAAGGTGTTGGGGCGGAGAAATAGAATCAGTATAGGAAGACATAATTTCAAAGGGGCAGGAACAGGCTGAAACAATACGTCTGCCAGATCATTTTTATTTGTAGATTTAGGAAAGGGGGTAGAAGCAGTTAGTGCAGGTTTAGGGTCTATGAGGTGGGAAGCTGTGGAGTTAAAGTCTTCAGATGGGTTCAGGTTAGTGACAGTCCAAGAAATAACAGTTCGGTTATCAGAAGTTGGTTCATAATCCAGGAGAGATAAAATGAAATGTTTGAGAGTTGGTGCCCTGCTGAACATCAACTCTCTTACAATTCCTTCTATTTCTTTTTGTTTTCACGATGTCAGTGGAGTAGGAGAGCTTCTGGCCTAGTATCCAGCTGCTTGGCGTGGTGGTCTCATCCCAGCCATGTCTTCAGGATTTTCCAGCATTCCTTCATTGGGTTTCTCTGAGCCCAGGAGCCATTAACTGAACTGTGATGACCTTTTGTCTGAATTTTTTTTAGAATTATTATTTATGACTTCTGACATTGATGTAGGAGCCATGGTGAGATGTCTTATGAAACTTTTCACTGTACTTTTCATGTAAAAGTACACATGACAATAAATTTCTATATACAGCGTAGAAACAGGTCCTTTTGCTCAAACTGGTCCATGCTGTCCATGGTGCCCACTCAGCTAGTTCCAATTACCCTCATTTGGTCCATATCCCTCTAAATCCTTCCCATCCATGTACCTATCCAAATGTTTTTTTAAATGTTGCTATTGTACCTGCCTCAACTACTTTCTCTGGCAGCCCATTCCATATATGCACCACTCTCTGCATGAAGACGTTGCCCTTCAGGCCCTTCTTAAATCTTTGCACTCTCACCTTAAACCTATGCCGTCTAGTTTTCAATTCCCCATCCCTGGGAAAAAGACAATATGCATTCATCCTATCTACCCCCTCCATGATTTTACACACCTCAATAACGTCACCCCTCATTCTTCTACGTTTCAAAGAATAAATTCCTATCCTGGCCAACCTGTCACTATAACTCAGGCCTACTAGTCCTGGCAACATCCTCGTAAATCTTCTTTGCACACTTTCCAGTTTAACTATGTCTTTCCTATAACAGAGTGACCAAAACTGTACACAGTACTCCAAGTGCGGCCTCATACTGTCCCAACTCTTATACTTAATGCCTCGACCGATGAAGACCAGCATGCTAAATGCCTTCTTCACCACCCTGTCCACCTGTGATGCCACTTTCAATGAGCTATGCACTCATACTCCTAGGTCCCTCTGTTCCACAACACTCCTCAGGACCTTACCATTTACTGTATAAGTCCTACTGGTTTGACTTTTCAAAGTGCAGCACCTCACACTTATCTGCATTGAATTGTATTTGCCAGTCTTCAGCCCACTACCCCATCTGATCAAGATTCGTCTGTAATTTTTGAAAACCTTCCTCGCTACTGATATCTCCTAATTTTGAATCATCTGTAAACTTACTAATCATGCCTTGTACATTCACATCCAGATCATTTATGTCAATAACAAAAGTCCCAGCACCGAACGCTGTGGCACACCACTAGTCACAGGCCTCCAGTCCGAGAAACAACATTCAACTATCACCCTCTACTTTCTACTATCAAGCCAATTTTGAATCCAATTAGCTAGCTCACCCTGGATCCTATGCTATTCTGTTGTCTCCCTGGATCATGACCCCACAATTGAATACCAAGCTATTATTTCCAGGACTGTCCCTGAAATCATCTCCTCAGGTTCTAAACAAAGGAGGCCCAATGTTTGAGGCCAGCACAGAGCAGTACACAGAACAGGTTAGGATCATATGTCCAAAGCAATATTTTTAAAAACTAAGCACTGACTTTTTTTTAATCCACTCATTTTATCCACTTGGCCAACATGCACCCCGCAAAACAGAACAATTTGCTGTTGTGGCATCTCAAAATGTCACCTGCATAGCAACGTTTTTGTTTAACATTGGTTTTTGGGATGTAAGCAACAATCATAATATACCTTTTTTTGACCTATTTTCTAAATCAACCCGTTCAGAGATGTTATTATTTGACTTGAACCTGGGCCTCTTGGTCCAGAGATAGGGGTACTACCCGTGCACCACAAGAGAATGTCACCACCCACCCAATGGTCTTGTTGCCCCAAGAACTTAACATTTCAATTGCCTGGTATAACATTGGAGTCACACATTGTCCAGGCCAGGAACAGTGATAAATTGTAATCTCTTCTAAAGAACAATTGTGATCAAGCTGTCTTTTTTAAAGCAATCCAGCAGTTTTCATATAATTATGTGCCTTTCATCTAGAAATGACCAAGTTTTTTCAATGTTATGAATTACCATGTTGGAATCTAAATTGATTTTTGCCTGATTGCTTACTCAATAACACATTACTATATCCAGGCTGGTGATTAATCAGCTGGGATAACTTGAAAATGTGATCAAGAGCTTTTTTCAAAAATCTGCAATTTGCTCATTCCTTTATTGTCAAAATCAGTGCGCCATATTGAAAGGCTTCCAGTGGAAACAGGAGCCTTCTCTTGTCAATAAGCTATTTAATTAAACTAATAATCCATTTAAGAACCAGAGAAATGCTTGTGTGGAAGGGAATCTCAGAATTATAGAATCCCTACAGTGTGGAAGCAGGCCATTTGGCTCATCAAGTCCATACTGACTCTCTGAAGACAATCCCACCCAAACCCATCCCCTACCCTAAACCTATAACCTTGCATTTCCCATGGCTAATCCACCTAGCCTGCACTTCCTTGGACGCTTTGTATAATTTAACATGGCCAATTCATCTAACTTGCACATCTTTGGACTGTGGGTAGAATGTGCAAACTCCATACAGTCGCCCAAGGGTAGAATTGAACCTGGGTCCTTGATGTTACGAGGCAGCAGTGCTAACCACTGAGCCACCCTGAAAATAATCATATTGGGCTGGTATTAATTAAGTAATTCCACAAGCTGCAGTGGGATTCGAACCGCTGATACTCTACATTGTGAGTCCAAAGTTGGATTCACTTCACCACCCTCCTCACATAGGAAGCCAAAATCCCTTTGTCTTTGTGTTGGTTATTTAAATATCCAGAGAGCAAAACAGTCCCCTTAATGAAAAATGTCATTTTTTTTTGGTGCTTATCAAGGTGTTTGTTACTGGAAATGGATGCATTCCTATTGACAGCACTTTTTGAAAGCATCATACAGTGGCAATTACTATACTTAGAAGTAGAGTTAGGTTTTATTGTCACATGTACTCAAGTGCAGGGATACAAGAGTACTGTGGAAAGTTTACAATTGGCACCATCTTAGGTACAAATGTACCTAGGTACAAAATCTTAGGTAAAGAGTAGAAAAATGCATGTGACAAGGTCTAGGCCGACATGTCAGCCTTCCTGCTCCTCTGATGCTGCTTGGCCTGCTGTGTTCATTCAGCTCTACACCTTGTTACCTCTATAAAAGTTCAACATTACAGCTCTTGTCAATATAAAGTAATAAATAAGAAATAAAGTTAGGCTAGAAATATAGGTTAAGTACAGAAGAAATCACACCCTACGCTATTACATCAAACACTCCAGGGGCCTAGAAAACAAACGTTAGATATTAAACAATGTTCATTCTACACTGTTCCACCTAACACTCCCAGGATCGGTACAATAATCCTGAAGAAAAGTCATGTTAGAGTTGAAACATAAACTTTGTTTCTCTTTCCACAGATGCTGCCAGTGCTGCTGAGTTTCTCCAACATTTTCTGAGTTTTTGTTTTATTTTCGATAAACCAAAGGTTGCGTGCACCCTGTAAACTGGTTAATTTCTCCCGGGTGAGATTCAACATTGGTTAAAGAACCTGCTGGGTGAGCATTCAAGTTAAGGTAATATTAGGCTATGAACATAGACTGAGACATATCAAGCTCTTCTTTTTGCTCTGTGTTAAGTGGATTTCAACCCAGAGTAGGGAAACAAAGTAATATAGACACAAAGCACCGTCCAAATCCTTCCAAGTTGTCATAATTTTAAATGCTACTGATGTTTACTGTATTTTTCCTGAATGCCCCCAGCATAAGGGTCCGTACATTTGATGTGAGTTTTGGTAAGTTGGGGAATTCAGAAGTCTTACTAACTGTTCACAAGATTTTCAGTTCATTTACCTTTAACCAAACAGAAAATCAGATTGGGCTAGAAATCCAGCCAACAGGAAATTTACCCCACTCTTGACAAGAAGCATTTACAAATCTCTTTGAGTCTTATGTGACTGAGTTGACAAGGCTGGGATCAATCTAAAAATGAAACGGTAACTTAAAAGTCTCTGACTGCATCGGTGTGCCACATGTTTGTTAACGCATGAAAACATTATTGTCAATACTTTCTTTCAAAAATTCAGCCAGTATTTCACATGAAAATTTACTTTTAAGCTGCTGATAGAGAAATGTAATATTTTGTACTGGAAATATCCCACAAAAAAAGCAGTGAGCAGGTAGTTTGTGAGGAATAAAGCGCGGTTTGATTGTACTGGTCGAAGTCAAGACAGCTTTGGATGTTTCAATCCTGCCATGAGATCTTTAAATTCACCTAAACAGGCTGAGGCCTGGGCTTAGCATCTTGTCCAAGCAAAGGCATGGCTGAAATGCAGGAGTTTATCATCCTCTCCTCCCTTCTGCTGTATAAATGTTATGGGAAACCTCATGTCATACTCTTGATTCTCTCTGCTCCAAACAGTAAATAAGCAGCAGTTAAATATATACACTCTCATCACTGAGTAAGAAGGCTGTGCATTCATGACCCATCCCGGAGAACTGAGCACAAAATTTGGGTTAATTCAATGCAGAACTGAAGGAATGCTACATGGTCGAAGATGCATTTTTTTCATATGAAACATTTATTCTCTAGTGGACATATAAAATTCAGAGGGCACCCTTTGAAGAAGAATGGGAAAGTTCTCCTCAGTATCACGGCCAATGCTTTCTTTCTGGAATAAACATCACTAAAATAAATTATCCGGTCATTATCTAATCGCTGACCTTTGAGACCTTATTGTCAGTTTTAGTCACTAATTACTGGGTTCCCCATGATAGACATCACCTCAAAAGAAACTCTACAAGCTTCTCTCTCCTCTTGAAGGCCTCAAAACTTCTAAAGTAATTTTCTAAATTTATGGGAATGTCGTGCTTGTGAAAGGCACTGTATGAATGCAAGTTCCTTCTCATTCTCTTTACCAAATCTAGAGGAAACATGATAGGTTTTTTCAGCATCTGAATTGCTGGGTGTTTAATTAAACTATGGAGAACAGATGTGTGACCATTTCATCCTATTGCCTAAGTTGAATTAATTAATATCATTGGAGAGAGCTCTTATAGCAAGCTGGTAGTGTTCTTATATCTGAGCCAGAAGGTCTGGGTTCAAGAGCCACTTGTTCCAGAGCTGTGACATAATGTCTCTGAACAGGTTGGTTAGGAAAAATATCTAATTAATTTCACTGGATGAAAATAGTGCAGAACATTTGACCCTTTTATTTCCCTTGTCTCGCTCTGCTACAGTCTGAATTATTTGTTTATAATTTTCATCAATTTTGGGTTGTGGGTATTGCTGGCTAGACCAACATTTATTGTCCATCTCCAAATGCTGTGGGTGTGGAGTCACATGTAGGCCAGACCATATAAGGGCAGCAGATTTCCTTCCCTAAGGGAATCAAATGGGTTTTTACAACAATAAATAATGGTTATATGGCTGCCATTAGGCTAGCATCTGCCATTGTGGGATTCAAACCCATGTTCCCAGAGTGTTAGGCTTTTGGATTATAGCCCAAGGACATTATCACTACATCCTCCAAACTGGTGTCTTCTTTCAGCATACTTTCCAATAACAATGACAAGGATTGGATTAAATGCACTGGAGAAGGCAACTGAGACCTATAGGTCTGTCCTACCATATGCATTGACTGTTGCTAGTCTCAATTTTACTTATCCACTTTTTCTGCAAATCTTTTAATAATTTGACAAAAATCTATTAACCTCTGTGTTAATCATTTAAATTAAACTAGCTACAGCTGCCTTTTAGAGAGAATGTGACAGATTTCGACAACTTTCTGTGTGAATATTTCCAGCCTTCAATCCTGCACCATCTGCCTCCAGTTTTAGAACATGCTACCTGTACTGTATTTTCTCCACCAGAGAAAATCTATTTTCTGTACCTTTTGAATTATCATATCTCTTTATCATTACAAACACCTTAATCGGATAATTTCTTGAGGTGTCCAAACTCAAGAAAATACAAAATCCAAAAATACCAATTGTAGGGAAGAAATTTCCAGATTTCCACCTCCCTTTCAGTGAAGAATTGCTTCTTGATTATGATGTCTACTGTTGTCACAATCCCTGTTTTTAGGAATGGGAGCTGCTAAGAAGATATCTGTTCTCATGCATTTGTCACTGTGAGGCTTTGCCTTGTGCTCTGAACTGATTCTCTTCCACAAACACTGATGTGTTATCTTGACATCCCTTCTCCCATCCAGAGCTCGAAAAGCACACATCCCTGTTAATTTGTTTGAATTGGGGTGAATGGGAATAGCACACTAGTAAGACTCAATGCCTTTAAGAAAAGTGAAAATTAGGTAGCTTCTCTTGTGAGCTAATGTTCGGAATACAGAACTCAGTAACCAGTGTCTGAAACTGACACAAAAGCCTGATCTCTGCCCAATGTCTTTAATGTTGACTTTTGCTCCAATATACAGGCAAAGATCCAGTCAGACTGTGAACCCTGGGACACATTCTACAATGATGCATTAACCAAGGCGCCTCCAGAAACTAGGCTTCTGCTGAATTCAAGAATTATCTGTGGCAATAGCATCCTATCATGTCTAAGCGTGATTGCACAGAAGTGAAGGAATTTTTTTGAGATGTACAGGAGGAAATGCAGGGTGCACTGTAGTGGAAGAATCAGAATGCTACAGCACTTCTTTTGTGCAAAGGCGGCCTTGGGTGAACCTCAGAGATAATTTAACCAAGAGGCCCTGCAAATATCTGAATGAACCCATTCTCTGAACACATTATAGAGGGAAACAGTCAGGTCTTTGACTCTCTTTTTGTTTCTGCTCCTATCAGCTGCTGATTTCTTTTTAAATCCATATTTCTTAGGAATGTGTAAGTGAGGGACATAGTTCAGTCTCTAGTTCATCCTTTTGGTAATTACATTTTTTATTAAATACTGACAATCATAGAGTCATAGAGTCATACAGCACAGAAGCAAACCCTTGAGTCCAACCAGTCCATGCTGAAATCTGAAACAAACACAGAAAGTGCTGGTGAAACACAAGAACACAAGAACTAGGAGCAGGAGTAGGCCGTCTGGCCCTTCGAGCCTGCTCTGCCATTCAATAAGATCATGGCTGATCCGTTCATGGACTCAGATCCACTTACCTGCGTTCTCACCGTATCCCTTAATTCCTTTATTGTTCAAAAAAAATCTACCTTTTTTTTAAAGCGTTTACTGAAGTAGTGTCAACTACTTCACTGGGCAAGGAATTCCATAGATTAACAACCCTCTGGGTGAAGAAATTCCTTCTCAGTTCAGTTCTAAATCTGCTCCCTCTAATCCTGAGGCTATGCCCTCTTGTCCTAGCTTCACCTGCTAGTGGAAACATCCTCTCTACTTCTATCTTATCTATTTCCTTCATAATTTTATATGTTTCTATAAGATCCCCCCTCAATCTTCTGAATTCCAATGAATATAATCCCAATCTACTCAGTCTCTCCTCATAAGCCAACCCCCTCAACTCCGGAATCAACCTAGTGAACCTCCTTTGCACCCCCTCCAGTGCCAGTACATCCTTTCTCAAACACATTCTATGCGTTTGTTTAAGAAATTTGAACCTCATTCCTGCACCCGGAATAGGGATTAGTTTTGACTAACCAACATATGAGCGTAATTGGCTGTCCATTCTTGCAGTGAAGCAATCCCTGACTTCCCTTCAATCAGGCAGACTAGTTGTACATCATCAAACAAGTCTCTCTAGTGTTGTTTTTCAGATGGAAGCCCCAGTATAGGACAAAAGCAGTCACTGCCATCATGGTAATGTTACAGGGCAGGTTATCAACATGAAAGATAGGGGTCTCAGGTTACCATTGGCCCAGATGATCTTTGTGGGACCCAAAGGAGTAGTCTGATTTCCATAATAGGAAGGGTCTCTGTAGTAGACTCTTTTTGAACATCCACAGTAAACCCTATTTAAAATCAAGCCAGCCACATTATCAGAGTTAGTTTGGTGCTAGGCCTACCTTTATGGTTGGGAGTGTGAAGTGCTGCAGTTTACTCTGTTGACTAGACTGCTAATATATGGATGACATTTATGACAGTGGCATGGGGTTCAGTCTCCATTATGGCTGAGGTAGACTTGTGGCAAGTAACATTCACTCCACAAAGGGCCAGGTAATAACTATCTCCAACAAGAAAGAATTCAATCATTGCTCTTTGGTATTCATCATTAAATTTCCATGATCGACTTACTGGGGGTTACCATTGACCAGGAAATTTCTAACCATATAAGCACCATGGCTACAAGAGCAAGCTGTAGACTAGGAACTTTGTGGTGAGTGACACATCTTGTCAAAGCCTATCCACTATCAACGAGGCACAATCAGGAGTGTGATGGTATACTCCCAACTTTCTTGATTGAGTGCAACTCCAACAATGCTTATGAATCGGGACACCATCCAGGACATAGCAGCTGCTTGTCTGACAGACCAACTAACACCTTCAACATTCACTCCCTCCTCCAATAGCATACATTGACATTAGTGTGTACCATCTACAACGTGTGCTGCAGAAATTCAACAAGGCTCCCACGAATGAATTAAAACCAAAGGCCTGCAACTTTGGCATACCATAAGCCCATAATAAGAAAAACCGTTAAAAAAAGGGAACAGGAGTAAGTTGTTCATCCCTTTTTGCCTGTTCCACCATCCAGGAGGATCATGGCTGTTCTGATATTCCCCACTCCACTTTCCTGTCTTTTCCCTGTAACTTTTGATTCTCCTACTGATTAAGAATCTTTGTATCTCAGTCTTACATATAAACAGGCACTCTGCCCCACAGCTCTCTGTGGCAAAGAGTTTTAAAGACTTACATCCCTCTGAGAGAAGAGGTACCTGCAGTAAAATATCGAGGCACTGTCACGATTTGGTGTTCCAGCCCAATATAATCAGTGGAGGATAGTGAAAATATTCCTTTTTTGTATGTGTGAAGCCCTGGCCTTACTTTTTTTACCAACATGCTGTTGTCCCCTGGCCTGATTTCATGGTTTGCCTTGATATAGCACTCAGTGGTAAACATTTCTATTCTATAAATAATTTTACAAAGCTCTGTAGGGTCCATTCTCATTTTTCTGTGTTATTATTATGTAAACACGTACCCACCCTATTTCCATATCATTTCAACCCCTTTCCATTTGTCAGTCTATCCAGTCTAATTCTGAGTGTTTGCACAATTTCTAGCTCAACTATTAACCCTGGAAATGAATGCTTTTCATCCTTTCTATTCTAACTCTCTTAAAACTGTGGAGTTACTGGCCACACAGTTTCAAACCTATTTAGGTATAGGTGTGGTGCAGAGGACAAATAGGTTGCAAATGTTACAGATGCTTAAAAAGGGGAGAGAAATAAACCCAACAAATATAAGCTCGACATCCTCGCTCCAATGGTGGGATATTTTGCAGTCAATGAAATGGGTCAGAATAATTTTGGCATGTGGAAAATTACAGACTAATTATTTTTAATTTTTTTTAATCATTCAGGGCATGTGGGCTTCACTGGCTGAGCCAGCATTTATTGCCTTTGAGAAGATGGTTTTGAGCAGCAGCAGTCCACTTGTTGTACCCGGTCGTGTAGCCACTGTATTTTGTGGCTAGTCCAGTTCAGCTTCTGTTCAATGATAACCCCCAGAATGTTGATCCTGAGGGATTCCATTGAATGTCAAGAGGTGGCGGTTAGATTGTCTCTTATTGGAGATAGTCATTGCTTGGTACTTGTGTGGCATGAATGTTATTTGTCACTTTTCAGCCCAATCCCGGGTATTGACCGAGTCTTGTTACATTTGGACCCAGACTGCATCCAGATCTGTCACACTGGTTTAGCCTTGGCGTCAAGGGCTGTCACCTGCACCTTCCCTCTGGAGGTCAGCTCTTTTGTCCATGTTTGAGCTAAGGCTGCAATAAGATCAGGAACTGAGAGGCCGTGGTGGAATCTAAACTGAGCATCAGTGAACAGGTTATTGCTAAACAAGTGCTACTTAAGGACCCTTTCCATCATTTTATTCATATTCAAAAACAGACTGAGGAGGGGTTAATTGTTTGTGTACAGGACATACCTAGGCCATTTTCTACATTGCTGTGTGGATAGCAATATTAATTAAAGTTAACAAGGATATTTTTAAGCCACATTTTGATATTAACAGATGTTCCTGCACAGGTCACTCAATAGCATCCTGTGTCTTTGCCTATCCATGGAGAATTGTTTTTTAATCAGTGCTGCATAAGCAAATTTTTAATTTCAGATGTTTCAATGAGATCACCTCTTGCTCTTCTAATTCCAAGGAATATAAACCCAGCATACTAATCCTCTCGTTTTATACCAAAAACTTTCCTACTGAATCTTTGTTTGCTCCCTTCAAGGCAAGTATATCCTTCAGGCAAGGAGACCGAAAACCACACACAAATACTCCAGGTGTGGCTTCACGGGTACACTATATAATTGTAGCAACATGTATTTATTCTTTTTCTCTCATTCCTTAGTAATGAAAGCTAACGTATCATTTGTCTCCTAATTTCATGTTGTATATACCCGTTTCATTTCTGTGTTCTTATGCAAGGATATTCAGGTCTGTCTGAATACATTCTCTGTAAATATACCTCTAATATTCAAAATAATTCTGTTTCCATTTACCAAAATGGGCAACTTCACGCTTTACTGAACTGTATTGCATCTGCCTTGTTCTTCACCACACAAATACCTATATCCTTCTGCACTCTCTTTGTGGCCGCCTAGGCCATTCAGCCCATCGATTCTGCTCCACCATTCAATCATGACTGATATGTTTCTCAACCCCTTTCTCCTGCCTTCTCCCTGTAACCCTTGATCCCCTCACTAGTCAAGTACGTGGTTATATCTGTCTTAAATATACTCAATGACAGGCCTCCACAGCCTTTTGCAGCAATGACTTCCACAAATTAACCACCCGCTGGCTGAAGAAATTCTTCCTCATCTCAGTTCTACAGAGTCATCCCTTCATTCTAGGCTGTGCCTTCGGGTCCTAGTCTCCTAGTGGAAACATCTTCTCCACGTCAATTCTATTCAGGCCTCTCAATATTCTGTTAGTTTTAATGAGGTCCCCCCTCATCCTTCTGAACTCCATTGAGTACAGATTCAGAGTCCTCACCTGCTCCTCATTGTGCATCAGAATCACCGTTTACTTTGCCATCAATGGCACTAGGAGTTCAAAATTTACCCCACATTCATCTCCCAGAATTATTATCAGGAATTTTCTTTCCAGCCATTCACTGCTTACTCTTTTTTTCCCTCCAGGAATAAGATACCTCTGCAGGTCAACGTCAGCAACCCAATCAATTGCAACATGCGCGGCAAAAAACGCACAGTGATGGTGGAGGAGAGAATTGAACAAACACAGCCCGACTTCAAGAAAAATCACACAGGCTTCACATTGTATTGGGCAGGAATACAGTGCTCATGAGCCTCAGGGTTTCACTGAAGCACGCTCAGTTATGTTTGTAATGTGAGTTTTTTTTTATATATATAATAAAAGATTCATGTTCTTTCCTTTGTGGTCAATATTCTGTCCTGGTGAAATTAATTTACAAAGTGTGCAGGTGATCATGTGCGTGAGTGATGGAACTGTATCATAAAATGGTTACAGCGCAGAAGGAGACCATTCAGCCCATCAAGTGTGTGGCAGCTGTCTGCAAGAGGAAATCACAGATATCCCTTCCCTGCAGCTAACAATGTTTTGCTCTTCAGGTGCTAATCCAGATCCTAACTATTCACTGTATTATAAAAGTGTTTTTTCTTGTGTCATTGTTGGCTCATTTGCCAACTACCTTAAATCCATATCTCCTTGTCCCGATCTTTCCACCAGAAGGAAATATTTCTCCCTACATACTCTGTCCACATCCTTACAGACACGACTATCAAATCTCCTCTTAAACTTCTCAAAGAAATACAACCTCAGCTTCTCCAATCTATCCAAGCAACAGAAATGCACCATCCTGAAATTAGTCTCATAAATCTTGTCTGCACCATCTCTAAATCTTTTACATATTTCCTATACTGTGGTGCTCTGAATTAGACCCAATATTCCAGTTAATGCTGAGTTCATGTTTTACACAGGTTTACATAACTTGCTTGCATTGATACACTGGGCCGCTACTGATGAAACCATGGATCCAGTTATCAACTGCACTCCCAGATCGTCCTCACCTTCCAAGATTTGTGCATATGAACCCTCCATGTCCTAGCACCCCATTTGGAATTGTATCCTCTATTTTATCCTCTATTGCATCCTCTATTATATCCTCTCCTCATTCTTTTACCAAAATATATCACTTCACACTTCTCTGCATTAATTTTCATCTGCTACTTCCCATGATAAACATAGACATATCATATTATGAACTTTCAGTGAATACTTTTAAAAGTTTGAACATGTGCTTTTAAGATAGCTACCACAAATCATGTGTTTTTTTTTGGTTTTTCGACTACAGACAATGTCAGGTCTCCAGCAAATACCTGATTAAATATGAATGTAGACAAAGATACCTTACAGCCAGTTGTGGATTTCAAAGATTTCATTCTTTAAACTAAAGGCTACTGGGTTTCCACACTGCCTGTCACAGTGTTGTTTTAATTCCCAGTCTGTAATCTGGCTTGATAAATCATGTTTTGTATTGGTTTTAATGAGGTGGTCTGTCACTGAGCCAGAAGCAGACAATGTTTCGGAGTTTGTTTTAACTGTAAAACTGAAGCTTCTTTATTAAAAGAAATGAAGATAAAATAAAATACATCAATTTATTTAGTTACAACACAAATTCAATGATCTTTAAACACAAAGTAAAAATATAATGCCGTGAATCCTGTGACACCCCTCCACAAGTTTAAAAATATTTGTACAGTACCCAACAACACCTCTTGGTCAGTGCTCACACCAGAATCCCTCTTTCTAACACTGATAGGTTTAAGGTAACTAGTCCTAGACTCGAACCTATGATAGCTCTATAAATATCATGAACTGACTTTAACAAACTCAGCTTAAAGTGCTCTTCAGGGTTTTATGCCAACAGTCTGGTTTGGTACTATCATTAACTTAAAGCAATCTGGTTTTATTAATTACCCCCCTTATCAGGAGTACTGCTTAATATATGCTTCTCACAGAACTACTGAAAACAAGTAAACCTGAAACAAAAGTCTCTGTATCTCTACTATGCGTGTTTTCCTTAAGCTTGAAGTAAACCTCCCAGTTCAGAAATTTCTAACAGAAAACCTGAAGCTCAATTGTCTAACTTGATATGTCATAAAATCCTAAAGTCAAAAAAAAATTAATGTTCCAAAGTAGCCCTCACAAACTAAACTAATTGATGGGTTAACCAATAATTCAAAACCCAAACTTCAAATAATATTAAAAATATGTATAAATCACATAATTTATATCACAATGTTACATACTGGACTGAAGGGATGATCAAAACCCAATGGCCAGTATTGATTTCCAATGGTATCGCAATGGCTTCCCACAAACTGTACTGTGTGAGCCCCAAAAATGTCAACCCATCTGTCATGTGATCAAAACTGGGTTCAGGGGCTGCATTCAGCAAATCCATTGGAACTATCAGTCATCAAACAGCTTGGGAGCGAGACTCTGAAACTAGCTGCAAATCATTAAACAGTCAAAGTACTTTCCTTATTCCAGTTTTAAGATTCACCTGAGAACGAGCACAACAGATATTTGACTACAATAAACCTCACAACCTACCGTAAATCTTTCTCTTCAACATTAAATCACCAAATCTATTCATTAAATCACAAGCTTGTCATGTAGGAGTCCTGGAATTTTAAATCAGAGACTAAATTAATTGTAAACTGTAAAAGTGGGCTATATTTATATAATGTGTGTGAGAGACAATAAATCACCCATTTTTAACTCCATGACATATTGCTGCTAAATTATTTAATTGAAATATATTCTCCAAAGGTGAGAAAAGCAACACTTCTTTATGTCCAAAACATACTGACTATAAACAATAAGAGATGCACATACATTCTGCCTGTGCCATATGTCTTTGCCCATCTCACTAGCTTGGCTGTAACGTCTTGATGTATAGCTCCTCAAATTAAACCTCCAACCCTGTTCTGTTCCTGACTACAAACCACTAACTGTTCTATTCTGAAGGCGAGTCATACCATCTCAAAACGTTAAACTCTGTTTCTCTCTCCACAGATGTTGCCAGACCTGCTGAGTTTCTCCAGCATTTTTTTTGGTTCATATCAGTGCGGTCATCTTTCTTTTCATTCCAGGAGCTTTAACTTTCCAGACAAACCTGTTACCTGATGAAATGCCTTTTGAAATCCCTTTGACCAAATGAACTGTACTGTCTTCATCAACCTATTTACACAAACCAAAAACTCAAACAAATTAATTAAACACAACGTGTCTTTAACAAATGCCCATTGGTTTTCCTTAATTGATCTATACATGTCCCCAGCAACTGTTAAACTTGTCTTGGATCATAGAATTTGAATACTTTCCTACTGAAGTTGATCTGTCTGTAGTTGTTTTGTTTGTGCTGAGACCTTTGTTTTGAACAAAGGTTTTGCATTTTCAATTCATCAGTTCACAGTCATCATCCCTTTATTCATGCTGGGAATGTCCTACAGCTTGGTATTAGAACCACAGAATGAGAAAATAAACAAGCTGGATAAGGCCAAGCTTTGTTTTATTAAAATGACATTTTTAAAAACTCCATGTGGGCCGGGAGGAACAGAAAATCTGCCTGAGATCCAGAAAACTGCCCCTGATTTTCCAAGCTCCAGCCTTCCTCTGATAATGGTGGGATATCACTTCTCTCACACCCCGATTACCTCCAGTGTTGGTTAACACTGGCTGCCCAAGAGTTAGACAGTTCATGATAGCAGGCTCGTATGGATAATGGTGAGTCTTTTGACTCAATACCAGTTAATAATGGAATTTTGCATGGTTGTGTGTTAGTGCTAACTTTCTTTGATTTTCTCCACCTTTCTCAACTATACCTTCCCTGATGGTGATGCTGAGGTCAGCATGATGGGCACACGGACAGGAAGCTGCTCAAGCTGGGACTGCTCTGGACCAAGATCAACAACTGCAAGAAAATACTTCACAAAGTCTGTTTGTCTGTGACTGTGCAATACTTGCTGGATCAGAGCTACCATGTAATGTTGCTTGCACT
Source organism: Rhincodon typus (assembly GCF_021869965.1). Lineage (NCBI taxonomy): Eukaryota > Metazoa > Chordata > Chondrichthyes > Orectolobiformes > Rhincodontidae > Rhincodon > Rhincodon typus. The sequence goes on from NC_063335.1 coordinate 90,572,253, forward strand.
TGTTCTCCAAATCATGTGACTACTTCAGTTGGCGGGGTGCGGGCTTTGGAGGGGTGGGGTGGGGTGTTTGTGGCGATGGTTGGGTGTAGAGTGTTAGTGGAGATCTGCCACTAACACACCAATGCCCCCAAAGCCTGCACTCCTCTCAACAATAGCATAAATGCTGCCCCCTCCATACTTCACTTCAGCTCTGACGAAGAGTCATCTAGCTTTGAAACATTAGCTTGCTCTCTCTCGATGGACGCTGTCACCTCCAGTGTTTTTGTCATTTTCAGTACAGATTCCAGCGTCTGCAGTAATTTGCTCCTGACAACTTCAGTCTTATGATCAGCGTAAATAAAACTGAAGTAATGTGCCAGTCTGTTTCAAACGAGCACAATTGCTTTATCATGTGCTTTAAGCCAATACTACTATTGAGATATAGGTCTGGCATATCTTGGATAAGTGCCTGCACAAGCTTTGACTCTGAAGCAGTTTATTCCTTATCTCTAACTAAGTCTAAAGGGTCACTGGACTTGAAACATTAACTCTGCTTTCCCTCTACAGATGCTGCCAGACCTGCTGAGTTTCTCTAGGAATTTCCGCTTTTGTTTCAGATCTTCAGCATCCACAATTCTGTGTTTTGGCTTTTCAATTCCTCAGGTACTGTAAAACTCCTTTATTTACAAGGCAACATGGTAATTTCTCAAGTACAGCTCTCTAGGCTAGTGTGGCGTCTAAGATTGTTCTCTTCACATGCTCGTTTTAGACTGGTATTTTCTCTCACTGAAATCAGAGTCATGTAAAACAATTGCATCATGTAAACAAAAACCGAAAGAACTACGGATGCTGTAAATCAGGAACAAAAACAGAAGTTGCTGGAAAAGCTCAGCAGGTCTGGCAGCATCTGTGAAGAAACAATCAGAGTTTCTATATTCATTAATGGGATGAAGGCATTGCTGGCTAGGCAGCATTTATTACCCATCCCTAATTGCCCAGAGTCAACCACATTGGTGTGAGTCTGGAGTCAAATGTAGGCCAGACCAAGTAAGGCAGTTTCCGTCCCTAAAGGGCATTAGTGAACCAGATGTGTATCCCCCCAACAATTCGCAGTCATTGTTAGACTCTTAATTTCAGATATTTTATTGAATTCAAATTCCACCATGTGCCATGGTGATGATTTGAACCCGGGTCCCCAGAACATTGTCTGGGTCTCTGAATTAACGGTCCAGTGATAATACCACCAGGCCATCACCTCCCCACTGATGAAGGGTTACCAGACCAGAAACATTAACTCTGATTTTTTTTCTTCTCAGATGCTGCCAGACCTGCTGAGCTTTTCCAGCAACTTCTGTTTTTGCATCATGTAAAAAACTGATTCACATAAATCCCATCATACCACACCAATCTCAAACCTAAGATCCATAACCAGGCCTGTCAGCATTGGGCATACTCACTTATCGTGACAGCATTCTTTCTTGAGCAGTGATGGGATACATACAAGAATTGACAAAGCAGGTGTAGTAATTGAGGGTGCTCATGCCAAACATGGAGACAGTCTCACAGCTGAGGTGGTTTGGACATTTGGCTGGAATGCCTGACACTAACTTGCCAAAGCAAATCTTCTATGGAGAGCTCAAGCCTGTGGCATGCTCTCATGGCTGTCAAATGAAGCACGAAAAAGACACTCTAAAGGCTTGACCTAGGAGTTCTGATACTGACGCTGAGTACTGGGAGAAACTCACCAATGATCGCTACACCTTGCACAACCGAAATAAAAACAGTTTAGACTTCAAAAAAGAAGTGCAAGTTGGAAGCAGAAAGAAAATGCAAGGAGAGGAATCCTGAGCCAGCAGTTCACTCAAAATGCTGTGGCAACTTGTCTTATTTGCTGCAGAACCTTCTTGGTGTAGATTGGCCATTGCAGTCAGCCATGTTCCCACCACAATCTACCAATATCACCACACTCCACTCTGATAAGATACTGGACAAAGTCACCTTTGCCTAGGACAATGAACAGCCCACTGACTGCCAGTGACCACCTAATCCCATCCTTTTAAAATGGGGCTCACAATTTCTGAGAAGAAGGAATTAAGTGACATGTTTTGTTAGAGATAAAAGTTTTATCTATGAGTACATATTGAGATAGTCAAGTTCTTCGTAAGATAGGATGGTTTTACTCTGTTGGGAATATGGAAGTAGGCATTGTGGAACTGCAATAATTCATAGTTGAATAGGCATGGAGGAAGATAATATTCTGGCAATGTTACTGGGATAACAATACAGGTCTGAATTTTACCAGAAATCAACTTAGTGTCACTTTCACCAACTTTCACAGTGGGATTCTCTCTGCGATCGCTAATAAATTTGCTTACACTATTCTCTGAAATTCATCTCATCAGTTATGCACCACATGTCGATGGCAGCCCACTTTCATTAAGCTCTGCTCAGAAATGGTGGCATCTGTTGGTGGACGCTTACCAGAGGCAGCATGGCACAAAAAACATTGCTGCAGCCTTTGTGTCCTGACAAACCTACCTGCTAGTCCTCTGTCTGTTTGTGTGTTTCTAAGGTGTTCTTAATCACCAGCACCATGGGGTCCTCTCCCACCTGGGGCTGAGGAGATGCCTGGTTTCCAGCAATCCTCTGAATGTCAGCGACCCTGGGGTGTTTCTCCTTCGGCCAACTGCAGAGAAGTGGCAGTGGTGTGCTCATCAGCATGTGTTCCCGACTCTATTCCAGCGAACATACCCACCAAGGGGTCAGTGTCTGAACAGGTGGAAGGTGCAGGAGGCAACTTTGCTGGTGCTTCCTCTGAGGGAGCCGTGCTTTTTTTGGAGTCAGCCTGTTGGCCAGTAAGACCATGCAGTTGCCACTTGTACCTGCAGGAGGCAAAAGAGAGAATGCATCACAAACAAGGGATAGAGGTTCGGGTGTGTTAAGAATACATTGACAGTGGAGTTATGGGAGTGTAGCACAGCAATGGACAACACATCTTGCCTGGACATGGGTGTTTCAGCGTCACTACAGGACCAGTCCAATTCCTCACCAGCCAGTGCCCAATGCTCTCCTCGTAGGGGTTGAGGAGCCCAATAATGGGTACCCATTGTCCATCTTGGCTCTTTCTACCTTCTTGTGCACCAGTTTTCTCCTGGAATGGGAGGGGTTGAGTGAGAGGAAAGTATCCGGCACAGCTGTTAATATTGATGCAACTGGGGGAAAGGTGATGAGGTGCCCTAAGACAGTAGGAAATGCAATACAATGCTTTGAGTTTTGGGGTGGCTGAGTGAAGGAAGATGTTGAGTGGAGCAGTGAGAATGGTTGAGCATGAGCTTGGGTAGAAGGTGGTGCAATAGCAGAGAGAGAGTGAGTATGAGATAGCGGAGAGAAGATGTTGGCACTAATTCTAGCAGAAGCAGAACTGATCTTCTTCCTGACTTTTGGGATAGCTAGACAATTGGGTTTGCACTTATGTACTGCACATACATTATGCTGAGGATGGCAATCCTTTCTCCATTGGTGTTTAATGAAAATGAAATCCAACAAAATGTGACAATCTTGCTTTGTTGCGTGACACAATGATCGTTCGTTCGATAGAACATACATACATTCTGGGGGACCATTTGAGCATGGATAGCAATGTGATAACGTGGTATGTGTCACTGTCCAAGTAGACCATGTCTTGAAATGATTTGTCACTGTACTACAGTCCGTTGTCAGAAGCTATCTTTAAAAGATTGTTTCAAATGACCTGAAGAATGACCTATCTCTACTGTACAGGTTTGGAAGTAGGATATTCATCTCTTCACAGTGGCACAGTGGCTCAGTGGTTAGCACTGCTGCTTCACAGTGCCAGGGACTCGGGTTTGATTCCACCCTCAGGTGACCATCTGTGTGGAGTTTGCATGTTCTCCCTATCTCTGAGTGGGTTTTCTCCGGGTATTCCAGTTTCCTACCACAGTTGAAGGATGTGCAGATTAGTTGGATTGGCCATGCTAAATTGCTCAAAGTGTTCAGGGATGTGCAGATTGGGTGGATTAGCCACGGGAAATGCAGGGGTAGGGTAGGGGGATCGGTCTGGGTGGGATGCTCTTCGGAGAGTCAGTGTGGACCCATTGGGCTCAATGGCCTGTTTCCACACTGCACGGATTCTATGATTCTATGAAGTTGTCCAACTATTCTATAAGATCATGGCTGATCTGCCTCAGACCTCAACTCTGCTTTTGAGCTAGTTCCCCATAGCCCTCAACTTGTCAAACTGTAGCGACCTCCTTTTCTTTTAAATACTATCAGTGATTTAGCCTCCACAACTCTTTGGAGTAGAGAACTCTAGACCTTCATTATTCTCTGAAAGAAGAAATTCTGTTGCATCTCAGTTTTAGATGAATGTCCCCTTATTCTGTAGCAATGCACCCTAGTTTGAGATTTCTTCACTAGTGGAAACATCTTCTCTACCCTGTCAAGCCCCCTCAGAATCTTGAATGTTTCAATAAGATTAACCTTCATTCTTCTAATAAATGAAGGCTTAACTTGTTAACCTTCTTGATAGTCAACCCCTTCATTCCAGGAATCAGCCTAATGAATCTCATCTAAATGACCTCCAATATCATTTCTTAAATGCAGGGACCAAAAATGTACAAAATATTTCAGGTGCAGTCTCACTGACGTCCTGTTCAGTTGTATCAAGACTTCCCTATGTTTAAACTTCAATAAAGGCCAAAATTCCATTTGCCTTCTTACTTATTGCCAGACCCGAATGTTAACGTTTTGTGTTTCCCGTACAGGAACATCCACGTTCCTCTGTACTGCAATTTTCTTTTTGTCAATCTCTTTTTCCCTCCATTTAAATTATAGTCTGCCTTTTGATTCTTCCTACCGTAGCGCATGGACTCACACTTTCCTGCATTACACTCCATCCTCTAAGCTTTTATCCAGTCTCACAAGAAACCTTGCAGATTCCTTCTGTTTTCATTGCAGCATGCCCTTCCATCTATTAATGTGTCATCAGCAAATTTAGAACACGGATTGAACATAGAACATAGAATATAGAGCAGTACAGCACAGTACAGGCCCTTCGGCCCACGATGTTGTGCCGACCTATTATCTTACTAAGATCAAACTACCCTGCATACCCTACATTTTACTATCCTCCATGTGCCTATCCAAGAGTTGCTTAAAAGTCTTAAAGTATCTGATTCCACTACCACTGCCGGCAGCGCATTCCACACGCCCACCCCTCTCTGTGTGAAGAACCTATGTCTGACATCTCCCCTATACCTTCCTCCAGTCACCTTAAAATTATGCCCCCTCGTAATAGTCATTTCCACCCTGGGAAAAAGTCTTTGATTATCCACTCTATCTATGCCTCTCATCATCTTATACACCTCTATCAAGTACCATCTCATCCTTCTTCGCTCCAATGAAAAAAGCCCTAGCTCCCTCAACCTTTCCTCATAAGACCTGCCCCCCAGTCCAGGCAGCATCCTGGTAAATGTCTTCTGCACCCTCTCAAAACTTACACATCCTTCCTATAATGAGGCGACCAGAACTGAACACAATATTCCAAGTGTGGTCTAACCAGAGTTTTATAGAGCTGCAGCATAACCTCGAGGCTTTTAAACTCAATTCCCCTGGCCAATGAAAGCCAACACACCATACGCCTTATTTACAACCCTATCAACTTGGGTAGCAACTTTGAGGGATCTATGGACATGGACCCAAGATCCCTCTGTTCCTCCACACTGCCATTAACCCTGTATTCTGCATTCAAATTTGACTTTCCAAAATGAATCACTTCACACCTTTCTGGGTTGAACTCCATCTGCCACTTCTTTGCCCAGCTCTGCATCCTGTCAATGTCCCATTGCAACCTACAACAGTCTTCCATGCTATCCACAACTCCACCAACCTTCATGTCATCAGCAAACTTAATAACCCACCCTTCCACTTCCTCATCCACGTCATTTATAAAGATCACAAACAACAGAGGTCCCAGAACAGATCCCTGTGGAACACCACAGGTCACTGAGCTCCAGGCTGAATACTTTCCATCTACTACCACCCTCTGCCTTCTATCGGACAGTCAGTTTTGTACCCAGACAGCCAAATTTCCCTGAATCCCATGCCTCCTTACTTTCTGAATGAGCCTACCGTGGGGAACCTTATCAAATGCCTTGCTAAAATCCATATACACCACATCCACTGCTCTGCCTTCATCAATGTGTTTTGTCACATCCTCAAAGAATTCAATAAGGCTTGTGAGGGAAGACCTGCCCCTCACAAAGCCATGCTGACTATCTCTAATCAAACTGTGTTTTTCCAAATAATCATAAATACTATCTCTCAGAATCCTCTCCAATAATTTGCCCACCACAGAAGTAAGGCTGACTGGGTCTATAATTTCCAGGATTATCCCTATTCCCTTTCTTGAACAAGGGAATAACATTTGATACCCTCCAATCATCTGGTCCTACTCCAGTGGACAGTGAGGACGCAATGATCGTCTCCAAAGGGGTAGCAATCTTATCCCTTGCTTCCCGTAGTGACCTTGGGTATATCCCGTCTGGCCCAGGGGCTTATCTATCCTCATGTTTTTCAAAATTTCTAGCACATCCTCCTTCCTAACATCAACCTGTTCGAGCCTGTTTCACACTGTCCTCACACTGGTGAATACTGAAGCAAAGTATTCATTAAGGACCTCCCCTACCTCCTCTGACTCCGCGCACAAGTTCCCTCCACTATCCCTGATTGGTCATACCCTCACTCTGGCCATCCTCTTGTTCCTCACATAAGCATAGAATGCCTTAGGGTTTTCCTTAATCCTACCCGCCCAGGCTTTTTCATACCACCTCTAGCTCTCCTAAATCCATTCTTCAGTTCCTTCCTAGCTACCTTGTAGATCTCTAGAGCCAAGTCCGATCCTTGTTTCCTCAACCTTAAGTAAGATTCCTTCTTTTCCTTGATTAGATATTCCACATATCTTGTCATCCAAGGTTCCTTCACCTTACCATCCCTTCCCTGCCTCAGTGGGACAAACCTACCCAGTACTCAAAGCAACTACTCCCTAAACAACCTCCACATTTCTGTTGTGCATTTCCCTGAGAACATCTGATCCCAACTGGTGCTCCTTAGTTCTTGCCTAATAGCATTGTAATTCCCCCTCCCCCAATTAAATACTTTCACATACCATCTGCTCCTATCCTTCTCCATGACTATAGTAAAGGTCAGGGAGTTGTGATCGCTATCACCGAAATGTTCTCCCACTGAGAGATCTGATACCTGACCCGGTTCATTGCCAAGTACCAAATCCAGTATGGCACCCCCTCTAGTTGGCCTATCTACATATTGAGTCAGAAATCCTTTCTGGACACAGCTGACAAAATCTGCTCCATCCAAACTATTTGCACTCAGGAGGTTCCAGTTTTATTTTCGAGAAAGCCAGGAGAGGAGGAAGGATGTACATAGTGGAGTAGCCTGATGCAAAAGACCAAAGGTTTTTAATGGTGGCAGAAAAGAAAAACAGGTTTCTGCCTTAAAAATGTTGGGTCAATCCACCTTAAGCAATGCGCCCTTGACTTTATGTCAGTATAAATTAAAATTGCTCTTTTCCTAAAAATGCAGACATTACAACTGTTATATCAACTGTCAGGAACAGAGTCTTCTCCATCTTTTGTATTGTGCTTCAATCGCTTTGTGTTACAGCTCAAAAGTATCAAGTACTTCAGCCTTTTTAATTAATATAATTTCAGAATTTTTATTCATCTTGAACTAACTTATATTTGAATGAAAAATAAATTGTTTTCTTGGTGGTTAATGCCTTGTCTGATGTTGCTTAAGGGTGAGGGGCTCTCACTTTGTCTAAATTCATTGGGTCCAAGGGTGTTTTCTGGTTGATCTTCAATTAGTTTTCTAAATAACTACCACCAGTAAATTGGAATCTTTAATAGATATTCAACTACTGCTGCCATGCTGTGAGTTTGTCTCAGATGGCATATTTTACCTGATGCAGAAATGCTTATGTTATCTTCTGTAACTTAGGAAACTGGGCCTTGATATTGTTGTATTGAAGAATCCATCTGACCATTAGTACAACGTACCATTATGTATAAATATTACAATCCTCAGGAACATAGGTGTCTGCGCTAATATTAGGTTATAACTTGACATAACATAACTTTGGAAAGCTTGAATTTCTCACAGTCACAGCCTGTGTCAGTGCTAATTACGAGCTGATGTCTCTGAAATGCAACTGGAACCCACGAAAAGCAGGTCACTATAGGCCAATTAGCCTAATATCTATTTTTGGAAAAGTATTGGAATAAATTATTAAGGAAGTAATAGGAGAAAATTTGGAAAATGATAATCTAATCAATCAGAGTCAGCTTCATGAAATGGAAATCATGCCTGACTAATTAGAGTTATTGGAGGAAGTCTCAAGATGAGTGGCTAGAGGGGAGCCAGTAAATGTGTGATATTCAGACTTCCAGTAGGTGTTTAACATTGTACCACATAAGTGCCCATATTATTGGACATAGTATTTTGGCATGGATAGGGAATCGGTTGATGGACGGGGAACAGCAAGTGGAGATAAGGGGTTCTTTTACAGGTTGGTGACCTGTGACCAGTGGGGTTCCACAGGGATCAGTGCTGGGATCACAACTAGTTACTATATATATTAATGACTTGGGGGAAGGAAACAAAGGTACAGTAATCAAATGTTCAGAAGGCACCAAACTAGGTGGAAAGACAGGTTACAAGAAAGATGTAAATGGTTTACAGAGAGACCGATAGGTTAAGTAGGTGGACAAAGAGTTGGCAAATATGAAGTTGTTCATTTTGAAACAAAAGAACAGAATATTATTTAAAATGCTGAAAGCTGCAACACAAAGGGACCTAGGGACACTTGTACATGAAACGTAGAAAGTTAGCACAGAGCATGGCAATGTGGTTGACTCTTAAGTGCCCTCTGGAATGGGCAATAAAAGCTGGCCCAGCCAGTCTCGCTCCGATCCCTTGAATGAATTTAAAAAATAGGTGCAGCAGGTAACCAGGAAGGCTGATGGAATGTTGGCCCTTATTTTGAGAGGGTTAGAGTATTAAAGAAGGGAACAAATTACTGCAGATGCTGGAATCTGTACTGAAAACAACAAATTCTGGAGATCTCAGTGAGTCAGGCAGCATCCTTGGAGAGATAGCAAGCTAATGTTTCAAGTCTAGATCACTCTTCATTAGAGCTGAAATGAAGTGTGAAGAGGACAGCATTTATTCTATAGGTAGGGAGGGGGTGTAGGGTGTAGGTGGAGAAAATATGCTGATAGTTCAGAATTTGAGAATGACAGAAGAATGGTGTGTCTCCTGCCAGAATTGAAAGGACAGTAATTGGGATGGGGGGATGGGAGGACATGATAACAAGCTAAGAGATAAGGAAGAAATGATTGATAGTTTTGAACTCAATATTAAGTCCAGAAGGCTGTAAAGTGTCTAGTCTGAAGATGAGATGTTGTTTCTCCAGTTTGCGCTGTAATTCACTGAAACATTGCAGCATGCTGAGAACAGACATGTGGGCACGCGAGCGGGACACTGTGTTAAAATGATCGGCTACAGGAAGGTTGGTGTTATGCTTGCATAAAGACCAGAGGTGTTCTGCAAAGCGGTCACCCAGTCTTCGTGTGGTTTCTCCAATGTAAATTAGGCCAATTGGGTGCAGCGAATACAATATACAAGATTGGAGGAAGTGCAGGTGAAATGCTGCTTCACCTGGAAAGACTGTTTAGGCCCACGGATGGTGAGCAGGGAGGAGGTGAACGGGCAGATGTTGCACCTTCTGTGGTTACATGGGAAGATGCTGTGGAGAGGCGGGTGGTGTTGATGATTGTGGAATGGACTAGGGTGTCCTGGAGGGAGGTCTTAGTGCAACTGTACAAGGTCCTGTCAGACCACATCTGGATTACTGTGAGTCATTTTGGTCCCCTTATTTAAAGGAAAGATATCATTTCATTGGAAACAGTTCAGACAAAGTTAACTAGGATCGTCCCTGGCATGGAGGGATTGTCTTATGAGCCAAAGCTAAGCAGGCTGGAACTCCACTCATGGAGTTTAAAAGAATGAGAGGTGATTTTATTGAATCATATAGGATTCTTAAAGAATTTACACAGTAGATGCTGACAGGATGCTTTCCCCCATGAGAGAGTTTAGGACCAGAGGGTATAGCCTCAGAATAAGACTGAGATGAGGAAGAATTTCTGCTCTCAAAGAGTTGAGAGTCTTTTAATCTCCATGCCACAGGGAGATATGGGGGGGGGGGTGGAGTCCTTGTGTGCATTAAAGGCTGAGATAGATAGATTCTTGAACAGTAGGGAAATCAAAGATTACACAGAAAACAAAGGAAAGTGGGCATGGTGAATGTCAGATCAGAGATGATCCTGTTGAATGGTGGATCAAGCTGTAGTGACCCATCACTATTGTTCCTATTTCTTAAGGTCAAATGGAGTCACATATAGGCCACTGTAAAATGGCACATTTCCTTCCTGAGGAGATATTAATGATATTGGTTGATTTTTTGCAATAATCTGACAACTCATGTTCACTTTTCGTGACGGCAGCTTTTATTTCTAGAGCTTTAAAACAATTTTCAAAATCCTTACCCTTGAATATTCCAAAATGCATCACATTCACTTAACAGATGTTGTTACTGCTGTGTGAAATGACATCTGATGCACTCACTTCACCCCAAATACTTTATAATATAATATCATTAACAGCTGAAATAAAAAAAACACTTATTATACCAGAAGTGAACTGTAGGGACATATACATTATAAGGGGCTGATGATTTTTTGTTACAACTTATCAGAATCAGGTTGTCGCCATTTCTAGAGTGTTTTATTCAGAATCGAGGTAGTCTTGCAGTAAATTGTGCAGATTGCATTCATTGCACAGGATTCCTTGTCTGCATTGTGCATGCTCTTACTCATTGATTGAGGGTTGTTTGACATTTGAGCTGTGCTGAGCTGTGTCACAGATAGTGTGGAGAAAAGAGTACCAGGGTGAGAGAGGAGAGTGAACAGGGAAGAAAAACAATCGGTCAAGAGAATGAAGAAGACATACATGGGGGAAGCAAAATCAAAGAGATGGCAGAGAGAAAGGGAGTTGAGGAGGCATGGGGTTAAGGAGTGAAAGCTGCAATTTGGAGGAGAGCGGAGGGTTAGGGAGGAGGAATGAAGCGAAGAGGACAGAAAAATCCAGAGATGGAACAATAATATAGATCAAGGCTTAAAGGAGGAAAGGTTGAAATGCCAAAGAAGAAAAGGCACAAAGAAGTGACTAAGACAGAGAGGAGAGATCAAGAATGGACAGAAACATTGCAAGGGAAGGTGAGAAAAATCCAAGAGAAAAGGCAGATTCCGTAAAAAGGAGGGGAAGCAGAGAGGACAGAAGAAGCGAAAACAGAGAATACAGGAAGGAGGAGATTGAAGAGAAAGGGGAGGAGAAAGAGCAGAGACTGGAAGAAATTGATTTTTTAAAAAAAGTCTCAATATAGCACATTATGACAAACATACAGGAGCATAATTCTTGAGTAGATTTGTAGCTTGCATTGTGGATACTGTGGTTGGTTCACTCGCCGAGCTGGTTCCTTAGTTTGCAGACGTTTCATTACCCTGCTGGGTAACATCATCAGTGCAGCCTCCAACAAAGTGCTGTCGTGTTTTCCCGCCTGGTATTTAAACTCTGGGGTCCGTTGGAATTGGTTACCTCAATTCCGGTTTTTCTTCGCAGTGGTGTACATATAGGGTCTAGTTCTACGTGTTTATTGATGGCCTTCTTGGTGGAGAACCAGGCCTCTAGGAATTCCTGTGCTTGTCTCTGTTTGGCTTGTCCTGGGATCCTGGTGTTGTCCCAATCGAACTGGTGATTCTCTTTATCTGTGTGAATGGAGACAAGTGAGTATTGGTCATTTCCTTTTGTTGCTAGTTGGTGGTCATGCATTCTTGTGGCCAGTTTCTTTCCTGTCTGTTCAATGTAATGTTTGTCGCAGTCCTTGCATGGGATCTTGTATATCATGTTAGTTCTGTCCATATTGGGTAAGAGGTCTTTGGTTCGAGTTAACAGTTGGCGTAGGGTTGATTTAGGCTTGTGTGCAACTCTGATGCCCAGTGGCCGTAGGAGTCTTGTGGTCAGTTCAGATATGTTCCTGATGTATAATAACGCGACGAGTGTTGACGAGCACGCTGTATATTGCTGCTGTTATTTGTATGATAGGCATCGTCGGGCCCAGCTGTTTGGGTATCCGTTGTCTCTAAATACTTGGTAGAGGTATTCTTCTTCTTTTTGGCATAGTTCTGAGTTGCTTCTGTGTGTTGTCGCTCGTTTGAATAGTGTTTTCACGCAACTCAGTTTGTGGGTGTTGGGGTGGTTACTGTTGAAATTTAGGACTTGATCCGTGTTTGTGGCCTTGCTGTGTACCTTTGTCAGAAATTCCCCGTTGGCCCTGCGTTCTACCGTCATGTCCAGGAATGGGAGCTGATCGTTCTTTTCTTCCTCTCTGGTGAATTTGACGCTGATGAAAACATTGTTTATAAGTTGGTGTGTCTCCTCTAGTTAGTTCATTTGATGATGATGTAAGTGTCGTCCACGTATCAGATCCATAGTCTGGGTTGGATCTGTGGAAGGGCCATGCTTTCAAGTCTCTGCATCACTACTCAAATGAGCCACAACACACTGCAGCAACCCAGAACTACACCAAAATGAAGAAGAATACCTCCATCAGTTATTTAAGGACAACGGATACCCGGACAGCTGGGTCTGATGATGCCTATCACACGAACAACAGGAAGATACAGTGTGCCCTTACACACTCGTGATGTTACCATACATCAAGAACATATCCGAACTGACCACAACACTCCTATGATCATTGCGCATCAGAGTGGCACACAAATTTATGTCAACCCTACGCCAACTGCTAACAAGAAACAAAGACCCCTTACTCACTATGGACAGAACCAACTTGATATACAAGATCCCATGCAAGGTCTGTGACAAACATTACATTGGACAGACAGGAAGGAAACGGGCTACGAGAATACATGAACACCAACTAGCAACGAAAATACACGACCAATACTCACCCGTCTCCATACATACAGACAAGGAGGACCACCAGTTCGATTGGGACAACGTCAGGATCCTAAGACAAGCCAAACAGAGACAAACACGGGAATTCCTAGAGGCCTGGTTCTCCACCAAGAAGGCCATCAACAAACACGTAGATTTAGACACTACATATACACCACTGCAAAGAAAAACCAGAAATGAGGTAATCAACTCCAAGAGACCCCAGAGTTTAAATAGCAAGCGGGAAAATACAACAGCGCTTCATCGGAGGCTGCACTGATGATGTTATCCAGCAGGGTAATGAAACGTCAGCAAACTAATGAACCAGCTCAGTGAGTGATCCACGCACAGCATACAGGAGCATTTTGTAGGCCAATCCCACAGCAAGATCCTCCAAACAGCAGTGAGATGAATGACTCATCAATTTAGTTCTAATGGTGTTAGTGTAAGATGAATATCAGCCAAGTTGGTGGGAAAACTACCTGTTTTTCATTGATTAATACTGTGGGATCTTTCCAGCTGTACAGCATCCAGGGCCATTATTTAATGGGAGAAACATCCCGCAATCCAGTATTGACATAGTGCTATGGTTGAGGAAAGAGAGAAGAATTGGAAGGGCTGCAAGGGGTGAGTAGGAAGAGGGAATAGGATTGAGAAAGTGCATAGGGAGGGACAGCAAAGGAAGAATAAATGATAGGCACATGAAAGAAAAAAGCCAGTATAAAGAAGCATAGGGAATTGTCTGTGATTTGCAGCTCCTCTAAAGAAACATCCCATAGCACGGGCAGTTTTGCAATTAAAGAATGCACCCAATTGATTCCAATTACTCAAAATATTTATGACTAGTGCTGCAGACCAGACTTATAATTAGCTTATAGCTGCTGCAGGAACACAGCAGTCACATATCATTCCAGCACGGTCTCTCTTCCCTTTCTCCTCCCACTACACTGCAGACATCCAACACCAAGTAATTAGCACTTACCAGAGACACTGGGTGTGGGGAAATGTTTTACCTTTCGTTTAATACATGACTTGTTTTTCATGTTCATATTTGTTTCTCAAAACTCCATTCCTGAGAGACTTTAAGTCATACATTCTGAACTCTGAAGAAGAGCTGTGCTCTGATTAAAGATTATACTGTCCTTTTAATGTAATCACCTTCTCCAGCATCAACCCTTTAATGAAAACTGGAAGAACTGCAGATGCTGTAAATCAGGAACAAGAACAGAAGTTGCTGAAAAAGCTCAGCAGGTCTGGTAGCATCTGTGAAGTTTTGAGGAAGGGTCACCGGCTCCAAAACATTAACTCCGATTTCTCTTAACAGATGCTGCAGACCCGCTGAGCTTATCTAGCAACATCTGTTTTTGTCCCTTTAATGAAGTCTCCATCATCCTTCTTGCAAGATGCAGTTACTTTAATATACTTGCTCGCCTCTTCACAGAACATTGTCTCTTTAGTATTATCTCCTTCACACTTTTGCAATAAAAGCTAACATACTGTTTGCCTTTCTAATCAGGTATTGTGTGATTGCATAAATATATTAGCATGAATTGAGGATTTATTAACAGGCATATAAAAAAGTCTTTGAGTAATGGGTCACTTTCATATCAACAGGTTACACCTAGTGTGGTCCCAGAGGATCAGTGCTTTGACCTCAGCAATTTACAATCTGCGTTAGCAGTTTAGGTATATACACTCTGTAGTTTATTCGAAGTTTGTCAATGATACAAAGCTGTGTGAGAAACTAAATTGTGAGGATGACACAAAGTGATATTGGTGGGTTAAGTGGTTGGTGATGAAGTTGGCATCTGGTGTATAGTGCAAGAAAATGTGAAATTATGCACTTTGACAGTAAGAATAGAAAACTAGAATTTTTTTAAAATGTTGGGAGACTAATAAATATTGGAATTGAGAGGTACCTGTGTGTTCTTGTACATAAATTACAGAAAGTTAACATGCAGGTATAACAAGAAATCAGCAAGGAAAATGATAAGTTACACTTAATTGTAAGGAGGTTGGAGTAGCTGAAATTAGATATATAGCTTTGGTGAAACCACACCTAGAATAAAGTGTAGAGTTTTAAGGCCTCTTAGGCAAAGATATTCTTCCCTTGGAAGGGGTGTGATAAAATTTCACTGGATTGATTCTTGAGATACAAGTGCTGTTTTATGAAAAGAGACTGTGTAGAATATACTCACATTCACCCTTGTCAAACAACAACATTACTATAACTTTTATGCTCCTCATATGATACCACTTTAATATTTTCACATTCCCCGAGCAATCAGGATTTATCACTTTAATACCTGCACCTTGATCCTCCTGGCAGGAGCAGTGCCACTTTAACACCTTCACCCTCGTTCTGCTTCCAGTAGAATGTATCACTTCAGTGGGACGTTATTGTCTATTTAATCAATTTGTCTTCCTCAGTCCATGCTCAGATGGCAATACCTCTCTACATTTAGAGTTATAGACATCTACAGCACAGAAAAAGGTATCCTTGGCCCATTGAATCTGCGTCAGTCAAAAACAATTACCCAACTATTCAAATCCCATTTTTCAGCACATGGCCCATCTTGGGTCCTTTGACTGAGCAGAGGTTGATAGCCAAGTTCGGTGCCCATGAGGATGGCCTCATCTGGGGTCTGGGGTTCATGTCGCACTGCAGGTGACCTCACCGCACTCACACACACACACAGATCCTCTGTCATACACACACACTCTCTCTCCCCCCTCACACACACATACACTCTCACTTTCACTCTCTCCCTCTCTCTCACACACACACACACCCTTGAATCTACGGGGTTAATTTGCATTTGTAGATACATTCTATTTTGTTCAAAAAGCACACAATTTATAGACAGCCAGTCAATGTGGTGTTTTATAAATTCCTACTTTAGAAATAAAACCAGTCTGACTCCAAACCAAAACACAAACAGATTCTAAACAATGCCTCACAACTGACCTAAAATGTCACCTCTTCTTTACACTGATAAAATCTTTAGTTCTCTCAGGACAGTGACTTCAAACGAATTCAGGAATTTACATATACATATTAGTCAATCAATACCTTCTAACTGATTAAAGATTTAACAGCATCTTAGGTTTGTTTAGTACATCCTCATCAGTGGTGTGACCCTTTGATCTTTTATTTATAAATTCTGTGTCTGATACTACCTCTCTCACTAACACCTGAAGGAGTAAGATTCCGAAAGCTTGTGTTTTCAAATAAACCTGTTGGACTATAACCTGGTGTTGTGTGATTTCTGTCCTTGTCCACCCCAGTCCCACACCAGCACCTCCTTATCATACTTCTTAAATTTTATGAGGTTTTCTACCTCTACCAACTTCAAAGGCAGTGAGTTCCAGATTCCATCACCCCCTGTATGAAAAGTTTTCTTCCTCTCAGCCCCTTACCTTAAATCTATGCCCTTGATCACTGATCCCTCCATGAAGAGGAAACGTTTCTTCCTGTCCAACCTGTTTGGGCCCCTCATAACTTTATACATCTCAATCATTGTTCCACCCCCCCCACCCCCTCACTCTTCTCTACTCCAACAAAAACAACCCCTGTCTACCCAATCTCTCTTCATAACTAACTGTCCAGACCAGACAACATCCTGGTAAATCTCCTCGGCAGCCTCTCCATTGCATTCACATCCCTCCTATAATGTGGATTCCAGAATTTCACACAATGCTCTAGCTATGGCCGAATCAGTGTTTTATATAGTTCAGCATACCCACCCTGCTCTTAAATTCTATGCTTTAGCTAATAAAGGCAAGTATCCTCTATGCTTTCTTAACCACTTTATCTCCCTATCCTGCTACCTTAAGCGACCAGCGGGCATGCACACTGAGGTATCTCTGATCTTTGGTTCTTCCCAGAGTTCTACCACTCATTGTACCTTGCCTTGTTTGCCCTGCCCAAATGCATTATCTCACACTTATCTGGACTGAATTTAATTTGCCGCTGATCAGCCCACCCACATCCTCCTGTAATCTAAAGCTATCCTCTGCAGTATTTCCCATCCCACCAATTTTTGGACCATCCACAAACTTACTGATCAACCCTTCCACATTCACATCAAAATCATTAATATAGACCACAAACATCAAGGGCCCCAATGTGGATCCCTGTGAGATCCCACTGGACACAGTCTTCCATCCACAAAGCATTCCTCCACCATCAGCCTCTACTTTCTTCCACTCAGCAAATTGTGGATCCAATTACCCAAATTTCTTTGGAGCCTTACCTTTACTATCAGTTGCCCACGCAAGACTTTACCAAAAGCCTTGCTGAAGTCCACGTAGACTACACCAAGGATATCACCTCATTGACACAACTGGTCACCCCTTCAAAAAATTCAATCAAGTTGATCAGACATGATCTCCCCTTTGCAGACTGCTCCTGATTAATCCCTACCTCTTCAAGTGCAGATTAATTCTGTCCTTCAAAAGTGTTTCTAATAGTTTCATTTCTTTATTTAATTACTTGTTCCTTTGCCAAAAAGGGACCTATAATAACAATTCAATTGCACCATCCTCACTTTGCAAACATGAATTTGTGCTTAATGGGTTTATATGGGTATGTGCATGACTATCATGAGTTGGGAGTGCACCAACTGCAGTATAAATTAACAACACAAAATTTAAAAAAGGGTTATTGTAGGTCTGTGTCATGAGATTGGTTCAGATCCTGGGGCAGATCACATTTTGACAAACACATCAAAATGATTACATGGTGGGTACTACTATCAGAAAATAGTTTGCTGTGCATCAGCGTGTCTGGGACTTCCCCAAGGCTTCCTATGTCAGGAGGCCAGCAACAGCATCCGCATCTTTTTGATTAGAATGGTACAGTGCGCTTCACGCCGTGCCCAACCTGTTCCTTAGGAGTGCTGGATTGAGTAAAAGTGCCAGCACAGAGAAAATTGCAAGAGAAGTGTAAAAAGGTTGAAAGCTAAACATGCAAGCGGAATTGTAAAACCTTTTCTTGGATCCAGTCCAGGTTTGGAAAAATGGGAATAAGTGGACAAGGAAAATAAGTCACACATTCTTAATTTTATGCGTTTTATTTTATACATACAGTACAAAAATATTTAAATAGACAGTTATTAAAAATGATGGCTCATAGTCCACATATCATTTTCACCACATCTAGCCACAAAACAATCAGACTTTACATGGACATGATTAACCCAGCACCTCTGCTTCAGCAGAGACTACTGTATGAACAATGACAATGGCACATCAATAGCCAAAGTGCAGTGCTCTGCACTAGTTACTTACATTTTATTTTAAAAATTGAAAATTAGCTTCAATACCAACACCACAAGCTTCTAGAAAGCCTGAAGTTACAGCATAAAAGGTAGACAATAATGTCAAAGCAGCAGAAGAGAAACCTCTTCAGTCTTCTGGGAGACACTCCTGAACGTCAAAGGGTCAATTCAGCGAGCTGACTGGGCAGCAGAAAAGCCCCTCAGGCTTAGAAAGCACGCTGTTCAGTTCGACTGGAATTAATGTGAGTTGGATTCCTGTTCTGGCTGAGGTAGACTTGGGATCTGCCTTCTTGCCCTATCAGGGAGTTAGAGTCAATGGTAAATCACTACTTTGTAAAACTGCCAAGATATTGGCTCAGGATGAGGCTTCAGCAGGCAATGAGCCAAGGACCTGCCTTTGGGCAGTACACACATACCCACCTTACACATAGATAAATAATATATACTAGCCGAATAAAATATACATATACACACACACAAAATAAAAATTTAAAGAGGTTCATGTCTGCTCATTTTGTTGGCTTTGGAAAGGAGAGAAATCAGAGCTGGAGTTTATCTTGCCATTTTATTTTCAGCAGCAAATTCAGGCGAAGAATATATTGATCAATGCATCCTGTCCTGGGCAAATTTCAGTTCCAAACACCGGTAGCGACTGGGATGAAGAATAACATGTAAACAATGGCAACACTTTAAATTTGGCACAACTTTATCTTTGTAGCACATCTAATGTCAAAAACAAAAATGTCTCAAGGTGCTTTGCAGAGATGTCATCCAACAGAGAGAACACACAGCAGTGAAGGATTTAAGAGAAGTTGGTCAAAGTGATGAGGTTCAAATGGAGTCTTAAAAGGAAGAGAGAGAAATGAAGAAATGAAAGAATTTAGGGAAAATTCCAGCATGTAGACACAAGCACTAATGATGTGAAGATGATGCCCCAATGGGATATGATGAGTTAGAGGTTTATGGTATTGGGCACACAACCGATTGGCTCAAAAAGAACTCCAACCTTGCATGATCAATTGTATTTTATTCCAAATGTTGCCTGAAACCCACTTGAAACATACATTTTAAAAATAAATCTAAACTACCATCAGCTACAGGGAGCAACAGTTCAGCTTCTTCTGTCCCTTGTACTTGGACAGGGACTTCCCCAAGGGACTTGCTTCAGCCCTATAATCAACCGTCCTCCGTTTTAAAAAACATGTCGTTGGACTGCTTGGAATTTTATGAAATGACTGGACTTCAGGTATTCATGGCTTCTTTTAGATGGCAAGGTTCATACAGAACACAGATCAACAGCAACCATTAAAGTATAACTACAAATTAATAACTGATAATTTGATGGGAATAAAGTTTTCTCTACATCCACCCTGGTCTCCCTTTGCTTGGTATCAAACTGTAAATTTATGCTAACGTGTCCATATTTATGTCTATCTCTATTTGCCCTGAAATGACAAACCTGTCGTACTCACTATTGATTGTTTGTAACAATCAAGTAGTTTGCAAGCTCACTTTAGAGTGCAACTACATAGTTCCAGACTGGCGTCACATACTGATTCAGATCCAGAAGGAGTTGCCCTGTTCCAAAATATAATCATGAATTGATTGCATTAATCTTCTTTAGATTATTCAGTGTCAGGATCAAGCACTCAATTCAATCAAGCATAGGTTTGATGGAGAATAAAGATTTTTCTCCTCACTGTACCAAAAATTTATAGTAATCTGGTTATAGAATGAATGGTATTTTCTATGACTGGAGTTGAATCCAGAGTACTGGACTAGTGACCTTGGGGACAAGGTCAAATTCTGCAATAGCAGCTGTGACATTTAAATTCAAATTAAATTAATAAATCTGGAATAACAAGCAAGTATCAGTAATAATGACTGTGTAACTATCAGATTACTACAGGGATAAAACCCTCTAGGTCACCAATGGAAAGAAAATCTGCAACGTTTTCCTAATCTGTGACTCCAAACTCATTGCAGTGCAGTAGATTCGTAACTGCCCTTTGAAATGGTCCAGCAAGTCTGTCAGTGATGAGCAATAAATGCTGGCCTCACACCCATATCCCATGAATAAATTAGAACGTGTCAATTCTTTCTCTCTCCACTCGATGTGGCCTTTAAGACTGACCTTAGTACTTAACCAACCCAGTGAACAAAAAGTTGCAAGACATATTCAACGCATCAGGATAAAAGTTACAATAAATAATTTAACATCTGAACCCTGAACGTATTCACAATATATCTCTATCTGTGACATTGTTGAACAGAGTTTAATCCACAGAAAATATGCATCAGGAATTCAGATCTGAAATTAACATTCTGTCTTATACATGGAAGAATGGGTGATATATGCTGGTCTTGTCAATGATGCTCACGATTTTTTTAAAAAGATAAGTACGTTTTACTGCATCTATATTACATTTTTCTATTCCATACATTAAGTAGCCCAGTAGAGAATCTAGTGACAATTCAGGGCCATTGTGCTCCATGAAAGGCATTAGAAACTGGATTGACATTATACAAAGGTACCTCATGTGGAATGTTATGTCCAGATGAGAGATTTTGACTCCACTGATACAGAACGGATACAGACGTAGGTGTCAACAGTCAAAACAGCATTGTTAATCTGTTATGCCAGTTTACCTTAAATAAAAGGTTGGAAACTTTTGATAGACCAACAAGAAAAAACAAACTATTTCCAGTGGTAGGTGGATCATTATTGACAGTGAGATTTATAATGGATAGAACTAAAAGGGAAAGAGATTTGTTTCAGTAGCAACTCAAAATGAGATTCAATTACAGGTAAACAGACAAGTGTTGCACATTGTCTGACTGCATGGGTACTGCTGCGGAGTGTGGGGGAATTAGGGATGGAGGAGGAATGGACCAAGGTGCCCCAAAGAATGCTGACTGGAACGAGAAGGGAATGTGCATCTGGTGATGGCAGCCTGCTGGAGGGGGTGGAAATGGCGGCTTATGGGGTGGCACAGTGGATAATGCTTCTGCCTCACAGCACAGGGACTCAGATTTAATTCCAGCCTTGAATGGCTGTCTATGAGGATTTTGCACGTTCTCCCTATGTTTGTGTGGGTTTTCATTGAGTTCTCCAGTTTCCTCCAACACTCCAAAGATGTTAGGTTGGTGGGCCACGGTAAATATAAGGCTATGGGTAGGAAAACTCAATGGGCCAAATGGCTTCTATCTGCTTATTGGCTCAGATCCAGATGGGGCTGCCTTTTCTAAAGTATAGTTATGAATGAATTGCATTAATCTTGTTTGAATTATTCAGCGTCAAGATCAAGCACTCAATTTAATCCAGCATAGACTTGACACAGATTAAATTTATTTCCTCCTCACTGTTCCAAAATTGGGATTCTATAGGTTTTGAAATTGAAATTACATATATCCACTACAAAATTTAAGAAGGCTGTCAGGATAAAAGTGGTGTAGTGGAACTAATTGCCCATTCATTTAAAGAACTAGCACAAACACACAGTCACATTGCTACCTCTAGTCCTTGTTGATTTTATAATTCCTTTGATTTGGTCAGTATATCAAGAAGCTACTTATTTCTTGATTGATTTCAATCATTCTATATATGAAATTGGTCTTATCAGCAGAAATGCAGATGAACTACTTCGTATGAGCTATCTTACTGGAAGAGAACAGATTCCATTTTGTCATCACGTTGGCAGTTCTTGGTGACATTGATTGGCTCCCAGAACAGCTGGTAATCACTATCCAAGCACACTCAGGTTAGTCCTGCAGAAATCATGAGACTTTTTTTCTGAGACAATTGGAACATTCAAGACTGAGACCAATAAATCTCAGGATAAGTGCAAAGGGATCAGGGGATTTGAAGCTAAAAAAGGTTGAAGTTGAAGTTGAGTAGTCATGATCTGATTCAAGGGCAGAATAAGCTCAAGGGACTGAATGGTCTGTTTCTACATTTCTAAACTTTGGACCTTTCATGAACAATTCCACAGCAGTACTACGGCAAAACATAGCAGATGCTGGATATCTGAAATAAAAGCAGAACATGCTGGAAATAGATTGGACAGTACGTGCGAAGATTGAAAGAGAATTAAAATTAAAGTTTTGGCAAAGATCTGTAGCTCGGGTTGTGGATGAGGTTGTTGACTTGCTCGCCAAGCTGGCTTGTTTTTGTTCAGATGTTTCATCACCATGCCAGGTGACATCATCAGTGGAGCCTCCAATGAAGCGATGTTATTCTACTCCACTTGGAATTTATACTGTCCAGTCCGTTATGGTGAGTACTGTCATTTCCAGTTTTGATCTGTATGGGTTTGTATATGGGGTTCATTTCTATGTTTGTTGATTGAAGTATGGGTGGAGAACCATGCCTCTAGGAATTCCCATGCGTGTCTATGTTTCGCTTGGGCTACTATGGTTACCTTGTCCTAGTAAATCTGATGGCCTTCATTGTCTGAATGTACAGATATTAAGGAGAGTTCATCGTGCCATTTTGCTGCGAGCTGATGTTCATGTATTCTGATGGCTAGTTTCATTGTCTGTCCGATGTAATGTTTATGGCAGTTGTTGCATGGTATTTTGTAAACCACATTGGTTCTGCATGTTGTGGGAATGTGGTCTTTAATCCTTGTGAGTGTTTGTCGTAGAGTGGCTGTGGGCTTGTGGGCCACCATGATTCCTAGTGGTCTTAGGAGTCTTGTTGTCAGTTCTGATATGTTCCTGAAGTAGGCAGTGTGGCCAGTATTTAAGGTCGTACTGTGTCCTCCTGTTGTTGTCTGTTTTTTAGACATCCGTGGATGAAGTTGCGGGGATCTTGTATAAGCTTCATCGGAGGCTCCACTGATGATGTCACCTAGCATGGTGATGAAACGTCTGAACAAAAACAAGCCAGCTCGGCGAGCAAGTCAACAACCGCAGAATTAAAAAGTCCTTTCAGCAGATTCTATCGTGTTGTCAACAGAAGTGGAACAGCCCATCCCATCTCCAAATGTCATCCAAGGATGCAAGCCAAGAATGGTCTCTGAAGGGGCAGCAAGCATACATGATGCTGCAGCAAGGCCACTGAGACAATACAGGAGAGAACCACAGAGGGTCAACGAAAGGAAGGAGAGCTAATACTTCACATCCAGGGTTGGAATTTGACTCAGTGGAACAAATACTTTTCCACATATTTGATAAAGTATCAAGCTTTTAGTTTCACCTAACATTAGTTATACTGTAATTAAATCAGTGACTGGACTTGAGTGACTAATGAAGGGTACTATGTATAAGATGGGCTGCAATAACTTACCAAGTCTCCACTGATAGTACCTTCCAAAACCACTACTTCCACCAACAGTAGCAAATGCATGGGCATACCATCACCTACAAATACCCCTCCAAGCCACACACTTCCCTCCCTTGGAACTAGATCGCTGTTCCTTTGCTGTAGCTGCGTCAAAGTCCTTGCACTTTCTAACAGTCCTGTTCCTGTCCCTGTACACCAAGGGCTGCAGTTGGTTTAAGAAAGCAGCCTACCACTACTTCCACCAGAGCAACCAGAAATGGGCAATAAATGCTTGCCTAGCCAGTAAAACCCATATCCCTCAATATAATGTGTCAACTCTCTCTCTGCTTCCTATGATCTTTAAGACTGACCTTAGTACTTAACTAACCCATTTAATATGTCTTGCAATTTTTGTTCAATGTTTCAGGATAAAAGTTACAATAAATAATTTAACATTTGAACCCTGAATGTATTCACACTATATCTCCACAGTGATATTGTTGCATACAGAGGTTAAACCATGAACTATGTATCAGGAATTCAAATCAGAAATCACCATTCTATGTGGGAGAATGTCAAATCTGTGGATTAATTTCTGAGGATATCTTTAAATAGCAGGTGTGCACTGGTTACCAGAATTGGTCAATTCCAATCTGCTAGCATTTCTCAGTAAGAGGTCTCCATTTCACCACTAGCTGGAAGCCAAGCTGAATTCAATTTATGTTTTTTTTAAAATAGATGGATTCTTTTAAAAAATATATTATTTTCATTGCGGGCATCACTTAGTCAGCAATTTTTAAACCCATCACTATTATTTCCAAGTAGTTTGATACAACTGTGTGATTTGCTTGGCAGTAAAATGTGAATAACATTGCTGTGGACTGAAGTTATGGACAAGGATGTCATATTGGTCTTCCTAAACAAAAAAAGCCATTAGTTAGGTTTTATGAAGATTCAGCAGCCTCATGGAGACCTTACTGATGACAGCATTTTCACTCAAACTATCTTGGTGAAGTTACAAATTCATTGTGAATTATTAGTTCAAACCTCAATTACTGAACTAGTAATATAATCACTGCATTACCATTATCCTGGAGTGCCTCTGGCCCAAGAACCACATATGGCCAGTAAGACTATTTCAGCTTTTAAAAGAACCAGGCTGCTTTACTAGTGGACAAATGTACAGTTCATTCATAAGTCCCCATTCTTAATAATGGCATAACCTTACACAAGTATCATCACAGAACAAATAGAAATGCTGCTTCCTGTAATCAGAGGTCCTTTCTCTCCCATGCACAATGTCACAGGCATACTAATGAGCCTATCAACAGTAAGTGAAGGGGAGAACCAATCTGTGATTGGAGGAGCAGGGGTAGTGGAGGAATGAGAGGGGGCAGAAGCTGTGAAAACCCTATCCATGTGTAATAGTTTCCAGTAGTATTAAGTTGAAGGATAGAAGGAGATTCCAGGAATTTCCTGACTTTTTGTTTAAAAGATGGTCGTCAGTTCTACTTATTCAAAGATTTGCTATTCTGAACCAAATTTAAATTAGGATTGTTCTAGCATCACTCATTAGGAGCAATGTGTTCCAGCTTGGCAAAAAGTCAATGATGAAAATCATAAGCTAGAAATACTTGCATTGATTTTTTTTTTTTAAAAATGCCTTGTTGTACTGTTAAAATGCCTCAAAAGATTTAAGAGGCAGTGACATTTTTGTGAAACAACAATGGATACAGCAATGAGATGAATAACGAGTCCATTGTTTGCCTTCTTTGGGCAGTGGCTAAGGAGGATGGGACTTCCGACTTTACTCTGAGCAATTCAAAAACAACACTGTCTCCATTGAGAGACGTCTGGCAAACATCACCTTGATTGATGATATTGGACAGTTAGATGTCACAACAGGCAAGATAGTAGCAGAATGGTTTCAGAAACTGACAGGTTAAGACCGTCACTGGACTAGTAATCCAGAACTCCAGATTCTCATCTTCTGAGGACATGGGTTTGAATGCAACCATCGGAAATGGTGTAATTTGAATAAAAGAAATAAAAATTTGGAATAATAGTGACCATGTAACTGTCAGTCAGTTACCATGACAAATATCTGGTTCACTTTCTTTAGGGAAGGAAATCTGCCACCTACCAGATCTGACCTATGTGTGAATCCAGACCCCACAACAACATGGTTGACCCTTAACTGACTTCTGGGCAGTCAATGCCGGCCCAACAAACAATGCCAACATCTCATGAATGAGAAAGAAAACAGGCTAGATATACAAAATTAAATGCACGTTGAGAGAAAAAAAAAGATCTTCAGCTGGGAGGTTGGGGAATTAACTTTATGGTTAGTGGTTGAAGCAGAGCTTGTGCCAATATTTAATTTTAGACTGGATGATGGAAAAGAACTTGGTATGGAGAACATTCCAACAGATCTCCAGAGATACGGAATCATTATACCTGGTCAGGTATTCATTGACTTGCTCTGAAATTCTAGTCTGTCACTTCCCCCCACCTCTATTTTTTTAAGAAAAGGTTTTCCAATCCTCCTAGATGTTTAAAAGAAATGGAACAAGTGACAAATAAAAAAAGTTGAGACATGCACATTTTTTCGGTCAAAAAGTCCCAACTGTCTTGATCACATTCTATACATAATATCTCAGAAACAAAGCAGTAATTCAAGCATAGAAGCAAAAGTTCTCTTTTTAAATACACTCCCAAACATCAGTCTAAACTCAAGGTGAATGGTGCAAGGCAGGCTCAAAACTTAAAATTATTCCTATTTCACCAGCTTAGAGAGTAGAAAAAAAAATAAATAACACTGAAATATAACCTACTCCCAAATAGGTTTGAGAGATGGTTACAAGCAGTTTGCATTTGCAACATTATTTAAGTAAACAAAAACTTACATAAATGCTCACGTGCACACCACAGTAATATTAAATTTACATTGAATATTCCAGAATAATTAATAGCAGCGTTGGCCTAGCCGACATGTCGTGGAAAGTCAAAAGGCCACAAAAATTCCTTTGATTTGATTAACTTTCATACGTAACTTTTTCTTTTTCACGTGAACAACTTACTGGGGAAAAAAGTGGTCTCAAGTCCCATGAGATTCTTATGTTCCCACAAAGAAAAGACTGAATCACTGCCTGGCCAGAAGACCAAAAGGAGGATCTAACTACCTGTAAATCAGAAGAAGTTCTTGTCTAATGCATGCATCCATTTTACTTTGTTGTAGATGCAAGGCAAAATAGTGAAAGGAAAAACAGTCCATCTCAAAAGTTAGTGGCAGGCTCTCCTAATCTGGAGTCAAGAATTTAACGAGCAGCTACAATATTGAAGAGATACCCATGTCTCCACAGGAAGAACTGTAAAAGCCCAGCTAAGCACAGTTCAATTTACCAGCCAATATCAAAGACCCCATTCAAAAACCATGACAGGAGTGCTGTAATTTTGTGTTAGAAAGATGAAAAAGTTCCATGCAGGTTTAGATCCAGTGAAAAAAGGGGTTATATCAATAAGTGTACCAAAGGGTCAGATTCAGATCCTCCAACACACAACAAAACAGAACTGCCACCATTTTCTGTTCAGGTAATTAAGCTATTTACATGGAGCTGGCAGCTTCTGGCGAGTTCCCTTCCCCTGGTCTTCCTCCATAAAGTCCAGTCAACATTCACCATCCGGGACTCTGAGCAACACGGAAGGAAGATGGGAAAAAAAGGTCATCGGGCTATGGAAAAATATTGTCCTCATCCTTTGAGTTATTGGTGATGGGGACAGAGTGATGGTCGGTACAGAAGCTGTCTCACTGCAAATGAAAGCGAGGATCATGTGAGGAGACCTCCGACCCAAGGCGCCCGGGATCCTGGTAAATTACAATGTGGTTCTTTTCCTCGTTTTGGCGAAACTCGGGAGTTTTAGAATTCTACTTGAGACTCACCTACTCCCAGCTTCATTGATGAAGGGGTGGGGAAGAGTTAGCGGGAAATGACACAATACAATTGAGAATTAGTTATTTAGAGGGACAAAAAAAAACAGCTAAAATAAAATTGTATCTGTCCAGCCCCGTCCTTGTTAAATGTGGAGATTCCCTTCACAATAAATAAATAGCATTACTCTGTTCATTTAAAAAAAATGCTTAGAAACATAGAAGACTTTAAGTACATAAATTAACTGGGGGCGTTTGGTGGGGAAAGAGGTATTTACATCAAAAATAGCAGAATCTCAGTCCCCTCCCTGTTTCTTCATCGTGAGCACTGGTCTGTAACGTTATCAATTTTAGTTTAGTTGTTGCAATTTAGGGTTTTTTTTTGCAAAATCACGGATCGGCTTCCCGGAAGTTAGCCAGGAAAGAGGGAAGGGGGCGGGGGAAAAGAAGGAAAAAAAAGAGTGGGGAAGGGAAACTACACCCAGCATGACAGGTCCTCGCCGCTGCGTATTCATATTGAGAGAGCAGCCGAGCCCCATTACAAAGAACATGTGAAAGGCATTGCACGTTGACGCCCATTATAATCAACTGAGGCACATTGCAGCCGGCTTAAAGAGGACATTCACAGTTCTTCCCCCCGTCCACAAAGATGGTACCCTTTAAAAGCAGAAAAGGGACCCCCCCCACCCAGCATTTTTCAATGTTAAACGGTTAAGAGACAACAGAATGCTTCCTAGGAAAGCCGAAGAAGGGAAAGACACTACTTCATATTTATTTAAAGATACTAAGCAGCTCCGCCTGGCCAATCAGCCAGGGGCGGACCTCAGACCTTATTTCCCCTCCCCCCCCCCGATGAGTCACCGGTCCAAAGTAAGGGAAATCCTACTAAATTCATCTGGGGTCCCTTCGTTTTTGAGATCGGCAAAGACCTGGGTGAAATAGTGAGGGTCGGCGTTGATCTGAAGCATCTTGCTGCTCATGGTGTCAATGATGCGGAGGCAGCGGTCCCAGAAAGCGTCCTTAGCGCTCTCCACCAGGAAGGGTTTCAGTGGGTAGGAGATTTCATTGCCCATGTAGGAGTAGGAGAGATAGAGGCAGGTCAGCAGGTTGGCTTGCAGGTCATGTTCGGTGGTCACCTGCTCTCCGTCGATGACATCTCTGCAGAGCAGGTAGACAAAGACCACATTGGCCGGGGTGACGAACGCCTGGTCCTGCCAGCCTTGGAGGAGCAAGGAGCGGTCAACGCTGCGCAACCACAGCACCGGCTCGGTGGGAGCTAAATGCTTGAGTTTATAGCAGCGGCGGCACAGGAATTCCCCCAGGCACTTCAGCAGCTCACTAGTGGATGCCTGCACTATCACCCGCTTGGGGGAGCCGGGCCCGCTCTGTGAAGCTGTTTTCTTGTTGGAAGAGGCTGGCTTGGTGCCCGAGGGGTCCGCTTGTAACTCGTAGCTGGAAAGGTTGGCGCAGGACAGAGACTTCTTCACATTCTCGCTGTTGAGATGGACCACATCGTTCTGGTGATGGTAGTTACCAGGGTTCGGTTTTCTAGAGCTCCTCTTCTTGGTGGAGGCGACTAGCCTCTTCCAAGTCAAGGCTGGGATGAACATGGAATGGCGTTTGAGACCCTTCTCCTTCTGGGTGTTGTTCTTAGCGCTTTGGATAGCGTGGTAGTGACCTAAGGACTTGGACTCGGTGCCATCCTCCAATATACTGGATCTCCTCGAGCCGGGAGACAGCGACAGGACTGTACCCATTCTAACCCGAGCGTTGTCCCACACACACACACACTGTCTGAGGATTATCAATCCAAGCACTCGGGGTGAGGGGACGGCTCCTTTAAGCGGAGGGGAGGAAAACAAAACAGAAAAAAAAACCGATTAATGCGTGCAAATGAGCGCCGCTCCCTATCTCAGTGCATTCGAAAATACAGCTAACACGGGAGAGAAACAACACTTTGTGCAAAACATAAAGAACCTTCAGCGCCACTAACTGCGTTCAAAATAAAACACAAAGCAGATTTTAAAAAAATAGGCTATCGACCGCCCTATGGTGTTAGTCATTTGAGAAAGAAAGCGGTGGGGCTGCAAAATGACAAACCCACAGATACCTGAACCATTTCTGGATAGGCATCATTTCTCGGTCCCCAGTCTGTGTCCACCCCATGACGAAACGAACGAAGAAGTTGGCAAAAACCAAACCTATCTGACCCCTTACACAAGTCTCGTTTAAACCATCTCGAATGTTGAAACCCACCCGGCAATCGGCCTATTCCCATATAATACATGTAGGACATATTCTCTCTCTCTTTACGCTCACACACAACAGCCCCTACATTATTGGTAGCGCTCAAAGCTAGCACGGATTTCTTTTTTTTTAGAAAAAAGGAAAATAAATAATTGGAATAAATTCATACATCTCACCTGCGTCTGAGGAAAGCCTCGTTTTCTCCCACTGCAATGAGCTGTTGATTGATTAATTAACAGATAATAAAAATAACTTTAGTGTTCAGGAGCGGGTGCAAATCGCCGGCTTTTGGGAAAATAAAGGTTGTACATCAAGTTGACAATCTGAGGCGATTCCTTCTCTCAGTCCGTAGGGTTTCAGCTGCGTGAAACCAACCATTGAGAACCCCCTTTCAATTTCCCTTTCAGTCATCTGTTCTCCGCGAAAGGTGTGGGCACTTCATCTTGTCATTCGGTTTATTTTTAGTCCTTTCTCTAGCATTTTATATGTGTGGGTTGGGGTGGATAAAACCCTCTCGCTAACACGGGATCCGAGCCTTCTGCTTTCACCGCTTCCCCCTCCTCCTACACCCGGTGAAACTGACCGAGTCAGACTCGGGGGCGGAGAGAAAGTGACAAGAGATCTGCCGACAGCAGACGGCACACGCCTCCCATCTCCTCCCAGTTCACGGGCATAGGATGAAATGAATTCTCCAGGGAGAGGTCTCACTACTATCGGGATGAATCTCTTTCTCTCCCCGCTTCTCCGGGACGTGTTTGTATTTTAATTCAAATCTCATTCCGCCATGTCACGCGAATGGAAAGGATTTGCATTTATAAAGCCCCTTTCTCAGCACATTTCCCCCCATCCCTTCACAGACCCTCAAGTGCTTCGGAAGTGTTGTAGCGTAAGGACACGCTGCAGGGTATTTACTCCTAGTAAGCTCCTGCAAACAGCAACGTTTGGTGATGTTGATTGAGGATTAAATGTTGGGCAGGAGACCAAGGGCAAATCCCGCGAAATTTGTACCTTGGGATCACCCTGCCATCTTGGGGGGCGGGGTGACCAAATTTAACATTTCCCCCCAAAAACTGTGGCTGGGACAGTGCAGTGCTCCCCATGTATACTGCACTGGGTGTGTTAGCCTAGACTTTGTGCTGAACTCTCCGGCGATGCAACTCAACCCCACAGGTTTGACCCAGAATGTTGTCCAGGGAAGTGAATAGCGAGGTCGTTTGGAAGTAGAGTCATTGATTTTTATGGTATGGAAGGAGACTCTGTAACGCTTCGTGTCTGTGACTGTCATTAAATGTCTCTCTATTTTAATCCCGCCTTCTCCATCGCTTGCCCCAAAGCCCTGTATATTATGGTGTTTCAAGTATTCATTTAAATCGTTCTTCAATAGCTTGAAGGTTCGTGCCTCGACAGAGAGTTCCACACACCCAGAATCTCCTGGGTGAAAAATTCTTTCCTGGAATCCTCTTTAAACATCTTGCTCCTTACCTTAAGACCTGGACTGACCTATCTCCTCCCTACCTCCACACCTACACTCACCATTACTGGCTTCATCCCCGCCACTTTGACCCGTCTGTCTCCTCTATCCATCTTCTATCCGCCTCCCCCTCTCTCCCTATTTATTTCAGAACCCCCTCCCCCCATTTCTGAAGAAGGGTCTAGCCCAAAATGTCAGCTTTCCTGCTCGTCTGATGCTGCTTGGCCTGCTGTGTTCATCCAGCTCTACACCTTGTTATCTCGGATTCTCCAGCATCTGCAGTTCCTACTATCTCTTAAGACTGTGGCCTCTGGTTATTGACCAATCCAATAATGGGAGAAACATTTTCCCCTATCTACCTGTTCATGCCCCTCAGAACTTTGTACACCTCGATTAGACCCCTCCCCCAACCCCACCTTCTCTG
Organism: Rhincodon typus; assembly: GCF_021869965.1. NCBI lineage: Eukaryota > Metazoa > Chordata > Chondrichthyes > Orectolobiformes > Rhincodontidae > Rhincodon > Rhincodon typus. The sequence goes on from NC_063335.1 coordinate 90,603,963, forward strand.
CTGTGAGGGAAACCACACTAACCTGTCCAATCTCTCTCTGTAGCTGAATTGCCCGAGATCAGACAACATCTAGTGATTCTGCTCTACACTCTGTCCAGAACAATCACATGCTTCTGAGAGTGTGCTAGCCAGAAGTGCATACAGTATTCCACCTGTGACCTAACTAATGTTATATACAGCTCCTCACAACCTCCTTGCGCTTGTATTCAAAGCCTTGACGAATAGAGGCAAGTATGTCTTTTCAACAACTTTATCTGCCAGGCTTGTTGCCTTTAGGGAGCAATCGACATAAGCACCAAAGTCCCTCTGGTTTTCGTACTTATAGAGCCATAGAGTTATACAGCATGGAAACAGACCCTATGGTCCAACAGATGTCCTAAACTGATCGAGTCCCATTTGCTAGCATTTGGGAACCAGTGCTGATGGTCAACAGCTTACCAGCCTGGTCAGACCATGTGTGGAAGCCCCCTGCACTGATCTACCGCAAGCCGTTCATGGAAAGACTGTAAAGCTTATCTTTTTACCTTTATTTCCCATTTTTCTAATTTATACTATGAAAAACTGTAAGTAATGTGCTTTTTTATTTTTTTTTTCCCTTTATTTCTCTATTTTGTATCTACGATCTGTACCTAAATACTTTGTACCTAAGATGGTGCCAATGTGGGCCAACATTGTAAACTTTTCACTGTACTCCTGATTTCCATACTTCAGTACATATGACAATAAGGGATATTCTAATTCAAATTCTAATTCTAAACCTTCTTATTCATTTACTCATCCAGATGTCTTTTAAACATTGTAATTGTACCTGCCTACCACTTCTTCTGCCAGTTCACTCCATACATACACCACTGTCTATGTGAAAAAGTTGCCCCTCAGGCCCCCTTTAAACTTTTCCCTTAAACTTATTCCCCTCCTCTGGGAAAAATACCTTGACCATTCAGAGATAGTATGAACTGTAGATGCTGGAGTCAGAGATAACACAGTGTGGAGCTGGAGGAACACAGCAGGCCAGGCAGCATCAGAGGAGCAGGAAAGCTAACGTTTCGACCCTATCCTTCATGGTTTTATAAGCCTCCCTAAGGTCACCCCTCAGTCTCTGATGTCCCAGGGAAATAAAAGCAGCAGCCTATTCAGCCTGTCTCTATAGCTCAAACCCGCCAATCCTGGCAACATCCTTGTAAGTCCCTACCGTTTAAGATATACCCCCTTGCCTTAATGGTCCTCCTAAAATGCATCACCTTCACTTCTCAGGATGAAATTCAATTTCTCACCTATCAAACCATCTTTCCAGATTGGCCATATAATCCTATAGTCTAAGGCTTTCCTTCTCACTACTTACCACACCATCATTGTAATTCAATGGTAATAAATTGAAAAGGACTTACCTACCTCATGTTCCACGTAGGAAAAAATGGAAGAGTTCACCTATTCTGATTATGTATAAGGCATGCGTATGTTGTAAAGACCAGATCTTTTAATTTTTCTTTGGTTTTTGGTTGTGGACTGAAAAGGAAAGTTATAGTTTTTAAAAATAAGGACTGCAGAAGTAATTGTTGCACTTTTGAAAGCAAGTTACTGGCATTCACTGTGTGCGGTGCTTAGACTGTTGCTTTGAAAATAGCAGGGGAGATGAAATAAGATAGCAAGGCATTGGATGTGTATGTGATTGAGCTGGCAACAGGTAGTTGCAGGTAACTGACTGATATGTGCAAATGTGACCGATTGTGGATGCTGGAAGTCATCGTAGAAGTGTTACAGCACAGGATGCTATTTGGCCCATCATGTCTGTGCACCAGCTCTTCAAATTAACACCATTACTTACTGCCAATGTCTTGTTTTGCCCCCATAGCCATGCAAATTATTTATATCTAAATAACCATACAGTCCCCTATTGAATCCCTCAATTGAACCTGCCTTTCCCACACGTCCAAGCAGACCATTCTGTACCTTAATTACTAGTTGAATGAAAAAGTTTTTTCTTGCATTACATTTGGCTTCTTTTGGAAATCACTTTAAACCTTCAGTTCTTGATCCTTCTAAGCATGCAAACAGTTTTATTCTACATACTCTAGCCAGACACCTCATGATTTTCAAAACCTCTATCAGGTCTCCTCTTAACCTATTTCTTTCCAAGGATAACAGTCCCAACTTCTTCAATCTATCCTCAAAACTAAAATTTCTCATCCCTGGAACTATTCTTGTAAATCACTTCTGCATGCTGTCCAATGTATACACATCTATCCCACAATGTGACATCCAGATTTGTACGCAATACTCTAGCTAAGGTCTAACAAGTGTGTTATACAAGCTAAATGTCACTTCCTTGCTCTTGTACCCTACTCCCCTATTAATACAGCTGAGAACACTATATGCTTTATTAGTTGCTCTGACCTGCCACTTTCAATAAGCTGTCCACAGATAACACCCAGTCCCCCTGCTCTTGCACTCCCTTTAGAATTGTAAGCTTATTTTTAAATTGTGTTTCAATAGTCTTCCTATCAAAATGCATCATTTCACACTTTCCTGCAATGAACCTCATCTGTCACCGCTAACTCCACCAACTTGTCTATGTCATTCTGGAGTTCAATACTTTCCTCCTCACAGTTTACAATTCTTTCAAGTTTTATGTCATCTGCAAACTTTGAAATTGTCCCCTCCACACCTAGTTCTGGATCAGGAAAAGTAAGAGTCCTTATGCCAACTGCTGGGAAATCCAACACAAACATCTCCCCAGTCTGAAAAATATCCATTAATTAACATTCCCTGTTTTCAGCACTCAGCCAATTTTGTATCCAAGTTGTGAATAATTGTTCATAGAAACTTTCCCACCACTGAAACTAAACTGACTGGTCTGTAATTGCTGAGCTTATCTTCACAAACTTTCTGGAACAAGCCTGTAATATTTGCAATTTTCCAGTCTTCCCTATTTCCCTAAAACCTAGGGAAAACTGAAATATTATGGACAGTGCTCTTGCAATCTCTATTCTCATTTCCTTCAAAATGCTTGGATGCATCTCATCTGGTCCTGGTGTCTTGTCAATACTAAAAGTCTCAACAGTCAATCGAATCCTTCTGCTCTATCAATTTTGAACCCTTCTAGTGACGGGGTTTCTTTCGCTTTCAACATGGTTCATGTAGCACCTAACTATTTTGTAAAGAAAGATGCAAAATATTTATTTATCACCTCAGCCATGCTGGCTGCCTGTATTTATAAATCCCCTTTCTGGTCTATAAATGGTCTTACTCCTCCTTTTACCACACTTTTACTATTTAATAGCCTATGGGAGACTTTGGCACACCCCAATATCTTGGCTGCAGTCTTTTCTCATAATTTCTCTTTGCTTCTCTTATTTGCTTTAGAAGATCCCCTCTGAACCTTCTGTATTTCTACTGGTTCTTATTTGTATATTCTACCTGAGACTTACCATAAGCACATTTTTTAATTTTTAATCTTTATTTTATCTCCTTTGTTATTCAGGGAGCTCTGAATTTGTTTGCCCTTCTTTCTCAGTTGAGGCAATATACCTCAACAGTACCTGAGCTGTATTCCCTTTAAATATAGCTCAATGTTCAGCTTTTTGGGCCAGTCTGTCATTCTGGTCAATTTCGTGACAGCTCTGCGATGGGCTCCTGGGCAGGTCAGTGGCTTGGAGGTTTACATTAGATGGTAAGAAACCTCTGGACTGTTGGAAGAGCCGGTTCTGTGTCTCTATCTTTCTGCAGTAAAAGTTCTTGAATCTGGAAGACAGCCAGTTATTTTCTTTCACCAGTTATTGTAAGGTGTTGCCTTTACAAATAATAACTAAGAGATTTGTAAATATTGCACTAATCGCCCTATACTTACTGCTAAGAAGTGAAAGAACCTAGAGAAAGGGGGATCAAAGAAGAGAAGACATCAGGAAGAAATGGAACGTCTCATTGAACCCTGTGGACTGTTGCTACTGGACCTCGTTTCCCAGTTTATCTTTCCCCCTTACATAAAACACTAATGTTTATTTTTGTTTTTCTGTGTCTGTTTAAAGGGTTTTAATGAGATTTAGTATTTTAACTAGTGAAGCCAGATGTTGATAGTTTATAGCTGTTTGCTTGTGATTACAATGTTTTTATTTGTAATAAATAGTTCTTGTTAAGTACAGGAACCTGGTCAGTGTTTTCTGTTAGAGATAGTAGGAACTGCAGATGCTGGAGAATCCGAGACAACAAGGTGCAGGGCTGGATGAACACAGCAGGCCAAGCAGCATCATAGGAGCAGATGAAGAAGGGTCTAGGCCCGAAACGTCAGCCTTTCTGCTCCTATGATGCTGCTTGGCCTGCTGTGTTCATCCAGCCCTGCACCTTGTTGTCTCAGTGTTTTCTGTTAACCTGCTTCCATCAGACAGGTACATTGAGAAATTTGCATGCCTTTATTAAATCATTAACCTTTGGGTAACTCCAGGAGTAATCAAGCTTGAGAATGGGTACGCTTTCCAAAGTAAGTTGTAACAATCTAGAAAAACGTCTACTCCATGCAATTGGAATTTTGGGTGACTGGGAAAGGGTTTTAGTTAATTTTAACTCTTATCATCATGTACTGTCAGCTCTCAAAAGTTCCTACACAACTATCTGTAGTGAAAGGGTAGCCAAAGGAAGGCAGGGACCAAAAGGAGATCTTCTTCTGGAGGCCTGGCCAAAGTACTTAACGAATATTTGCATGTTGCTGATGGAGCGGCAAAGTAGGAAGCAGTGGTAACATTAGATAGCCATTAAAAAGTAACATTTGATCGGCATAAAAAGGAGGCACTTAAAAGGTTCTCAATGTAATTAAGTCACTTGGCCTAGATGGAATGTATCCTAATTTAGTAAGAGTGAAGGCTCTAGTCACAATTTTCAATGCTACTTGGACATGGAAAGATACCAGAGGATTGCAAATGTTTTACCCTCGTTCAAAAATGGGGTAGAAGGGTGAATCCACCAACTGCAGTTCCGTCAACCTCATATCAGTAGTGGGAAACTTTTAGAGACAATAATCTGGGGCAAGGCTGTATGCTATGAAAAATTATAAGCCAATAAATGAAAATGAGCAGAGATTTATCAAGGAGAAATCATGTTTGATTAACTTCATTGAATTCTTTAATGAAGCAATGGATTGGGTTTATAAGGATTTTGTGGTTGTTGTCATATGTACGTACTTCCAAAAAGCATTTGACAAAATATCACGTAACAGACTGGTTAGTAAAATTAAAACCTGTGCATTAACAGGGCAGTGGCAGCATGGCTACAACATTAGCTGAGAGACAGAAAGCAGAGGAGGAACAATTTTTATATTCCAGATTGGTGGGAGGTCTTCAGTGGAATATATTGAACGTTCATTTTGGGACCAATTTTTTAAAAAATTATTTTATTGATAAACATTGATGTCCGAGACTTGTGTAGGCAGGTGCTACAACAACAGCTCACAGCTCTAGATCACCTATTGAACTACTGAACAAATATTAGACTTTGAATCGCAACATTTTTTTAAAGGCGGTATTGTCAAAAGATGGTTTCAGTGGCTGTCTGGAGAGGGTCACACTTGAAAACATAGAAACTAGGAGCAGGAATAGGCCATTTGGCCTTTTGGGTGTGTTCCATCATTCAAAATGATCATGGCTAATCCTCCCAAATGTAACAAGAAAGCTTCAAAGGGAGAAGTGCATTGAAAACAGAACTGTAATCTCCAGTGAATATCTCAGACTCTGACCATAGTGGGAGAAAAAAGCAGCAATCTGAACGAGACACACAGTTGCTTTTTCTCCTTTCAAAAATAAAAGTCTGATCTTTGAGAGCTCGTGGCTGAGGTGTTTATGTGTGCCAGGAGCCTGAGGTACATGTGCCCTAGCTTGGGTTTGCATGCTGGTGGGTTCCGAAAATCACTGTCAAAGATTAAGCAACTAGTCAGCCCTGTGTTACACGTAAAGGACTTTCTTTTTCTGAGCCATTTCAAAAATGAAACAGGACGAAAGAAGGATTTTTGCTCTGAGTGATGGAAGCTAGTTAGCAGGCCAAGAATTCTGAAATTGACTGTTCAGGTATCAACATTCCATTACACATCCCTCATGACCAACTCAGAGACTGAGATTTATATCTTTTAACTTCTTTCTGTTTTGGCAGCTCTTCACAATTCTAAATTGTGTGTTGTAGTATTATTTCTTACATTTAGTAACAAAGAACCTCACTCTTCATTAGCTCAAGAAAGCCTGATTAAATTGGTTCTTTTTAAACCACAAATTCATTTGGTCTGGGAGAATGGCATCCACAATGGAGGGGATCCTTTTTAATTAACCCTGTTGTGATCAACTAAGGAAGCAGATCAATAAAGAAAGGGTACCAATTCATCCCTCCTCACCTGGGAGCATGACAATTTTGGGTGGTATGTCTGAAATCATAATAAATTTGGGAATCTCAATTTGGAATTTGTTGTAACATGGGACGTAAGTTGAACATTTATGATTCCACAGCACCCAGTGAGCAATATACATTATCATGGGAAGAATTAGGAAAGACAATATGAGCAGTAAGGGGCACAATATTGAAGAGGCCGCAGGAAGCTACAGGCCTGGTGTGAGTACATGAATCTTTGAATGACAAATGCAAAGGCCATTGTAAAAGAACAGCAAATGGGATATTTGTCTTATTAATAGTGGAATAGTGTACAAAAGCAAGGAATTATGCCAAACATTTATAAATTAATGATTGGGCCTCCACTGGAGTGTTGTGTTCAAGTCTGGGCACCTCACTTTATGATGATTGTCAAGGTTGTAGAAAAGACTTTCTAAAATGGAACCAGATATGAGGGTCTTCATTCATGTGGGGAAACTTGAGATGACAAGGTTGTTCATCCTAGAATAGATATGATTAAAAGGAGATTTTATGGAGCTGTTCGAACCATGAACAGTCTTAGTTGACGAAACAAAGGAATATTGCTTCTCATGACAGTTTTAGTAGATCCAGCGGTAACATGAGGAAATTGTCATATAGTGGATTGTTGTGATTTGGAGTGCACTGCCTAAAAGGATAGTGGATGCAGATTCAACAGCAACGTTCAAAAGGAGTTAACGTGAAGGTTCAAAAAATACTACATTAAGAAGAAAGAGTGGTTAGTGACAATAATTGGAAAGCTCTACTGAAGAACTGAGAAAGGAACAATGGGCCATATGACATCCTTCTATTGAGTATCATGGTGTGATCCTAACATTTTCGCATAATCCAGATTTATAATTTGGGTTAATCTGTTCTTTACCCCTTTTAAGGTACCTATATCTTTGCTGAGATTGATTTCCCAAAACTGAACACATTGCTGCAAATACAGTTTCTGCACAACTAAAGCATAACTTCCTCGCCTTTGAATTATAGCCATCTTTAGATAAAGGCAAGCATTTCATTAAAATTTGGATTTATTTTGTTCACGTGCAGTACCTAGAAGTGGTTTTCTTTAGTCTTGTTGCCCATTAGGAATGAACTTTGTTAGCTTCTGAGCTACATCACAAAAATTTGGATGATTACTGGCTTGATATATGTCTTTCCTTCAGTTCCATACACAATTGCCAGATTAAAATAAATCCATAATAATATCAGCATTTGCTCAGTTAATAGCATTCTTATCTCTGCAGCAGAGGGTCTTAGGCTCAGATCTCACGTTAGGAACTCCAGCAGAGAATTCAGACTAGCAGTAAGTGAGTGCTGCATTGTCAGATGTACTCCCTTTCAAATGAGGTGATAAATCATTGCTTGTAACAGAATAAGGAAATTATCTGAATGTCCTCACTAATACTTATTCCTCAATCACCATTGCTAAAGCAATATTTTTATGTTCGTTATCTCAATGCTGTCTGTGAACGTTTGCCGTGTGCATTGGCTGCATTATGATAATATAGTGACTACACTTCAAAGTTCACAAGACACTCTATAAATGCATGGCTTTATTTTTATTTCAACAAGTCACACAGGAATAGAAATTTACATTAGCATTGTGATTAAAATAAATTGTTTTCAGAGCAGTTTGCTTCTGGAATTAACTGAGTTGACTCCTTAGATCCTAGCCTGAAATATACAAATGATACAAAATTAAATAACAGAATTACATTCAGTCCTTTAATTTTCCAGATAAGAGATGCTCCAGGCATTAAATTACACTGCAATCAATCTTAGAGAACTTCTACACAGGGAATGCCAAATGATGCACAAATAACTTTTGTATCCTCTGTGAACGCCACTTTCTGTCCTTGTCCAGTGTGACCTTGTTTCACAAACCATGAATGACTTATCAAAATGAAAATCTAATAGCCACAATTGTAGTAGGATTAAAGTTGCATCCTGTTGCTCTTAATGACTCAGATGGTACATGCACTGGAAAATATAAAACCAAGCAATATAAACACAACAGGGCCCTGGTTCTTTCTCTAACAACCTAGCCTCACCCAAAGCTCATCTCTTCTGCTAGATTGAGTCATTGAGTCATACAGCATGAAATTTAACCAGCATGGAGGTAATGGCATTACAAATTCTGAAGTGACCCTAAGTTGTGGAAGGAGAAAATTCAATGCACTTATAACTGTTGAATCCAGCAGGTGAATACACATACGTCGCTGGATGTTCGGAAATCTTAGTCTCAGCCTTGATGGTCTTTTCTTCCAGTCTTTATTAGCAGTGAACCTGCCAAAATTGTAGTCTAGATTCATACAAAGAGTGGATATTTGAATGAGGTACTAGAGGGGTTGTAATAATTACGAAACCATACTCCACACTCCATTGGGTTCACGAGGGTCACACACACCATTCAGAGAAAGGCTGGATAACCTCCTTAATTTCCCATGGAAGTCCAGATGGAATCAGCCACTTTCAGGACTTCCCTGTGATCCAGGTCCCCAGCAGTGGAAGTCTCATCCACTGAGAACACCGGCCAGTAGCTAGTGCCAGTGGAAGCAATGGTAGCTGGTGGCACTGCACCCACTCAAGACCCATAATCACAAAAGGAGCCGGGATCACATGTGGGTAAGGGTGAGATGAGGATCACTGGAAATTGGGGCAGGAGTCCAGAGGAGACTGGCATTTAACACACTCTCCTCCTTCCCAGTGCTGGGTCCTTCAATCAGGCATAGAGTGGCTACTATCAAACCCAAAAAGAACACGGGAAAGACATGTGATCCCTAGTTATCCACTAAATTGTGGTGGGCTTGGGGATAATGTGCGCTGGTTCGCTTAAAGGCTACCCTCAAGAAATGCCACATAGATGCCAATGTATGGGAGACCTTCATTCAGAAGAAACCAACGTGGAGGAAACTCCTGTATGAGAGGACACAATTCTGTCAGAAAACCCTGCAGCAAGACAAAGTATGGGGAAAATAAAATGGAGAAAGGAATACTGACGATTTCACTTTGGGAGACTGTCTGTGTGGAGTTTGCACATTCTCCCCGTGTCTGCGTGTGTTTCCTCCAGGTGCTCAGTCCAAAGATGTGCAGGCTAGGTGGATTGGCCATGCTAAATTGCTCATGGTGTCCAGGGATGTGCAGGTTAGGTGGATCAGCCATAGGAAATGCAGGGTTGCAGGGATAGGGTAGGTAAGGCATGGGTCTGAGTGCGATGCTCTCTGGAGGATTGGTGTGGACTCAATCAGCTAATTGGCTTGTTTCCACACTGTAGCGAGTCTATGATGACCTCAAAGCCAAGGGCCACTCTACCTCCTGGAAATAACTGCCAAATGTGCGATTGAAGAAGCGGCTCTGGGATCGAGCCCATCAGTCACACAAGGACCCACAGAACGTATGACCAGTGACAAAGAATTTCTCAGATGGACAATCATACTCATTAGTGAGTGATTGCCGATGATGACTTCATAATCCAATTAACATTCAACCACTGGCAGCCAGGGAATCTCACCTCAACTCCTTCTACTTAATCAGCAAAGATTTTGGCCGCCGCTGGGAAACTGAGCAGGGCCTTTCTCACTTTAAGGGAGTCCAGTCAGCTGGTTATAGTTCTGACTATAAAATGCTGCATTATAACCAGCCAACAGATTGACATAGTGAAACAAAGACAGAGAAAAATGAAAAACTGAGTGAAGTAGAGATGGTGCTATTTGAAAAGAAAGATGCAGACAGTCAAAGAGATAGGGCTTATGAAGAAGAAATAAACCTTAAGATAGATAAAGAGAGCAAAGAGGATTGGATAGGCAGTTGAAGGAAGGTGGCAACATTCCTGTCCGCCAACTGCGTAGTTGATAAAATCCCTGTGTTTCCATTTTGTGGAATGACCCATGGCATTATGCACTCTCCAGCACTTCTGCCGTGGGTCTTGTTCCAAGATCAAGAACCCAGGCAAAGGAAGTCCATCCCACTGACAGCTGCTAACCAATCAGAAGCTGAGATAGCAGGAACTGCAGATGCTGGAGAATCCGAGACAACAAGGTGTAGAGCTGGATGAACACAGCAGGCCAAGCAGCATCATAGGAGCAGAAAGGCTGACGTTTTGGGCCTAGACCC
>NC_063335.1:90614862-90709981 GCF_021869965.1 Rhincodon typus
TTTCTGCTCCTATGATGCTGCTTGGCCTGCTGTGTTCAACCAGCCCTTCAATCAGAAGCTGACAGCTTTATCCAGCAGCAGTAACTACTGGGACGGTTGTGAGTGCTTTTGATAAAACTCCCTCCTGAGACCAAGTATCATCGTGGGATCACGGATCACAGGGGAGTGATGGCAGTGGTGTTTGTTGCAGTAGGAGAGGGTTTGGTAGCAAGTAGCCAGGAGGTGACTCTCAGCAGGGTTTTCCTGATCTTTCTCCGATGGAACCAGCCACTTGAAGACTGAAAAGATGATTAATTCCCTGTAGCAATGTGTGATAGCTTGTGAAGGACCTTGCTCAATGGCACCTCCAAAGCTGTTGTATAAAGTACAGATTAATGTTGACGCTGCATTGGGCCTCCCCCCAATTTTGATAATGTCATAGAGTCTTTGGTTGAAGAGGAGCAGTATAGCACAATGTCCTAAAGGAGAAAGACATGTCATATTCTGAGGGACAGGATTTACATGCCTTTGGAGAAACATGGACTGATTAGGGACAGTCAACATGGCTTTCTGCATGGGAAATCGTGTCTCACTAACGCAATTGAGTTTTTTGAAGAGACAACAAGGAAATTGATGAAGGCAGAGTGGTAGACATTGTCTATTTGGACTTCAGCAAAGTGTTCAACAAAGTTCTGCATGGTAGACTAGTTAGCAAAGTTAGATCACATGGGATCCAGGGGGAGCTAGCAAATTAGATAAAAAATTGGCTTGAAGGTAGGAGACAGAGGGTGGTAGTAGAGGGTTGTCTTTTGGACTGGAGGCCTGTGATCAGCAGTGTGCTATATGGATTGGTACTAGGTTCATTATTTTTCATCATTGATATAAACTATTTGGATGTGAATATAGGAGGTATGTGTATGGAACAAGCTGCCAGGGGAGGTGGTGCAGACAATTACAACATTTAAAAAGCATCTGGATGAGTATATAATTTAGAAGAGTTCAGAGGATATGGGCCAAATGCTGGCAAATGGGATTAGGTCAGATTAGGATATCTGGTCGGCATGGACAAGTTGGTCCAAGGAGTCTGTTTCCATACTGTCTGACTCTTTGACTCTATATCTGGCTCCTGGTAAACTTTGTTAATCTGCCTAACTGAACAACATAACTTGTACCTACTGCTATCATGCAATAAGCTACACCATGTTGTGTAAAACATATGTCTCTTCTTGTTAAGATTCAGTCATGGATTATCCTCTAACAATGATAATTAGATAGGACCTTAGACTCATCATAGAGGGGAGGACTTAGATCCACCTGGGTATCTTTGGGGTGGGAGCACAATGCCAGCTGGTACAGTGCAGGCCCTCCATATTAGAAGGGTACCACAGGGACCTATCATTAACTCCTGAACTGACATTTTAATTTAATTTGAATAAATTTACATTGCAGTTTGGGGTGTTTCCATTAGCACTTTGATTTTTGGCATTGTTAATGTGCCGCACCAGGAGCTGTCTAAGTTGTTTAATCTCTATTTTGTAATGAGTAGAAAGCAGAGTTATTGTTATGTATAAAAGAGTAGAAAGGCGGATTAATGGCAGCATTCTCTTCCAACTATAAGCCACCAGTACTGCAACATGTGACTGAGGCAACATTTTCACCTGATGCGAACAGAATCTGTCTCTTTTCGACAAGATTTATTTTTCTGTTCGATTCTGTTTTGCCCCAACAATAACTAGCCAAATTCTCATTGTTAATAAGTTGACTGCGGCACCAATACCTCAGCTAGAGGGACGAGAAAGAAAATTTCAAATAGAAATTTTGAATGGTTCAACATATTTGCCTTTGCAGGCTAGGCTAACATACAATAAAATTGAGATTTGTGTTCTGATTGTGAACCCATTAAAATATTTCCATGAGTTTTTTTTCCCTGTTATTTCAAGTATTATTTTAATAACCTCATTAAAATGAGTGTAAAAGTGAATTTCATTCAAACATTTTGACCTGTTCATTACTGATATCTCACAGTCCGATCACAGATCCCACAGACCTCAGGAAGCGATGATAAGGAGAACGTTCACAGGGTATCAAGGACAGGGTTGCTCAGTTCTCCAAAAAGCGAGACATTCTTTTATAAGAAGAAAAATGTTAAAAAATTTCCTTCTTTCACAGATCTCTGGAGGGTTCTTCACGACACGTGTTCCATTTTAACACAGCCTATGACTATTTTTATATCAAGAACAGTGTGTTATAGAAACATCCTGATTTTTGAAAAGAAGGCTGCCAGATGCCAGCCTTGGCTCACTGGCAGTATTCTCGCTGCTGAGGCAGAACCTATTATTCGTTTAAGAGCCACTCTGAATGCTTGAGCATAAAAGTCTATACTGACACTAAGGCAGTGCTGTACTGTTGGCCTTTCACTTAAACTCACGTCCCTGTCCACCCACTTAGGTAAATGTAAAATATCCTGTGGCACTATGGGCAATCCTGAGGTCAGGAAATATGGATGCTGCTACAGAATGCTCTCTTTTCTGCATATATTAAAAATGGAAGTATTTCCGCACATATGCTCCAGCTCTGCTAATGCTGATTTGGGACTTGATTTGTAAGTAGGAGGTGGCACTGTCATCAGTTTGTAGCAGTGTGAAGTGCATGCCAGTAGTGCTTAAAAGCCCATAGGATAGAGGTAGCCATACTGAGTATAGGAACACCACTGTATAGAATAGAGATTTTGCTAAATGCAGAGAAACTGGAAACTGTGAAAATGTTGTGAGTTTTGACGGTCCAACCAGAGAAATCTCTAAAAACTAGTTGACAGTCACAAAAGCAATCAAGAAGGTTAATGGAATATTTATCTGAAAAGGTGTGAAAGGTAAATTATAGAAACCTTGAGTTAGAATGGTGAGCTGGTTTCAGTTCCTGGCACACTATTCAGGGGAGAAAGCCGAGAGCCTCAAACTCTGAGATGAGAAGTCAGGTGCATCTGGCATCAGTGAGTTGCAGACTTTGTGCTTTTCTCCCCACTTTCCTTCTCTCCGTGACTGTTCCAGAAACACTTTAATGCAAAAGGCTGAGGGAGTGTTTCCCTTAATCTCGAGTGTTGTAATGCCAAAGGGTGGAAGTGATGCTCTATTCAAAAAAGAACTATGGCTGGACAGCCTCTGGAGTACTGTGTTCAGTTTAGGGGGCACCGCACCTCGGGAATGATATTGGAGAAATCTTATATGGGTCTTTATTGAATGGACAATGGCAAGATGTGTGACAGAATCAGAGGAGAAGTCTGATCGTGTCTAACTCAACGCCACCTTTTAGATATTTTCTAATTAACATGTTCGGATGTATTGTTACACACGTCTGGAGCAGGTGGGACTTGAACCCAGGCCTCTAGTGCAGAGGTGGGGACACTGCCACTGTACCACAACAGCCTTTCACTCCACTTTGTCTGTTTTTGCCAAATGGCACATTTCTCACTGGGCAGCTGCTAATTAAAGGGGTAATTTCTTGGTAAACACCTTGTCAACGGCCCAATTCATCTCATTAATATTTGGCTTCCAATCTAGATATCAAGAAATCCCAACATGGAAACACTTGGCGAATTCAGCTGACTACCTCCTCCAAACGACCTCCACGTTGTTTAGGACTAAACAGCAATTCGAGGCATAAGCCACAGGCACCAGACACACATACACCCCTCATCAACGGATATTGGCATCAAACATTTGCCAACCCCTCACCAGCATCATAGCATCTCTCTGACCTGCTTGGAGGCCACTCATGAAGCATAGATTTGCAGGTGTACAGTAACTAGCATTGAAAGGCTGCAGCAGGAACAGGTACCTAGCTCACAGGTTGGAGCAGGGTACTTTTCAAGAATTCCTGCTTGCAGTCTTAGGACTAACCTTCGCTCCACCATAAGGTCAGAATTGGGGATGTTTGCCGATGATTGCACAATGTTTAGTGCCATTCATGACTCCTCAGTTACTGAAGCAGTCCCTGTTCTCATGCAACAAGATCTGGACAATATCCAGGCTTGAGCTGACAAGTGGCAAGTGACATTCGTGCCACACAAATGCCAGGCTATGAACATCACCAATAAGAGACAATCTAACCACCCACCATTCAATAGTGTTACCATCACTGAATCCCCCACTATCAACATTGACCAGAAACTCAACTGGACTCACCACATAAACACAGTGGCTACAAGAGCAGGCCAGAAGCTAGGAATACTGCAGCAAGTTACTCACCTCCTGACTCCTCAAAGCCTGCCCACTATCTACAAGGCACAAGTAAGGAGTGTGATAGAATACTCCCCACTTGCCTGGATAAGTGCAGCCCCAACAACACTCAAGAAGCTCGACACCATCCAGCACAAAGCAGCCCGCTTGTTTGGCAATGCATCCACAAGCATTCACTCCCTCCACCACAGATGCTCAGTAGCAGCAGTGTGTACTATCTACAAGATGCACTGCAGAAATTCACCAAAGATCCTCAGACAGCACCTTCCAAATCCATGACTACTTCTATCTAGAAAGACAAGGGCATCAGACATATTGGACCACCACCTCTAAGTTCCCCTCCAAGTCATTCACCATCCTGACTTGGAAATATATCGCCGTTCCTTCACTGTCGCTGGGTCAAAATCCTGGAATTCCATCCCTAATGGCATTGTGGGTCAACCCACAGCAGGTGGACTGCAGCGATTCAAGAAGGCAACTCACTACTACCTTCTCAAGGGCAACTAGGGATCGGCAAGAAGTGCTGGCTAACCTGCGACACCCACATCCCACAAATGAATAGGAAAAAAAACCCACATCCCACAAATGGACAGAAAAAAAACTTGCTCATTTAGCACCTGCCTGCATGCTGGCAGCATCTATTCCTTGCTGACTATGCTGCTATTGCAATGTCGCTTCAGCCAGAGCCAAAAGCTATCAATAATGTCATATTGACCTTTTGTGCAGAAACACAGAAAAGCTGTTTCTTGTGTTTGTCAGTCAAAATCTGCTAGGAGTGGGAAGTCTTGATATTCACTGTGCACCAGCTGCAAACACACTATATGTGTATTCAATCAAATAGCTACAGCAGAAACTGGATAGGAACTAGTCTTCAGTATAGTCAATTTGGGTGGGTGGGGACAGGGAGGAGTTGCTATGGGTCTGGGCACAGTCCAGGGTCTTGGCCATCGCAGTCATCAGCTTGGGACACTTGCCATCAGCGGATCTGGGCTGTGACCTATGGTCCATTCTGAAGCAGGGTTCAGGGTAATCATGCGTTGTCAGTCAGGGAGCTGCAAAGACAGTGATCAGGGTGAATATCGTTCTTGGGGCTGCATCTATTGATCTTAAAAGAGGATACAATGGGAGGCTGTAGGTCCAGTAGAGAGATCATTGGCAAAAGGGGTGGTGGGTTCAGGGCTAGATGGAGGGGAAAGCAGAGTTATTTGTGGAGATTGGAACAAGGACAGTTTTGGGGGAAAGTCAAGATGTTTTGGGGGGGTATGGGGAACAGCATCAGAGGGCATGGTAAATGACCGGAGGTGGGGTGTGCAGTATTAGCAGTAGTGACCACCTCCAGGGCGTCCAGAGGAGTAGTGTAGAAGAGAAGGGTGAGTATCATTGAGATGAAGTGCCAAGGTTCAGGGAGGACCTTTGGAGTGAGGTTCAATGTGGCAGATCTCCCCATGAGGGGTGATGGGTGGAAATGGGCTGTCAGGGATGTACAAGGTAAAAAAGGACACGGAGGCTGTGGGGGAAGTAAATTTGTGACCAGTGGAGCCCAGTGCTGACAGTATCCACCATGAAGTGTGTTACCTCCATCACCTGTTATTCTTAGCTGAGAAATAGCTAGGACAATGCCCAGGAGTTGGGGTGGGGTGGAGGGGACTGAGTGTCCCTGGTGATGAGTCAAAGAGCAGGATCAATGTCTGCAGGACATTAATACATCGAAGTACGCGATACATGGCTTTGCAAACTCCAGCTTCATTTAATTTTCAAACATTTCTTTACACACATGCGATGTATGCAGAGTGAATGTGCTTATGCATCAAACGTTGATCATGGTAGATTGCACCATTTCAGCAGTGTTAACTAAACTAACATTATTGTCTCAATGATGAGGAAGTTGGCAGCAATAACTTAAAAGTATATAAATGCTGGCCAAAAGCTTGCCATCACTTATGGAACATCCAAGGGGGCTGTGAGATGAGGAGAACATCTCTGCATCATGAGCCATCTAACTATGAAGATGAATTATAATGAATGCAGTGGGAGGTTGAATAGTTGAGGTGGGTCTGGGATGGGAAGTGGGTCAGAGCACAACAGGCACTTTCTCTTTGATGTAATTTGCTGGTAACTCAGCCAGTGCGGCCTCTTCACCAAGTTGGAACACATGCTGTGATCAAGGCCATGCTGAAACAACCAGTAAGGGCCATGCTGAAGATGTGGGTTCACAGATTGGGCTGGTCCCTGGGGAGGGGTTCTTCCAGTATATCCTGGACAGAGTGTGCCACACCATTCTGGTAAACTGTGCTCTTCACAACTGAAATAGGCAATGAGGTATTATTATAGTTGCTGAGGAGCCAGGGAACAGGAGCAGCATCTGAGGAGGAGGATGAGGACAATAAGCTGAAGGAAGCTCTCCTTGTGAATGGCAAAGTTCAGCTGGTAGTGCTGTACAAGGCAGATAGGTCCTGACAGGCACCCTGTTCCAGTGGATACGAGCTGGAATCATGGGCTGTCTTGGTCAAGGTGTCAGGATTTGCTTCACATTGTGGGTGCAATCTGAAACTGGTATTTATTTCCTTTTTGCTGGCTTATAATAAAAGCCTGTGTTTAGACTTGCCAAATGCTTACCTGTAGATGATGTTCCCCTACTGGACGATGACAAGAGGCAGGTGAACTCAGCACTGGGGAGAGTATCAGAGACTCGGAAAGGTTGTTTAGACACAATGTTACCTAAAGACAGGTAAAGTGTATGGCATGGTGGAAAATGAGACAGCAACAGGGAGTGTTAATCAGGCGGCGAGGGTGGCATGGTTTTTGTGACTGCTGAATCAATACTTTGCTGGATTGTCAATGCCTGTCTGGGTGCTCAGAGGTTTCTCAAAGATGGCACAGACACAAGGAAGTGCCTTGATAGATATCCACTGAGTGGTGAGTTGTTCTGGGAATGGTTTTTGGCAAAATGGGGATAGAATTAAATGTGAGGGATGCCATGGGGCAGGGTAGGTATTAATGTCTGGTTAGATACGATGAAAAATCTCCTTGGGCATTCTGATGAGAATGCCTCCAAAAACCCTGGCACAACTCACACTTAGCCAAAAAAAAACAAAAGATTCAGTTCGGAGATAGTACGAACTGCAGATGCTGGAGAATCCGAGACAACAAGGTGCAGGGCTGGATGAACACAGCAGGCCAAGCAGCGTCATTGGAGCAGAAAGGCTGACGTTTCGGGCCTAGACCCTTCATCAGAAAAATGATTCAGTTCATTGGCTTTGAATGAGCTAGAACAAATGAAAATGAAACTGGACTTAAATTGTGAAGATGGCTGTGTCAATGTGATTTGTATTCCTTGGAATATCGAAGTTTAGAGAGTGATACAATTGGGATGTTTAAGATAATTAAGGGTTTTGATGTACGTGGATAGAGAAACTATTTCCTCTGATGCAAGTGTTGAAAAAGAAAGAGGCAAAACATTAAAATTTGAGCTACTCCATTCCAGGATGACATCAGAAGCATTTCTTTGCAACCTGAAACAATCAACTGAAAATTTCAGAATTAAGATTAATTTTTTTGTTTGTTAGGATTGTTAAGGGATACCAATCAATGGTGGGTAAATGATGCAGCATAACTGGCTTTCCCCAGGCACAGGTTGCAATAGACAGTACACACACTGTACTGAGAATGCAAAGTTCATCAATAGAAAGGGATTCCATTCAATCAATGTGGTCTGTATCACTTAGAGGTTTTCACCCAGTGACTTCTACATCATTGAGCACTTTACATTCCTGTTGCATTTGAGGGTACAGATGCCTTAGAGGATAGTTACTAGGAGACAAGAGCTGCAACCATGGCTGATGACTCCCTTACACAACCCCCTGACTGAGGCAGAGCCCAAGATACAATGCAGCCTGTTCCACACCTAAATCCATGGTGGAGCAGCTGACAGGCCTGAGGTTCAAACTGTGGTCCTTCAGTATACTCTGTACAACTATAGAAAGCAAAAAGAGAATGTAACAGATGCTGAGGAACTGGGAGAGTAAGAGCAGTTTTCTGAAGAGGAGGAGGAGGAAGACATTGAGCAGGAGGAACATCCCCTTGAGTATGACAGAGCACAGATGCATCGGGTGCTACAAACCAGACGTGACCTGATTGACACCCAGTTCCAGTAAGCGAAAGCTGGGTGCAATGATCATTCATTGGCTGCAAAATATTTGTTGGTGAAAATGCAAGTAGTTCACTTGTGTGCTGGGTGTGAAACACTCCTTCCATTTCTGTTCAGTTTCAGTTTGTGTAAATACACGTGAATATTATATACTGTTTGAAGGCTGTCCTGTCTATGCTGGTTACACAGTGAACAATGATGACATACTGGGCTCCAGTGGGAATTGGGGCACATTGAAAAAGTTATTTAAAGAGGGTTGTGGGATGGGGTGTGAATACTGGCCAGTAAGGTGTGTGGCCTGGTGCTTTAACAGAGATTGGATGAGAATGTTCCGCAGCCTTGTTGCGAGATGCATTGGATAATGGCTGTTGTGTCACGGTGCAAATGGTGAAGGACATTATTATGTTATGTTGGAAATGTACATGTATTTGGTGAGGCACCTTCTGAACTATTGTGTCCAGTTCTGGTCTCCCTGTTATAGGAAGGATATTATTAAGATGGAAAGGGTTCAAAAGAGATTTACCAGGATGTTATAGAGTCATAGAGGTGAATAGCATGGAAACAGGCCCTTCGGTTCAACACGTCCATGCTAACCAGATATCCTACATTAATCTAGTCCCATTTGACAGTATTTGGCCCATATCCCTCTAAATCCTTTCTATACATATCCCCATCCAGATGCCTTTTAAATGTTGTAGTTGTACCAGCTTCCACCAAATCCTCTGGCAGTTCATTCCACACACACAGATGCACACGCACACACATACACACACACACACGAAAATATTGCCCCTCAGGTCCCTTTTAAATCTTTCCCCTCTCATCTTAAATCTATGCTGTCCAGTTTTGAACTCCCCTATCCTGGGGAAAAGAGCTTGACTTTCCATCCTATCCATGCCCCTCTTGATTTTATAAACTTCTGTAAGGTCACCCTCAGCCACTGACACTCCAGGGAAAATAACCCCAGCCTATTCAGCCTCTCCCTATAGCTCAAACCTTCCAACCCTGGCAACATTCTGATAAATCTTTTCAGAACCCTTTCAAGTTTCACAACATTATTCCTATAGCAGGGAGACCAGAATTGAACACAGTATTCCAAAAGTAGCCTAACCAATGTCCTGTACAAAGCAACATGACCTCCCAACTCCTATACTCAAATTATCAACAGCTCCTTCACCATTCTGTCTACCTGTGACTCCACTTTCAAGGAATTATGAACCTGCATTCCAAGGTATCTTTGTTCAGCAACATTCCCGTGAACCTTATCATTAAGTGTATAAGTCCTGCCCTGATTTGCCTTTCCAAAATGCAGCACCTCACATTTATCTAAATTAAACTCCATCTGCCGCTCCTTGGCCCATTGGCCCATCTGATCAAGATGCCGTTGCTGAGCTAACCTTCTTCGCTGTCTAATACACCAGCAACTTAGGTGTCATCTGCAATTTACTAACCATACCTCCTGTGTTCCCACCTAAATCATTTATATCAATGACAAAAAGCAGTGGACCTAGCAATGATTCTTGCAGAAATACCACTGGTCACAGGCCTCCCGTCTAAAAAGCAAGCCTCCCCCACCACTCTCTGACTCATACCTTCAAGCCAATTTTGTATCCAAATGGCTAGTTCTCCCTGTATTTCATGTGATCTAACCTTGTTAACCAGTCTACCAAGCAGAACCTTGTCAAATGCCTTACTGAAGTCCGTACAGACAACATTCATCTCTGTTCCTTCATCAATCCTCTTTGTCACTTCTTCAAAAACTCAATGAAGTTAGCGTTGCTGGGAATGGAGGGTTTGAGTTATAAGGAGAGGCTGGATTGGCTGAGACTTTTTGACTGGAGCACAGGAGGTTGAGAGGTGACCTTGTAGAGGTTTATAAAATAATGAGGAGTATAGATAAGGTGAATAGCAAATGTCTTTTCCCTAGGGTGGGGGATTTCAAGACTAGGTGGCATATTTTTAAGGTGAGAGGAGAAAGATTTAAAAAAAAGACATGAGGGGCAAATATTTTACACAGAGAGTGGTTTGTGTGTGGAATAAACTTCCAGAGGAAGTGGGAAAGTTGCAACATTAAAAAGACGTTTAGATAATGACATGAATAAGAAATGTTTGGAAGGATATGGGCCAAGTGCAGGCATGTGAAACTGGTTTAGTTTGGGATTATTCTTGGCATGGACTGGTTGGACTAAAGGGTCTGTTTCCGTGCTGTATGACTCTTTAACAACATGACAGCTCTGGACTGCCAACAATTGACCAGGCGCAAGGCCTAGGTTCCAAAATGGCGTGGCTACTAGGGGTGACAATCTATTCCAGGATATCCTGAAAATGCTGAGATTTCACCGCTACAGCAAGTAAATCAGATTGGCATTAGTTCAAGGAGGGTGGTGTGGCAGTGAGGTTAGTAGTTAACGACGTGAGTTTGGGACTATTGAGCAAGAAAACACATAAAGGGACAACGTCCATGAAACTTGACAAAAATGACACGGCCAAACATATGGTAAGCTTCAGCCCAGTATTTCCAGCTACAACAGTTAGTCCTTACATTGTAAAGCTGGCTTTATGAGATTTGTATCCATGTATATGTATCTATATATCTATGCATCAATATGCCGTCTATTTTACAATGTTCACAGGATGTGGCTGGAAAGGCCTCATTTACTGCCCATTTCAGTTTCCTGAGACAGAGTTGCCCTCGTGTCTTGCCTGTCAAAGCCACACATCATTTGGGTGAGAATTTCATGTTATCTTCCAGATTTGTTTTTAACCATTTTCTTCTGTAAAATTATCAAATTGCCAGTACGCCACAATTAAGTGTAAGGTGTGTGTTAGCCATTGAGTCATACAGCCATAGCATGGAAATAGGCCTTTTGGCCATGCAGTCCAGTTTTCACAATTTAAATTAGTCCCATTTGCCTGCTTTTGGTCCATAACCCTCCATACTTATCTCATTCATATACCTGTCTAAATGTTTCTCAAATGATGAAATTATACTCGCTTCCACCTGTACCTCTGCCAACCCGTTCCAGACACTCACCACCCTCTGTGAGAAAAAATGACTCTTCTGGACCCTTTTGTATCTCTCTCTTTTCACCCTAAACCTATGCCCTCTGGCTTTAGACTCTCCCACCATGGAGAAAAGCTGTTGGCTATTTACCTTATCTATGCCTCTCATGATTTTATATTTTTAAGGTTAGAGGAGAAAGATTTAAAAAAGACATGGGCAATTTTTTCACATAGAGAATGGTTTGTGTGTGGAATAAACTTCTGGAGGAAGTGGGAAAGTTACAACATTTAAAAGACATTTAGATAACTCCATGAATAAGAAATGTTTGGCAGGATATGGGCCAAGTTGACCTCTATAAGGTCAACTCTCAGTCTCCTATGCTTCAAGGAAAAAAAAGTCCCAACCTATCCAGCCGCTCCTTATTACTCAAGTACATACACAGTTTTAAAAATATGGCAACTCTCCCCAGGGTTCTTTAGCTCAAGGTGATGCCCCTTCACCTCAGTTCCAATTTGACCTTTTATTTCATGCTGTGCTGCCTTTTCTTTTCTGAAGTTGACGGCCAATCAATTGGTGGCTGGGTGAAAGGCCTGACCGCAAAAATCTAATATTACTAGTTACATCTAGGGATGTAAGCAAATCAATCAATGTAAAATTTGATGTGATCCCTTCAGGGCTTCTGGGAGCAACAATCTGGATGTTCTGTGACAAACTTTGTGCTGATCTGACTCACAACTGCCACCTGGTGGCTGCTGTGCATTGCTGTTCTATTTCTCAGCAAAAACTCACGACATCGAATGGCACCAACATCATAGCAATTCCTAAATCACTTTGTGCTAGAGAATTGCTTTAAAGCCCATTCCCTTATTTTTCTACTGTTAAATGTGGCAGCCAATCAGCAAACAGCAAGAATCCAAAGACAACAACTGGATTAATAAATGACCAGATCGTCTTGTTAGGTGCAGCTCGTTACGATTTAATGTTGACAGGATATGGAAAAACTTCCTTGCTCTTAAGTTGTGTCATACATTCTTCAGCATCCATCTAAACATGCGGGCAAGAGGATTGGTACTTTATTAAAAGAGCGGCAATTGCTATAATAGATCACTGGGTGATTATCACTGGATCATGAGCAGGTTCTTTTGTAAAACAATCCCCCTTCTTGATCAAGGGACACTGAGGTGATTGTAGCCATCCTATTGGCCCAGATTGTGATCAGCCACATCCCAGCACATGAATATCTAAGGTAGGCCGTTTCTGCATTTTTAATGTTTTTCTTAGTGCCAATAACATTTTTGTCCATCTGTAAATGCCCTTGACAGGGTGATAGTGAAAAGCTTTTTTGCTGATTGTTTGTTCAGCCATTTCCTAAAATCTCTGCAGCATGGAAGCAAGTCATTCAAGTCCATACCAACCCTGTGAAAAGCATCCCACCTAGACCCTGTATTTCCCCTGGCTAATTCACCTAGCCTGCACTTTACGGGGCAAATTAGCATGATCAATCCACCTAACCTACATAGCTTTAGACTGTGGGAAGAAGCCAGAGTAAGCCTACACAGATACGGCAAAGTCCACGCAGGTAGTCACCCAAGACAGGGATTGAACCTAAGTCCCTGGTGCTCAGAGGGAGCAGTGCTGACCACTGAGCCACTGTGCCACTCAACAGAAAGTATTTAAAAGTCTTTCTTTACAATTTACAATTTACTTTTACAAATAGACCACATCGGGTCCAGATGGCAGATTTCTTTCCCTGGAGATTATTAGCAAACTTCTTCTTAATGATGATCTGATTGTTACACAATTACTGATATTAACTTTTCCACTGAAAATTCCAAATTTATTTAATTAACTGCATTTAACTCCCCTGCCAGCATGGTGAGACATTAACTGATTTCTGGTTTATTAATCCAGTGAAGTAAGCACTACACCTAGCCATAGATGTACAGCAATCTTGTCCAGATCCTGATCAGTGAGTGTAATCCTGGATTTGAACTAGTTAATCAAGCAGCTGAGTGTCTGATAAATTTTCAACTGGTTTTCACCAACAATGTGCTAGGATATATTGATTGCTGCATTTAAAATTATGCAGTTTTGAAAAAAATTATGGCATTTCAAAACATCACCCATGTTCCTTGGCAACATTCTCTGTCTCAGGCTTGCTACAGTGTTCCAGCAAAGCTCAGCACAAGCTGGAAGAACAACACCTCATTTTCCATGTGGGGACCCTGCAACCTTCAGGACTCAACATTGAGTTCAACAATTTTAGAGCCTAAGCACCTTCCCCCATGTCCTTGTCCCAACCCCCACACACCAGGCCTTGTTATTACATGGGCTGCTACTACACACAGCCTATTGTCAGCTACTTATAGTCCTTATTTGTAGCTAGTCACTCTCCCAGGCTGACCTTTAACCAGTGCTTTGTTTGTCCTCTTTGAGGTCTATTTCAACCTATTGTTTACTCTTCCCCCTCTTGCTCTGCCCCCACTCCATCTTCCACATGGATACCAACATTTTCCTAGCTGCCATCAGTTCCAAAGAAGGGTCACTGGACCCAAAATTTTAAGTCTGCTTTTGGTCCACAGATGCTACCAGAGCCTGCTGAGATTTCCCAGCAATTTCCAGCATCCTCAATTCTTTTGTTTTTTTATTAATCTGCCAAGATATCATGTTCAAGTGAGATATCAGCCAGATACCAGGATATCCTCTTTCCTTATGCAGTGATACTCATGAGTACAATGCTGAGGATGTTCTCAAAGATGACCTGTTTTTCTCTGGCCAGAGCCAGGGTGAATGTTTGTAATTAGCAACTTTTGAAGATCAGCAACTATCTAGGGTGATAAAATATCATGATCCACGGTTGGTCTGACATTACTGAAGAAGTTCTGGAGGAGACTTGTTTGATGTGACCATACAGAGATGACATTGGTAATCACAGCAACTCATTTGAAAGGGCACACCTGGAGTGTCCTTATTTAAAGTTGGGGTTGGCTCCTGAAAAATCATGACTTAAGTGTAGACAGAAAGTCCTGGAGAAATTCAGCAGGTATAGCGACATCTAGGGAGAGAGTAACCAAGTTAACATTTCAAATCCAATATGACATTTCTTCAGCAAGGAAGGGGCCTCTATCCACCGGTGCTGCCAGCCCTGCTGAAATTTTCCAGCACTTCTGGGTTTTTATTTCAGATCTCCAGAATCTGCAGGACTTTGCTTTGACTTTAAGTGAAATGTGTTTTCCCTTAATATTCAATGTTAACGTCAGAGTTGGGTTCCTAAGGATGATTTTGCTGGGAAAAGCCAAAGTAAAAGTCTGAATGCTATGCCATATATGTGGAACACTGTAAATTCCTAGCTGAAACAACTTGCTAACAAAACAAGGAAAGCTTCAGTGAAGTAAGCAGGCTTTCTGCCAGCAGAGAAGTCTTTAAAGAAACTTACAGAAACTTAAAAGTGGAAAAAATAAACTTTATATGAGAATACTTAAAATGAGGCTGTGTACTAAATGAAATACACCAAGATATCATGTCCATGTTAGACTAGGGACACATGGCATTTGAAGAATTCACAACATGAGGGCCTGTTCCTATGCTGTACTGTCTCTTCTATGACTAGTATATGAGTCTGTGTATGTCTAGTGATGAATCAGAATATTCAATGACTCATGTGAGGTATGTGAAAAACCCATCTGGTTTACTAATGTCCTTTAGGGAAGGAAGCTGCCATCCTTACCTGTCTGGTCTACTCCAGACTCACTACAATGTGGTTGACACTTAATTGCCCTCTGTGCAATTAAGGATGGGTAATAAATGCTGATTTAGACAGGGATGCCCGCATCCTGTGAATGAATAGAAAACGTTGTATCAATCCCTGCAGTGGAAGGAGCCTTTACATAAATATGATTTATCATCCAATCCTTAAATGAAAATAGCAACAAACCTCTCCACAGTACGCAGTTCACATTCTTGTGAAAGACTACTGTTGTAAATTTTCCATTGTTCGACAACTTAACAACACAATGAGTGTAACTATAACTGCCACAGTGAGTGGTATTTTTGGTTTGTTTGTATCCCAGGACAGATTGTGTCTGACAATGGACCACTGTTCACTGGTAAACTGTTTCAAACCACATGCTAAGTGGGGTGAGTCCCATAATACATCAATATCCCATGCTCTAATAAACAATAGATCCCTGCTCCATGCCTTCTGATCCTGCATTCTCCATCTCCCGTATTCCTTTCTGGTGTTGTGAATCATGTAGGCTAGGCTTACAACTAGTGGGGGATGACCAAAGCATGGGTGATGATCCTAATTCATGTGTCTATCTACACATTCAATTTCCAGTTTCACAGGCCTATTACTAATAGCAGTATCTATTTGTTCAACACCATCAGTAAATCCTCTAAGTTTGCTGCTGCGAGATGTCAAACATTCTACACTGTCACTGGGCAACATGTTAAATATCTTTAATATGTTCAGGCATGGTTTGGATTCAATTGGAGAACCAGCTCAGACACTGTGTCAGATTTTCCGTAACATCTCTGATATCAATCAGTTCTACCTTTCCCACCATAGCTGGTATCAGTGGGTACAAACAAGTGCATAGCTAGTTATAGATTATTCCTATAATGATCATCCTTTTGTGATGTAGTGATACAATATCTCAGAGCTTCTAGATACGCAATGTGAATTGGTTCCAATGCAGCCCAGATAGCTCCCATTGTATAGCTGAGAATTGTCCACACTGTGCTTCTTCATCTCATATAGCAGATGTGGACAAACTGTCTAAGCGATTTCTACACATACATCTATCTAACTAGGACTTACAACAGTTTCCCCTATCGCTATTTCATGTGGAGGTATATTGTGATACCTCACATGATAATCTGTCCCTGATTATTCCAATTTTCTCTACTCTGCATAATGTCTAATGGGTGTCGACTCTGGTATAACTGGGATTGCCAGAACATTGTCGAATAAATGGTAACATGTATAACATATTCCACATTGGTCTCATATACACATTTTAAACCCTTGAGCTGGCAGCTGGTCAGGCCAGGCTCCCTGCATTTTGACAGATTAAACGAGTACACATTAGTTACCTATACTGGTAGCTCACTCTTGTAAACTTATCTCACGTTTTCTCTTGTCCGCTCGAATTTTCACGATCAATAGGTACTGCAGACGTCATTTCTGACCGTATCATCTGCACTGTGATCAATTTCTTCACAGAAGGCATGATTCTCCAGCAGTGGGGCCAAGCTCTGAATGATCTAAATTGGGTCTTGGTCCATATTGAGCTGTTTGCCTTGGATCCTTGTCCCTTTTTCAAGATTTCTTTAAGTTGAGAACTTGAAGTCTGAACATTTTGGACTACTGCTTTTGCCCATTGATTCAATCACTTCAGAATTAAGTCACTGTTCCTTCAGTGCTGCAGAGGCAAAATCCAGGAGCTCCATTCCTAACCACAATGCGGGTGTGCATTCACCCCAAGGTCCACAACAGTTCAAAAGGCATCTCATCACCAGCTTCTGCAGGGCATTTAGGGATGCACAAGAATTGCTAGCTGAGCCAGTAATGCCCGCATCCTATGAAAGAAAAGAAAAAAAAAACATACAGTATGAAAGAGAAATTATATTCAATCCAAGGTTCATTGACTAGATCTGTAGTTCGGGTTGTGGATGCTGTGGTTGGTTCACTCGCCGAGCTGGTTCATTAATTCGTAGATGTTTCCTTACCCTGTTGGGTAACATCATCAGTGCAGCCTCTGATGGAGCTTTGGTGTGCTTTCCCGCTTGTTATTTAAAATCTGGAGTTGATTACCTCATGAGACAACAAGGTGCAGGGCTGGATGAACACAGCAGGCCAAGCAGCATCATAGGAGCAGAAAGGCTGACGTTTCGGGCCTAGACCCTTCATCAGAAAAGGGGGAGGGGAAGGGGGTTCTGAAATAAATAGGGAGAGAGTGGGAGGCGGATAGAAGATGGATAGAGGAGAAGATAGGTGGAGAGGAAACGGACAGGTCGAAGAGGTGGGGATGGAGCCAGTAAAGGTGAGTGTAGGTGGGGAGTTAGGGAGGGGATAGGTCAGTCCAGGGAGGACGGACAGGTCAAGAGGGTGGGATGAGGTTAGTAGGTAGGAGATGGGGGTGCGTCTTGAGGTGGGAGGAGGGGATAGGTGGGAGGAAGAACAGGTTAGGGAGGCGGGGACGAGCTGGGCTGGTTTTGGGATGCGGTAGGGGGAGGGGAGATTTTGAAGCTTGTGAAATCCACATTGATACCATTGGGCTGCAGTGTTCCCAAGCGGAATATGAGTTGCTGTTCCTGCAACCTTCGGGTGGCATCGTTGTGGCACTGCAGGAGGCCCAGGATGGACATGTCGTCTGAGGAATGGGAGGGGGAGTTGAAATGGTTCGCGACTGGGAGGTGCAGTTGTTTATTGCGAACCGAGCGTAGGTGTTCTGCAAAGCGGTCCCCGAGCCTCCGCTTGGTTTCCCCGATGTAGAGGGGGCCACAACGGGTACAGCGGATGCAGTATACCACATTGGCAGATGTGCAGATGAAACATCTGCTTGATGTGGAAAGTCTTCTTGGGGCCTGGGATGGGGGTGAGGGAGGAGGTATGGGGGCAGCTGTAGCACTTCCTGCGGTTGCAGGGAAAAGTGCCGGGTGTGGTGGAGCTGGAGGGGAGTGTGGAGCGGACAAGGGAGTCACGGAGAGAGTTGTCCCTCCGGAAAGCAGATAAAGGTGGGGAGGGAAAGATGTCTTTGGTGGTGGGGTCGGATTGCAGATGGCGGAAGTGTCGGAGGATGATGCGTTGGATCCGGAGGTTGGTGGGGTGGTACGTGAGGACGAGGGGGATTCTTTTTTGGTTGTTATTGCGGGGATGGGGTGTGAGGGATGAGTTGTGGGAAATGTGGGGGACACGGTTGAGGGCGTTCTCGACCACTCGGGGGGGAAGTTGCGGTCCTTGAAAAACGAGGACATCTGAGATGTACGGGAGTGGAATGCCTCATGCTGGGAGCAGATGCGGCGGAGGCGAAGGAATTGGGAATAGGGGATGGCATTTTTGCAGGAAGGTGGGTGGGAGGAGGTGTATTCTAGGTAGCTGTGGGAGTCGGTGGGCTTGAAATGGATATCGGTTTCTAGGCGGTTGCCCGAGGTGGAGACAGAGAGGTCCAGGAAGGAGAGAGAGGTATTAGAGATGGTCCAGGTGAACTTAAGGTTGGGGTGGAAGGTGGTCTCAATGTGGACTTCACAAGCTTCAAAATCTCCCCACCCCCGACCATATCCCAAGACCCGCCTCCTTGACCTGTCCGTCTTTTCTCCCACCTACCCGCCCCTCCCTCCTAACTGACCAACCCCTATCCCAACTCCCTACCTACACGCTCCTTTACTGGCTCCATCCCCACCTCCTTCACCTGTCCATCTTCTCGCCACCTATCTGCTCCTCTATCCACCTTCCATCATTGCCTCCCTCTCTCTCTATTTATTTCAGAGTCCCCTTTCACTCCCCCATTTCTGAAGAAGGGTGCAGACCCGAAACATTATCTTTCCTGCTCCTCTGATGCTGCCTGGCCTGCTGTGTTCATCCAGCTCCACACCTTGTTATCTCAGACTCCAGCTTCGGCAGTTCCTACTATTTCTCAGTCAAAATAAAAGGTGTGATTGACCATTATTTCAAAGTGTTACAGAAATGAAAGAATGTGGACTCTGGGAGGAGTGACATCGAGCTGGAGTGAAAGGGCCCAAAATGATGACACACAGACACATTGAAAAAAAAAAGTACGTATAAGCAAAAAGATAAAACCTAAGGAACGCATTGCAATTTATTACAGCTGTATTGTTTGAAACCACGTACAGTGCAACTAAATGCGTATTTACATATGGAGGTAGTTAGCACTCAATGATACAATCATTCACAGAATTAACAAGGAAGGAAACGTATTGAAGAAGTATCCCCGAGATATATACAGATGAAGAGAGCTGGAGAAATTTTGGAGTCCATGTATGATGTTATTTTACTATTATTGAATGAGGTGATCTGTAGATAGAGAACTGGAAGATAAAAACTAAATTAAGGAGCATGAATCTGAATTTATAACATTCAGACGTTACAGAATTTGAATAAAGTGAATCTTTGAACAAGGTATGCAAATAGATTAACTGAAAAAAAACAGATGTAGACAATTTGAGCAGATCATTACACTCAAAGACCAAGGGACACAGTGTAGCCATCAAAAATGTGACCTCAGACCTGGTTACTGGGGACGAACCTTACCTCTGTCAGTAATACAAGTGGTAACGAAGGTAACACAAATTGTGGAAGAGGCCTAGGAGATAATCCATCAACAAACTAAAACACACCAGTGCAATTAGAACTCATCCGATAAGGCAAATGAAGTGTTGCGTGAACCTGGTTTCTGGAGTAAGTAATGGAATTGAGGATCTAATTTTCGAACACCTTCATGGTTAAGAATATTATCACATGCGGCTGTAATATTGATCTTGTGTACACTGGTAATTGCAATACTCAACATGTATCAGCTCAGAAGGTGGAAAATTGAAATTATAAGAAAGATAAACGTTGAACCTCTAATGAAACAGAGGGGACAAATGTTATTGTAAAAGAGATTGTGCAAATTAAGTAGTTAGATTTTTTTTATAATCAAGTAAGTAGATGTTTTTTATACATATGAATACAGTGCAGATGTAACATACCCACATAGATGGTGATCCCATGAGCAGTTAATAGAATGAAGGGAAAATTTGGATCAAGAGGGGTAAGATGTTGGCCAGAGGCTGCTCACGCATAAGGTCGGTAGCTGTGAACTGAAGTTAACTGAGTCCTAACTGCTGGCTTGGGCTGCTTTGAGCTGGTTCAGCTCTGAGGGATGACATAAGGGGAAATCCTTATTTGGTGGAAGAATAATGAAGTAATCTTAAAGGTGTCCTTGGAGTGAGCCTATAGTTG
The DNA here is from genome assembly GCF_021869965.1 of Rhincodon typus. Lineage (NCBI taxonomy): Eukaryota > Metazoa > Chordata > Chondrichthyes > Orectolobiformes > Rhincodontidae > Rhincodon > Rhincodon typus. Next base: position 90,635,196 of record NC_063335.1, read on the forward strand.
GAAGACACAAGCACTCAGATGAGCTGAGGAGCCAACAAGAAAAAGACACCACAGTTTGGGAAGATAAAGAAAAAGGATAAAAATGAAGGATTTCAGTGTGACATCAGCAAAAACTCCAGAGAGCAACTTTCGTGAAGAGCAACCTTGCACTTGGGTGTGGAGAAGACACCCCATGACTTGGAAGAGACACCTGGCCAACATGAGCTTCTATTCTTGGGGATTAACTTTTAGTTTGCTGACTGTTCTGGGAATGTCAAGCTTAGTAGGTGCAGTGCAGAATTGCGTGCTTGCTGTATACCTTTTTCTGACCAAATGGTGTGAATTGTATGACTGCTTTAACCACACCAATAAAGGTAGTAGTTCATTGATAAAGATTTGACTTTTGTCTTCTTTGTGCTGAGCCAATAACTGTTGTTGAGGGAGGCAACTGGTCAACAGCGGGCCTTCCAGAATCATGGAATTGCTTCCTGGTCGACATGCAAGGTGGCCTTAGCTCCTTTGATAGTCCCTAGACCTTCCTGAAAAGCTTTCGGGTACTTAGTTAGGACTTCACTCAGTCAGTCTTTTTATAATTGAAAAATGTTGAGCCAATCAAGGTGAATCTTTCTCAACCAATTTCACCCCTTGGGCCCGAGCCTTTTACTACAAATCAGTGCTAACTGTACCAGCTGCTTCTCATAAGAGACAGGAATTGAAGACTTAACAGAATCATAGAGTCACACAGCACAGAAACAGATCCTTCGGTCCAACCGGTCCATGCTGACCATGATTCCAAACTAAACTAATCCACCTGCCTGCTCCTGACCCATATCCCTCCAAACCTTTCCTATTCAAGTACTTATCCAAATGTCTTTTAAACATTATAACTCTAGCCACATCCACCACTTCCTCAGGAAGTTCATTCCACATGCAAACCACCCTCTGTGTAAAAAATTTGCCCCTCATGTCTTTTTTAAATCTCTCTCCTCTCACCTTAAAAATGCGCCGCCTAGTCTTGAAAACCCCCATCCTAGGGAAAAGACAACTACCGTTAACCTTATCTATACCTCTCATTATTTTATAAAGTTCTATAAGGTCACCTGTCAACCTCCTACACTCCAGTGAAAAAAGTTCCATCCTATCCAGCCTTTCTTTATAACTTAAACATTCCATACCCAGCAACGTCTTGGTAAATGTTTTCTGGACCTTCTCCAGCTTAATAATATCCTTCCTATAACAGGGCAACCAGAACTGGACACAGTATTCCAGAAGAGGCCTCACCACTATCCTATGAAACCTCAACATGACTTCACAGCTCTTATATTCAGAGGATTGGGCAATGAAGGCAAGCGTGCCAAATGCCTTTTTAACCATCCTGCCTATTTGTGACAAAAACTTCAAAGAATTATATACCTGAACCCCTAGGTGCCTCTGTTTTGCAACACTACCCAAAGCCCTACTGTTAATTATATGAGCCCTACCCTTGTTTGTTTTACCAAAGTGCAATTGCTCGCATTTATCCAGATTGAATTCCACCTGCCATTTTCCAGCCCTTCGACATATTTGATCAAGATCTCTTTGTAATCTTAGAAAACCTTCTTCACTGTCTACTATGCCACCAATTTTGGTTTCATCTGCAAACTTACTAACCATACCTTCTATATTCTCATACCAATGATTTATATAAATGACAAACAAAAGAGGGCCCAGAACCAATCCCTGTAGAACACCACTGGTGACAGGTCTCCAGTCTAAAAATCTGGACCTTTTTTTCCCCCAACCCTCCACCACCACTCTCTGTCTTGTGCCATTAAAGTAATTATGTATCCAATTGGCAATCTCAACTTGAATCAACTTGTGATCTAACTTTACTAATTAGTTTATCATGTGGAACCCCTGTCAAAGACTTTACTAAAGTCTAACTAAATAAAGTCTACTGCTCAGCACTCATCAATCTCCTCCACAAAAAACTCAATCAAGTTTGTGAGACACAATTTTCCTCGCACAAAACTATGCAGACTATCCCTAATCATATTTTTGCTTCTCTAAATGTCCATAAATCCTAACTTTCAAAATCATCTCCAAGAATTTACCCACAACCGAAGTCAGACTTGCAGGTCTATAGTTCCCCAATTTCTCCTTACAACCTTTCTGAAACAAAGACACAACATTAGCCCCTTCAGTCATCTGGCACCTCACCTGCAGTTACAGATAATGCAAATGTTTCTGTAATGGGTCTCGCAATTTCCTCCCTGACAGAATGTGTAATGATTCCCCAGTATAGGTTCTCAGCCTAGCTGAGGTCTTGTACAAACTTAAGGATTAGAGTCTAGAGTCAGTTTTGTTAAAGACTGGTTCTGTGATCACTGAAATGACTGCACTGGTATCGATCTCCATTAGGACCGGATGACCATTTATTTTGATTGGTTCTGATTTGGATATTGCTAAGCAATTTAACTGTTCCAAACCAGATGTAAGTGGACTTTCCAGGGTATGTCTTCTCCTGGATACCATCCTATGAGTTCTCTTACTCAGTTTAGGCCTAGTGGTCTATCTCCCTTGCTGTCTCGAGTCCCAATCCTGGCAGAAACTACAATGGTTTGCCAGCCTGGATCATGAAGACAATTTTAAACAATGGCTGAGGCTTGGCGTTGTTTTGGGGTTTTGCTGTAGATTGACCGAGAGCCCGTCTGTTCAAGATATGTCCTAAGTGTAGCTATGCAATTGCCTTCACTCAAGTGGTGTTCCCCAAGCTCAGTTGGACTTGTGGGGGTGTCCACTTCCTTCAGAATACTCTGTAACTCATGCTCCACTTGCCTCATTTTCTAATGACAAAGCCAGTTGTAGTGCCTGTTTGAAGTCGAGTTGGTCAGGTCATAGATGCTTTTGTATGGTTGCATCATTAATCCCACAAAAGAAACAGTCTCTCTGCATCTCATTAAGGGTTAAACCAAAGTCACATGCCTCTGTTAGTCATCTTAACCTCGTCAAAAATCCTGATACAGATTCTTCTGGTTCTCAAATTGCCAAGTAAAACTGATAATGTCTCAGAATTATAGGAAGCTTGGAGGTCCTTAACTAAGTCCATCAACTCTTGAAAGGTTTTAGTATCTAGTGCCTCAGAGAAAGTTAGGTTCCTGTAACAAAAAAACTGTGAGTCCACAAGCTCATTGCTTTTCATCTGCCCCAGTGTCATTTGCCTGGAATAAATAATACATTCTTTCCATATGCCGGGCCTAGCCTTTAAAGCAGGATCAAATGAACAAAGTTTCTTAAATAACGGCATGATGCCAAAAATGCTGACCCCAACTCAAAGATGACCAGTTCTGAGGAAGGGTTACTGAAGCCGAAACGTTAACTCTGATTCTTCCTTCTCAGATGCTGCCAGACCTGCTAAGCTTTTCCAGTACCTTCTGTTTTTATTCAAAGATGACTATTGCAAGCGAATTTCTTCAGGAACTTGCTTTGGTCTTGTCACCTCTGAAATGAGTCCACAGAGGCTGGTATCCCATCACCAAGTCACCCTTTATTTTCATGTGGAGAGTCCTTGACGCTGATTCTGCTCCCTCAGAGCCAACTGTCAAAGTGAACAGAACCTCTGATACATATTTAGGAAATTGATAAATTTAAGTTGAACAGCAACTCACATTTATATGGTGCTTTTAAATCAGTACAATAACCAAAAATTCTTGCTACAGACAGATTTGCAAGTTTTCAGATGTATTACTCTCTCTCTCTGTTCTTACCAACTGTCTATAAACAGATTATGATTTAAATGTTCTTCCTTTAAAAGCATGGTGATGTATTTCTCCAGTCCCTTTGTTTGTGGATTCTGACTTCATAAGGTCCACATTTTTGTAAAGTTAAACCAGAAGTAGCGTTTCTTTCATACACCCTTTGAAGTGGGATTGGACCAGAGTGGGGTGGGGAGGGAAGGGATGGATGCAGGGTTGTTACTTTACAACACAGACATGTCTGCAAACATACAAAGGTGAGTCAGGGTCAAAAAGGACAAAGAGCATATTCAATCAGAAACATGTTCGATACAGACCATCTGAGAGATGCCATCTCATCAATGACCGTGCTTTTAAGATGGACTCCAAAAGTCCAAAGCTGGAGTGAAAGTCTGGAATTTCTTAGTGGGTGTGGTTTTTTTGGCCAGCCAGCAGTTCATGAGTTGTAGGCAGTTTCTTCTCTTCAAAATTCATTTTCAGGTCATCTGAGGAATATCGGTGAAAAGAAACTTCTCGATGGAACTAAACAAAACTTCACTACTTTGATGAAGAAAAGTTGATTACAAGATGAGCACAAAATACAGGTTGTTGGATGCTTTTTGACAGAGGCAAGTCAGGCACTTTGTAAGCATTAAGAGTTGTTGTATGAAGCGGCATTGACACTTAACTAACTGATGTTTCACAATTGTGTAGTTAGTAGGCAGTTTGGTTCAGCAATGTAGGAGTTCCACTGGTTGGGTTATGGTAAATTGGGGAATGCAGTTGGTGGTGTGGTTACCATTGTCATAAAGGGCTGTATTGTAGATACACTCTGGGATGCACCAAGAACAGTTGTTTAAATGGGAAGTCATTAGCACATCTCCTTCCAGGATAGTGGTCACTTACAATTCTATTGAGTAGGGTTTTTTCTTAGAGGCAATATATTTCTGTAACAATTTATAACATAATAGTTAACATCCCAGTCCCATCAGAAAGTGCATTAGATATTGGTTGTCTGGCTGACTTTAACTTCTGAAAGGTTTCCTGAAGGTTATTGCTAAGTCCAGTCACATGATCATAGCTGCCATCTTTGTTGGGTCATTTAAAGTGGTCACCAAGGGTGCATGAATGTATATATGTATATATATATGTAATTAAATGTACTTTATATGAGTCCTATTTTTTTTATGTGTTCTTGCAAAAAAAGGAACTAGGTAAAGAGGTATTCATTCATTCCACCATTCACAATCAGGGATCATAAACATTTGGTCATTTGATGCAATTTCAGCTTCTGGTAGCATCCCTTCATTTAAACGGGAGGCTGGACTGTTAATCCAGAGACACAGATAATGTTGTGGGAACACCAACACAACAGATGGTGGAATTTGAATTCAATAAATAAAAATCTGGAATTAAGAGTCTAATGAATTCATTGTCGATTGTCAGAAAAACCCATCTGGCTCACTAATGTCATTTAGCGGAGGAAACTGCCTTCATTATCTGATCTGGCCTACATGTGACTCCAGATCCGCAGCAATGTGGTTGACTCTTAACTGCCCACTGGGCATTTTAGGATGGGCAATAATTGCTGCCTAGCCAGTGACCCCCCTCATCCCATGAATGAATAAAAGGGAAAAAAAAATTTCTGATGAAGCGTCTAGGCCCGAAACGTCAGCCTCTCTGCTCCTATGATGCTGCTTGGCCTGCTGTGTTCATCCAGCCCTGCACCTTGTTGTCTCGGATTCTCCAGCATCTGCAGTTCCTACTATCCATGAACAGTATCATCTTGGGTAAATGGTTCTTAGAGATGGCACACAAGATTCCCAACCACGATACTGCATTGAGCAGACTCCTCAATGCATTATAAGTTAGAAAATAGTCCATGACATCTGGAAAAAAACACCAGTTAATACCAAGGGGTTCTTCGAGAGACAGTTTTATTGTGAAAATTTCCCTGACTGCTTGTGAAGGGAAACTATTTACCTCAGTTGCTTCCTGGTGTGAGGTCATCTGATGTTGTGTTCTCGATAAGGTTTATTTCTGAGGCAAGAGTGGGGATGTATTGCTTTCAGGGCTCTGTGGAGGTTTATGGGTTCCTTCCAAGAAGACTTCTATCTTTCTGACCCGAGTCCAGCTCTTTTAATTTCTAACAATTAATCTGGGTTATCCAAACGTTGTGAATTCTACTGCCCCCTGCAGGGCCACTGAACCTTGTTCACCTCCCTGCATCTTTTCAGAACTGCACTTAAATGATTCAGTCTGAGTCACTCTTTTCCTTTACCTGGGAGCTGGGTAGAACTCTCTTTGCTTGATGGGTCCTGTTTATTTGCTAAAGGCCATAGCTTGACTTGAATTAATTTGGTAGGCTTTAGTTTGGCCCTTTCAATTCCTGTGACTGCTCAGTCTTCCGGGTGATGCCTGACATATTTGGGCCTTTTGGGGTTACCTTAGCTTGATTGCTGGCCAGTTCATTCCCGAGTTGGAAGTCTTTTCCTGTTACCAGCAGTCTGGAATGATTCCTATGATTATAGGACCCAAAAGTAAACCACGCTGTTGGTGAACTCGATCAGGGGAGTACGAAATGCACCTAGCACCCATTCCCTTGATCCAAGAACAAAAACAAAGTTGCTGGAAAAGCTCAGCAGGTCTGACACCATCTGTGAAGAAAAAAACAGTGTTAACGTTTCAGGTCTGGTGACCCTTCCTCAGAACCAACCCTTGATCCAAGTCTTTGGGCCTTGCCTGTCAGCGCAGACTTGGGGCCGGGGTGAGGTGGGTTTGCAATTCTCCATAGGTGCCATTAGAGATTGGCTAGTCTCAATCCCTCTAACCAAAGGATGAAGACAATAAGATATTGGAGCAGAATTAGGCCATTGAGTCCGCTCCATCGCCATTCTCCTGCTTTTCCCCCATAACCCTTGATTAATTTACTAATCAAGAACCTATCTATCTCTGTCTCAAATACACTCAATGACTTGGCCTTCACAGCCCTCTGCAATAATAAATTCAATAGATTAACCACCCTCTGGCTTCCTCATCTAGTTCTAAAGGATCGTCCCTTCACTCTGAGGATGTGCCTTCAGGTCCTAGTCTCTCCTACAAGTGGAAACATTTTCTCCACATCCAGTCTATCCAGGCCTCTCAGTATTCTGAAAGTCTCAGTCAGATCCCAGCCCCCATCCTTTTAACCTCCATTGAGTACAGACCTAGAGTCTTTCACCACTCCTCACATGACAAGCCTTTCATCTCCACAAACCCACAAGTCTCAATGCTTCGAACAACAAGAGCAGCTGGTGCATGGGGAGCCCCTCATCTCCATATACACTCAATGCTTTTTGGGGAGCGATGCGGGATACTGTTCTCATAAAGATAAAGCTCCTGAAACTTACAGAGAGTTGGTCCAGGTGGGTCACACTCAGGGTTAATTCTCCTAAACAGCTGGGCTCTGCAGAGAGGTTTCCACTTGCTTCTAATGTGCACTCTGCCAAGGTATTTCTCTTCGTTTAGGACTGATCTGGAAGACTTATACCATTCTTCCCTTTTAATTTACAGCATTTTGGATGAGACTACCCCAGTTGATGGCAGTGGGAACACATGGGTCTTCAGGGGATCTCCTGTCAGGCTCGGGATGGACTTTGCACACCCTCATTTGTACTCCCCTCTCTGGAGTGTTTCTCCCTTTTTTATCTTCAGGCTTATCATTCCACTGATTTTAGGGCAGGTCTGAAAAGATTAGTCTGTGTGGCTAGGCTAATGGGTGAGCTTGTAGCTATCAGGAGTGACTGCAGATTCTCGAGCTGTGAGGACTCTCTGCTCCTCTAAGTGTAATCGCAGTTTGGGGAAAGTAAGCAATTTTGAAATATTTTCAACAATATTAACTCACGCAGTTCATTAGAAGCGCAAAACAGCTTTTGAGCCTCAGATAGCACTGCATAGGTTCCTTTTGAACTCTTTATATTGCTGGTGATATGCATCTGGGATCAACTCATAATGACAAAAGATGGCCACTTTTGTCTGTTTATAGTCAATAATCATCTCAGCAGTTAGCACGTGCCTTCCCTATTTTAACTGACCATGAATCATGAGGGTCTACATTATGCCATTGTAACTATCATACTACAAAGTAGTGAAAAAGGGATCTGCATAATCCTCTTTAAATTTTGGAATAAATCAAACATATTTAAGGGTTTCAAAGATCATTTCAAGGGTAAGGAGATTTGGATTCTTGCTGGGTAGAGAGGAATTTTCCTGAGCAGTTTCCAGCTGTTGATTATTGACTGTGAACAGACAAAAGCAGCCATCTTTTGTGGCTATGGGTTGATCCCAGATGTATATCACCAGCGATGTAAACAGTTTAAAAGGAACCTATGCAGTGCTCTCTGGAACTCAAAAGCTGTTCTGCTCCTTAAAAATATGTTGCACCTCTATTGAATTGCGTGAGTTAATATTAATGTAAGTACTTCAAAATTGCCTACTTTCCCAAACTGCAAATGCACTTAGAAATGTTGAAGATTTTTTCTGAGACTGTAACTATATCCAATTTTTCAGTTGGATATTGTTTTCCCTCTATCTCATTCTTCCCTCCCTTGGTTTCTCTCTTTTCCCTCTCCTCCTAAACCCATGCTGTAATTAAAACATGTTCAGCTTTAAAAAAAGGCACATTTTGATTCAAAGATGTCTGTAGAGTGGTATTGTTGTGGTATTGGGTGACAGGATGTTGTTGATCAGTTTTACATTCAAATTCCTCATCTACCATTTCTGATTGTTGACTGAGTCACAGAAGCTCCAACAACACTTCAGGGATTTCATTCCACTTTACCTTGCTGGACAGTCTCACTTGTAATTCCTGAGATATAAGAATGTAAACATTTTGCGCTCAGTGGATAACTTTTCAGCAGTTAAACAATACCACTCTACAGACATCTTTGAATCAAAATGTGCCTTTTGTTTAAATGATGGAATAAGACAGTTTTGCTCTGGTCATTTATTTCGTTTTACAAATCATTTTGACTGTTCAATATTCTCCTTTCAGCTTCCAACAAATTTATGTAGATTTGTATCTTATATTTGCATCTGTCAAATTTTGTGGTTTTATATTATGTAGTTTGGAAGTGCTCCCAATTTCTGCTATAGGCTGATGTGTGAGTATGGTAAAGATTTGTTTTAACTGGCACCTTATGAACCAGCACTCCTGATAAACTTTAAAAATTATACACCTCAAATACCATGAAGTTTACTTTATTATCCAGTCCAACTATTATGGTTTTTAATTTATTTATCTCAATGTAAATATACTTGTTCAATCAAATGGCCACACAAAATATTAACAGTTGATTCAATTTTGAGTCAACTTCCCAAATACCATGATCTCTGCAGTGTCTGAGTAGTCAGTTGAGGATGTGAGTGAGAAGGCTCTCTGCTGGTAAGTTTTATTTAAGGCAAAGTTGCATTACTATAAGTGATTTATACTCTAAATAAAGTATAACAGTGGTGTGTATACTCCTTGCATTAGTTTCTATTACTTAGGATGTGTTTTATATGTGTAATATGTGGACCTCTTGAATCAACTGGAATACTTGATCAACCAGCACACTCCTGGTCCCACAGGTGCTGGCTGATAAAAAGTTTGCTGTATTGTTTAATTTTTCCTCTTTTTTAATGATTGATGGTGCTTTACAACACTTCCTCTGAATCTGTGAGAATTTCAGTATCGTTGTTGTAAAAGTAAGCCAGTGGTAGGACCTATTTCACACAATCAAGTTTGATTGGTTAGCTGGCAGTTCAGAAGTTGTAGTCAGTTTCCTCTCTTCAAAATTCATTTAAAACTAATCTGAAGAATATTGCTGGAGTGTAAGTTCTGTATCTTTGTTTTAATAAAAGACAGTTGATTATTTGAAGGAAGCGCAAAATATTGGTTCTTGGTTGTTTTTCACAGAACAAAAACATGTTTTTTTGCAGATTGGAGTTTAGGTTTTGATATCAGCAGTAGATGTTGCCTTAACTAACTGCTGTATAAAAATTGAATGGTAAAAAGACAATTGAGTAATGTGTGACCAAGCCTCCTGGAGGATGGGATCTGAAAGGGGGAAGGGGTATACTGTTTAGAGAATGCAATCTCCTATACTTACCTGGAATGACCTACATGTAACTCCAGATCCATATCAATGTGGCTGATTCTTAACGGCTGTCAGAAATGGCTTGGCAATCAACTCACTTCAAGGATGATTAGAGATGGGTTAAAAATGTTGGCATTGCCAGTGACGCACAAATCCCATGAAAAAAAAACACAATAAAAAAGTGGTGGATGAGAGAGGATAGTTGTGACAGTACGGGGACAGCGGTATCTTGGGGGCATCTCAAGTTCACAGAAAGTAGCTGATGGGATGTCAGCACAAACTACTTACAGCATTGGATAAAGTTCTTACTCACAGTTTTAACTCTTTACTGTGTTTAAATTCAGCCAAGGTGAGAATTTGAGTACTAAAACTTACCTTGGTGTCCCTCTGTTGGGCAGATATTAAAATAAAATCAAACAGATTTTGAGGTTGGTTGGCTCGCCAAGCTGGTTTGTTGCTCTGCAGACGTTTCATGCTGGGTAACATTATCAGTGCAGCCTCCGATGAAGCGTCGGTGTGTTTTCCCGCCTGGTTTTTAAACTCTGGGGTCCGTTGAGCTGGATTGCCTCACTTCCGGTTTTTCTTCGTAGTAGAGTGTATATGGGGTCGAGTTCTATGTGTTTATTGATGACCATACACCAGCAGGGTAACGAAACGTCTGCGGAACAACAAACCAGCTCGGCGAGCCAACCAACCTCAACATCCACAACCCGAGCTACAAATCTACTCCAAAACCTCAAACAGATTTTCCATTCCAGATTGCGAATCAGCAACTCAAGTTTGTAAGCTAATGTCGGTTGAGCCCAGGCTTGGGCTATCTTATGATGCAGCCACAGAGGGCGTTGTAAATATCAAACAGCTATTCTGTCCCAGAGTTAGACTGTTTCATAGGAGGGCAATGTGTTAGAGCTAGTGCCAAAATGTTACAAGAAAGATCAGAAGTGGAGATGTTCAATAATTATACAATGTTCACCACAATTTGTAGCTTCTCAGATACTGAGCAGTTTATACCCAAATAAGAATGAACTGGACAATATCCAGCTTTGAACTGACAAGTGGTAAGTTACATTTGTGTTATGGATCAGACCAAATGCCCTCAAAATATTTTAAGAAGAAAGCCTAGACTCTGACTTTTTCTTATTTTAAAAGCAATATAAAGTGTCTATCTCCAGATGCAATGCGACTAGTCAAACTACTCGATGTTAAGCAAAACACAATTTATTTAAACCCTGTACTTAAAACACAACCAAAGAAAGAGGAATTTAGAATATTGTATATGCTCAAGTAAACGTCGATCGCATGCAAAAGTCAACCCCCTATTTTTGGCCAAAAAATTTTGAATTTTCTACACATTTCATGTAAAAGTCGACCCTAGTTCTCCACAGATGACTGATCAACATTTGTGAGTTATCCTGTACATATAGGTTAATGTTACGATGAGGAAATGATCAGTGAGACTGTACAAGAGTCAAACTAAAACAACTGTAGACGAGAGAAAATAGTGGGAAACGGTAGAATATGGCGCAAAAGTTTAAGAAGTAAAAGTATCAGGTCAGAGTCAGGCAGTCGAGGAATACAGTCAATGCAGTGTGGAGCTGGAGGAACACAGCAGGTCAGGCAGCATCAGAGGAGCAGGAAAGTCGACATTTCGGGTTTACACCCTTCATCAGGACAGTCATATACTTAGTTGAGGTTTTGAAATTTCTTCATCATTTTGTGTAAAAATGCCCTCCAGCAAAAACAAAACATACACAGCAGTGTTTAAAATGAAAGATATTGAAGTTGCAGAGAAGACAAATAACTGTGTAGCAGCAAGAGAATTTGGTGTTTTGGAGAAACTTTTGAGAGACTGGAGAAAGATATTGGACTAACTTCAGACAATGCCAAAACAAAAGTGTGCCAACAGAGGTAAACCTAGCAAGTGGCCACAATTGGAGAAAAAAATTGTTGAGTGAGTACTTGAAAATCATCAAAACGGAAAATGTGCTAGTCGTGAAGCCATCCGAATCCATGTACAAAACAAATCAAAGGATGGAATGTTGGGTTTTAAGGCAAGTGCTGGATGGTACACAAGGTTCATGGAAGGCGTGCCTTAGTACTTTGGCAGAGAGCTAAGATTGCACAAAACCTGCCTGGTGAACTTGAAGATAAGATATTATAGTTTCACCAATTGGTAATCAGAAATCGGCAGAAGGAAGACTACAAGTTATCATGCATTGGAAACATGGACGAAATACTATCACTCTTGACATGCCGGAGAATCAAATTGTGAATGATAAAGGAGAAAAATCAGTTTTGGTGAAAACCACTGGCCATGAGAACAGCAGGTTTACTTTAGTTCTCTCTTATATGGCTGATGGCACTAAGTTAAAACTGATGGCTGTTTTTAAGAGAAAAACTTTGCCAAAGGAGAAGTTTCCACAAGGAATTGTCATTCACATGCATCCACAACACTGGATGGATGAAGGTGGATGTAGAAAATGAATAAAGGAAGTTTAGAATTTACGACCTAGTGGACTATGCAAGGAGAAGAATTTGCTCGTCTGGGACCAGTTTAGATCACATCTAGTGAAGAATGTTACAGAGACAGTAGGAACTGCCGATGCTGGAGAATCTGAGATAACAAGGTGTAGAGCTGGATGAACACAGCAAGCCAAGCAGCATCAGAGGAGCAGGAAAGCTGACGTTTTGGGTCGAGACCCTTCTTCAGAAATAGTGAAGAATGTTGTTGATAACATCTGATCACATAACACCAACTTAGTTGTAATTCCAGGCAGGCTTACAAGTGTTTTGCAACCAATGAATGTTAGAATCAATAAGCCATTTAAGGGTACGATGAGAATGAAGTGGTTGCGTGATGGAGAAAAACCATACATGAGAGGAGGCAGTATGCGGGCTCCATCTTGCCACTGATCTATGGACAGATGGAATTCATGGAAGGAAATAAAAGCTGACACTATTTTAAAATTGCTCAAGAAATGTGGAATTTCAAATGCATTGGGCAGTACAGAGGACGATTATGTACAGGATGACACAGATGAAGAAGAAGCAGATGATGTGTTACCTCTAACTACAGACAGCGAAGATGAAGAGGATCCATAGGATGATATCATTCATCCTGATGATTAAGAAGCTTTATTCAGTGCTGAAGAAGTTGAACAGTGTGATTTTGCAGGAATTTAATGAACTTTTGTATTTGACATATTTCATTTTTATATGCATAAATAAAAGCTTACTACTGGTAATTCATTTTTGTTACTATTGCCTTTATATGGTAATTACCGGTACTGTAACTCGTTGTGTTTTTCTTCTATATTTGTTTGGAGATCAATGCGCCTTTTGCTAATGATACGGTACTTTGGACTGTAGCATGAATTTCAGCCCCTCAAAAGTAGTATCCATGTAATAGTCGACCCCATAAATTTAGCCTTAAAAAATAGTCTAAAAAATTCAACTATTTTTACACAAATATATACGGTATCAACTCTAGTGGAAAACTTAACAGAATAATAGATACAGTAACTATTACTAATTAACTGTTACAATATAGTAATATCATATAAACACACCCTTTGGCAAAAAGGAAAATTCAGGCACAGATTCTCACTTGTAGTTCCCCAATCCAGGAAGGAAAAATCATCAAAATTCAGAGATAGTAGCAGCCAGGAGATATTCACTGAAGCTTCCAATTCTGTTGGGATGCCAACAGTTTCTAATGTCACTGAAAAAACCAAAACTCAGAAATCCCAATCTGTGAGAGTTGGCCACACCCATTCAGGTTGTTAAATAAAACCTCAAGGCCATTGCTCCATTACTCCAGATTGCTCAGCTCTGCTCCCTAAAACCTCTCTTCAAAAAAACCAGGACAAAAATAATCTCTTAAAGTGACAACATCATCACTTTCGTGCTATACAAATTCCAGACAATGAATATCTCTAACATCTAACCATCACCTCTCATCAATTATTAGCATTACCATCTTCCAACCTCGGGCGACTGTCTGGAGTTTGCGCATTCTCCCTGTGTCTGCGTGGGTTTCTTTTGGGTGCTCCGGTTTCCTCCCTCAGTCCAAAGATGTGCAGGTTAGGTGGATAAGCCATGCTAAATTGCCCGTAGTGTTCAGGAATATGCAGGCTAGGTGGATTGGCCATTGGGAATGCAGGGTTAAACGGATAGGGTAGGGGTTTGGATCTGGGTGGATGCTCTTTGGAGGGTCAATATGGACTCAATGAGCCAAATGGTCTGTTTCCACGCTATGGAGATTCTATGATTTTATGATCACCAAATTCCCCACTTTAACAGCCTGGTGGTTATCATTGTCCAGGAAATGAACTGGACAGGTCATATAAAAACAGTAGCCACATTAGGAGGTCAAAGGCTAGGTATCTTGCAGCACATAACTCACTTCCTGACTCCACAAAACCTGTTCACAGTGCACAAGCCAGGAGTGTGATGGAATACTCTCTGCTTGCTTGGATGAGAGCAGCTCCAATAATACTCAGGAAGCTTAACACCATCCTCGGCCCACAGTCACAAATGTTCACTCCTTCCACTACTGTTGCTTCATGGCATCAGTGTGTACCATCTATAAGGTGCATAACAAAAATTCACCAAAGATCCTGCACCTTCCAAACCCACAAATATTTCCACCTAGATTGATAAGAGCAACAGATGCATGGAACACTACCACCTGCAAGTTCCCGTTCAAGCCACTCATAGCATAATAGAATTTCTACAGTGTAGAAAGAGGCCATTTGGCCCATCGAACCTACACAGACACTTCAGAAGAGTTATCTTGCATTTACCATAGCCAATACACTTACCTGCACACGTTTGGACTGTGGAATGAAACTGCAGCACCAGCAGAAACCCATATTGACACAGAACATGCAAACTCCACACAGACAGTCACCCAAAGCTGGGATCGAATCCAGTCCCTACTGCTGTGAGGCAGCAGTGCTAACCACCGAGCCACCATGCCATCCATCCTGCTCACCAGGATGCTCGATACCTGCTCTGTGCCACCGTGCTCAACATCTTGACTTTGGGAATATATTGCCATTCCTTCACTGTGGCTCAGTGAAAATCTTGGAAGTCCCTCTCGAACAACATTGTGTGGGTACCTACAGCAAGTGGACTGCAATAGTTCAAGAGGGCAGCTCAGCATCACCTTCTCATTGATGACTAGGAATGGACAATACATACTAATCTGGCAACGTTTTGATTATTATGATTAATGGCACTTCCAGTGATTTCTCACGCTGTGGACCCAGCAACCATTAAGGAAGTGTCACCTTGTGAATTGTTGGAGACCAATAGAGCTCACACATTACCGACTGGTTGAAAGTCATCACAGCCTGGGTACTGCACATGCCTGAATTACAATATAGGGACCTTTTCTCCTACCTTGTCAGCAGCTGGTCTTTGGAGATCACTGCTAGCTCAGAGGGAAAATAAAGCTACAAGAAAATCTTATAAGACTTGGCTCTCCATGTGCAGTGGACAAGTAGGTTTAATTCACCAGTTTCACTGTATTTTCCTTCTGGGATTTCTGGTAGCCTTCCACCAATAGGTACTCTTCTCTGTTATTGCACATGCGCTGAAGTGTCAAATTTACTGTTTTTATATCAAGCCATTGTATTGAGACACCTTCTGCTCTTGGGTCACACTGCATTGAGTGTAGGAGTTGGGAAGTCATGTTGTGGCTGGACAGGTCAGGAATTTAATTTAAATAAATGTGAGGTAAATGAAAGGCAAATCAGGACAGGACTTATACACTTAATGGTAAGATTCAGGGGAATTTTGCTGCACCAAGAAACCTTAGAATGCAGGTTCATAATTCCTTGAAAGTGGAGTCACAGGTAGACAGGATGGTGAAGGAGGTGTTGAGTATTTGAGTATAGGAATTGGGAGGTCATGTTGCTTTATACGGGACATTGGTTAGGCCACTTTTGGAATACTGTGTTCAATTCTGATGTCCTTGCTATTGGAAGGATGTTGTGAAACTTGAAAGGGCTCAGAAAATATTTACAAGGATGTTGCCAGGGTTGGAGGGTTTGAGCTATACAGAGAGGCTGAATAAGCTGGGGCTATTTTCCCTGGAATGTCGGAGGCTGAGGGGTGATCTTATCAAAGTTTATAAAATCATGAGGGGCATGGACAGCATGAACAGCCAAGGTATTTTCCCCAGGGTAGGGGAGTCCAAAACTAGAGGGCATAGGTTTAAGGTGAGAGGGGAAAGATTTAAAAGGGACCTGAGGGACAAATTTTTAATGCAGAGGGTGGTGCATGTATGGAATGAGCTGCCAGAGGAAGTGGTGGAGGCTGGTACGATTACAACATTTAAAAGGCATCTGGATGGGTATATGAATAGCAAGGGTTTAGAGGGACATGGGTCAAATGCTGGCAAATGGGACTAGATTAATTTAGGATATCTGGTTGGCATGGACGAGTTAGGCTGAAGGGTTTGTTTCTGTGCTGTACATCTCTACGACTCTATGAAAAATCCCATGGTACAGCGTAAAGGGGAGGGCAGGTAACCTGGCATTGGGCAATACATATCTCTCAACCAACAGCTAAAACAGGCCGTCTGGCCATTTATGGCCTTTGTGTGCGCAGCCATGTTTTGCTCACATTGGCTGCCACCTTATTAAGACTATAATAGTATCTAACATTTTAAAAAGTTTCATAAATCATTGGCATTTCCCTTCTTATTGATATTGAATTGTATTCAAAACACTGAAATGTTTTACTTATGAAGGGAATAATGTTTTGTCCGTGAATCATGAAAATGGCCACAACACTGCACCATAACAGTTGGCAATGAATGCTATTAGGGATATCTCTCCACGAAGCAGGTGAAATATACTGGGATGCTCTTGATGCTGGAAATCAGAAATACCGACCAAACATGCTCAAATTACTCAGGAGCTCGGGCAGGAGCTGGAGAGAAAGGGAAATAGAATTAAAATGAGCCAGATTTTCGGGAGGAATGAAAATCGCATGAAGCTTGCCTCCCTGCTCCTTGTTGTCAAAGGTTAAGTACATAAGGTAAATGTGAGATTAGATGTCAAGTGGGTAAGGGGGCAGATTGGTAAGGGAGAGAGTCCCAGGTGGGTAGGGTGTCAAGTGGATCAGAGTGTAGGTGCCATGTGAATAGGATGTCGGGGACAAAGTGTCAAGGAGACCAGGTAAGTGATAAAGATATTGGATTCTGCACCAGGGGGAGGTGGTCAGCCCACCTTGAGTCCAATTCCAGCAAAGGAATGTTATATCAAAAACAGAAATTGCTGGAAAGGCTCATCAGATCTGGCAGCATCTGAAGAGAGAATCAGAGTTAATGTTTTGAGTTGAGTGACTGTTCCTCAGACCAGGACTGCACTGGTAGACCCATTGTTTCAGCCTGTTCCTGCCCCAGAGAACTCATCTCTTCCTACCTTGACTCGGTCTTCTCCCCCCGGTCCAGGCACTGCCCATGTACATCCGTGATTCCTCTGACACTTTACGCCAGTTCCGGAAGTTTCAGTTTGCAGGTTCCAGCCCCCTCCTCTTTACCATGGAGATGCAATCCCTTTACACATCCATCCCCCACCAGGATGGTCTCAGAGCTCTCCACTTCTTCCTAAAGCAAAGTCCTGAACCATCCCCACTCACCACCACCTTCCCCGCTTGGCCAAGCTCATCCTCACCCTCAAAAGCTTCTCTTTTAACTCCTCTCATTTTATTCAGGTCAGAGGGGTGGCCATGGGCACCTGCATGGGCCTTAGTTATGCCTGTCTCTTCGTGGGGTATGTGGAACATTCCTTGTTCCAGTCCTATTCTGGCCCCCACCCACAACTCTTTCTTCGATATGTTGATGATATTATCGATGCTGCTTCCCTCTCTCATCCGGAATTGGAAAAGTTTATCAATTTTGCTTCCAATTTCCACTCAGCCTTCACTTTCACCTGGTCTTTCTCTCACACCTCCCTTTCCTTCCTCGGCATCTCTGTTTCCATTTCTGAGGATAGACTGGCCACCAATATCCACAATAAATCCACTGACTCCCACAGCTACCTGGACTATACATCCTCACACCCGGCTTCCTGTAAAGACTCCACCCATTCTCTCAGTTCCTCGCATATATTCTGATGAGGCCAACTTTGTCAAGCAAGCCTCTGAAGTGTCCACCTTCTTCCTCAACTGAGGATTCCCCAACATTGCTGTCGACAGGGCCCTCAACCAGGTCTGATCCATCTGGTTCACTTCTGCCCTCACCCCTTCCCTTCCCTCCTGCAACAGTGATAGGGTTCCCCTTGTCCTTACCTACTATCCTACCAGCATCCACATCCAGAAGATCATCAGATGCCATTTCTGCCACCTCCAGCAAGATGTCACCACCAAACACATATTCCCCTCCCCTCCGTTGTCCGTTCCCTCTGGGACACCCTGGTCCACTCTTCCTTCACTCCCAACAATCCCCCTCCCTCCCCCCCATCACAACACCTTCCCTGCAACTGTTAAAGGTGTAACACCTGCCCATTCACCTCATCCCTCCTCAGTGACCAAGGGTCCAAACATACCTTCCAGGTGAAGCAACACTTTACTTGCACTTCACACAATCTAGTCTACTGCATTCACTGCTCACAATGTGCTCTCCTCTACATCGGGGAAATGAAGCGTAGACTGGGTGACCGCTTTGCAGAACATCTACATTCTGCTCGCAAAAAAGACTGAGCTACCTGTTGCCTGCCACTTTAACACACCACCCTGCTCCCTGATCAACATCTCTGTCTCTCTGGCTTGCCCCAGTGTTCCAGCGAAGCTGAACACAAGCTGAAAGAACAACACCTCATTTTCTGCTTGGGGACCCTGCAGCCCTCTGGATTCAATATCGAATTCAATAATTTTAGGGCCTAAACTCTCCCATGTCCCAGCCCCCTACCTCTCAGACCTGGCCTTGTTAACACATTGTTAGCCACTAACAGTCCCCATTCACAGCTTTTCACCCTCCTATCCAGATCATTATCCACTTCTTTGTCTAACTGTTCTTCTCTCTCTTTGGACTCTATTCCTACCTCTGGTTTACTCCTTATTCCCTTCCCCCACCCACCTTCTGCATGTAAACTGACATTTTCCTCGTTACCATCAGTAGTGAGGAAGGGCCAATCGACAAGAAAAGTTAACTCTGATTCTCTCCACAGATGCTGCCAGACCTGCTGAGCTTTTTCTAGCTATTTCTATTTTTGAATAGGACCATAAGATATAGGAGCAGAATTAGGCCGTTCGAGCCATCGAATCTGTTGCACTCTGATCATGGCTCATATATTTCTCAGCTGCTCAGCCCCATTCTCTTGCTGAGATCCCCAATCAGACACGATCTGAAAGACTGACTATTTCAGGTCTATGCACTAGGGGGCAGCAGGGATCCTTCCCCGCACAAAGATGGCGTCTCACAGTTTCTCCACGCTACCACAGTAAGATGGCGGCACCGAATCGTCATCTCCCTGCGCCACTTGTTTAAAGGAGGACCCAGGTCGCTCTCTGTGTTGGGCTTTTGGGGGGTTTAGTGGTTTCGTTGTGTCCGGCGGTTCTACAATGATGGGCTCGGCCCGAGGCGGGGTCCGCGGTGGACAAGATCAGTTCACCTGGGAGGAGGTGAAGGCAGATAAACACCGAGAGAATTACCTGGGTAAGGATAGGCCTTCGTAAAATCGCCGAGCCTCGGGGCTGAGGGAGGGAACAGTAATCCTGGAAGGTGGAGAATGATCCGTGAGGATGAGGGTGGGATACTGCTTGATTGAGAGGGTTGGGGGAGGGGTCAATCTCTAATGGTAAAGGGGTGGATGAGGGGAAGGTAATATGTTCAGCCCAAGGAGGGATCTTGCGCAAAGGGGTCTGAAATCCTAGAATCCCTACAGTGTGGAAACAGGCCCTTTGGCCCAACAAGTCCACACCGACCCTCAGAGCATCCCCCCTCTCCCTATAACCTACCTAATCGACACATCTCTGGACTCTGTGGGCAATTTAGCATAGCCAATCCACCTAGCCTGCACATCTTTGGGCTGTGGGAGCACCCAGAGAAAACCCGTACAGACATGGAGAGAATGTGCAAACTCCACACAGACAGACTTGGGGACCACTTTGCGAAACACCTACACTCGGTTCGCAATAAACAACTGCACCTGCCAGTCGCAAACCATTTCAACTCCCCCTCCCACTCCTCAGATGACATGTCCATCCTGGGCCTCCTGCAGTGCCACAACGATGCCACCTGAAGGTTGCAGGAACAGCACCTCATATTTCGCTTGGGAACCCTGCAGCCCAATGGTATCAATGTGGACTTCACAAGCTTCAAAATCTCCCCTTCCCTGACTGCATCCCAAAACCAGCCCAGCTTGTCCCCGCCTCCCTAACCTGTCCTTCCTCCCACCTATCCCCTCCTTCCACCTCAAGCCCCACCCCCATCTCCTACCTACCAGCCTCATCCCGCCCCCTTGACCTGTTCTTCCTCCCTGACGTATCCCCTCCTAACTCCCCACCTACACTCACCTTTACTGGCTCCACCTCTGCCTCTTTGACCTGTCGGTCTCCTCTTCACCTATCTTCTCCTCTATCCATCTTCTATCCGCTTCCCCCTCTCTCCCTATTTATTTCAGAATCCCCTTCCCCTCCCCCATTTCTGAAGAAGGGTCTAGACCCGAAACATCAGCTTTCCTGCTCCTCTGATGCTGCTTGGCCTGCTGTGTTCATCCAGCTCTACACCTTGTTATCTCCACACAGACAGTCGCCCGAGGGTGGAGTCAAACCCGGGTCCCTGGTCCTGTGAGGCAGCAGTGCTAACCGCTGAGCCACCAAAATGATTTCATCCTAGGGGTTGTATTTTAATGTATACACATTTTTATTTTTGTCTTGTTCATAACTGTGTGCAGGAAATTCGCTGATGGCACCAGTTGGACGATGGCAGAAAGGGAAGGACCTCACCTGGTATACAAAGGAAAAGAAAGCAGAGGGGACACAGTCTCGTAGTGAGGAGTTGATGGCTGTACGGAGAGCTGAGCACGAAGCCCTAATGGCAGCACTGTGAGTGGTGAGGATAGCCTGCATCAGCCCCGTTGGACTCCCTTCTCCTGTGAAGCCTTATGGTTCCGTGGATTGTGGCATTCCTGCAGAACCTCTTCTGAGCTTCTATATGGACTGGGGGCTACTCTCCATGTTAAACATACGTACAAACTAAAAACCTCACTATAATGAGTGCACTATGCTCCTGGTCTTTATTAATTATGGCATTCTGCATAAATACCTATTAAGCCATTGGTGGAGGGAAAAAGTGGTGAGAGCCCTATAATAGCACAACTTGTATTTATGTAGTACTCCCTGTGTAATTAGAATATTGCAAGTATTTCACAGGATTATACTTGGATCTCAGTTGATGCAGTCAAAGTTGAGACAGCTCCAAAGAAGCATGGTTTTTTTTAAAAAAGTAGGTTTTAAGCAGCTTCAGGAAGAGAGAGCTGATGAGCTAAAGAGACATTGAGAGGGAAATCTAGTGCTTGGGTTCTACCTTCTCAAAGTACAACTGTTTACATTGGGGCAAAAGAAGTATGACATGCACGTGAGGAGAAATCCAGAGCTAGAGAAGGGAGGAGGATTTGAAAATGAGGATAGGAGTTATAAAATGAAAATTTTAAAAAACTTTTTTTTAATTTGATGCAATGTTTTGTTTAATTAGTATGGCACACTGCATTTTTCAGTAGCTGTCATTGGTTTCCTGCCTGTCTTACTAAACTGGTTTTGAGCCCAGACTTTTTGGCATCATTACTAAGTCCTCCATCCACAACTGTTTCCTAATGTGCAAATGAATCTGTGTATGCGGTCTGCATTCTACATATGTCTCCCACCAACTTATTAACTGCATCTTCGCAAGCGTAAAACTCACTAGAGAGGAAGGAAACAACGAACAGCCCCCGTTCTCAGACACAATGGTGGAGAGACTAACTAATGGTGAATTCCAAGCCCGAGTGTACAGGAAGGCCACACACAAGGACCAAATACTGAACTTCAATAGCAATCGCCCCTCCATACACAAATGGAGCTGCATTAAGACACTGTTTAAATGAGTCATATCACACTGCAACACCCCAGAACTCCAAAGAATGGAAGAGGAACACCTGCACAAAGTATTTACCGACAATGAATACCCAAGAAGTTTTGTCTGCCAGTGCGTACAAAACAAATGGCACTCAGAGGACACGATACGACAGAAGACACTAGTAACTCTACTCTGCATCAAAAATATTTTGGAAATGATAACCGGACTCCTTATGATGCATTGGATCGTGATTGCACACAAACCTGCATCAAATGCTATCAAAGACTAAAGACCCCATACGGACAGTAAACGGGACTAATGTGATATACAGAATCCTATGCAGCCACTGCAATAAACTATATTGGACAAGCAGGGAGGAAACTGATGACCAGGATACACGAACGCCAGCTGGCAGTAAAGACACGACTAATATTCACTTGTCTCGATACACACAGACAGAGAAGGCCATCAGTTCGACTGGGACAAGTGAACAACAGACATGCAAGGAAATTTCTGGAGGCCTGGTTCTCAACACGGAATTCCATTAACAAACACAGAAACACACCCTGTATACAGACCGCTACTGAAAACGGAACCAGAAGTGACAAGACCCACCACTCCAGAGGATCTCTCAAATTCGGAATGGAGCAGAACACCAATGCTTCGATTAGCGGTCGTACTGATGATGTTGCCTAGAATGGTAATGAAACGTCTGCACACCACAGATCAACTGGCTCAGCAAGCTAACAAACAACCGCGTGTCTCCCATGTTGTAGGATTCATCGTAATGTGCAAACCTTGATGTGTTGTTCTGTGGGCCTGTTTATCAGTGTTGGTTTTCCTGCATGTCAGGACCAAGCCAATTCATCCCGTAAGACCATAAGAAATAGGAACAACAGTTGGCCTCGTGGCTCCACCATCATTCTATAGGGTCATGCAGATCTGACACTTGGCATGTCCACTTTCCTGTCCTTTCCCCAAACTATTGATTCCTTTACTGATCAAGAACCTATCTATTGCAGACTTAAATATACACAAGGACTCTGCCCTGCAGCTCTCGGCAGACTCTTAACCTTCTGAGAAGAAATTCCTCCTCACTTCAGTCTTAAATTGGCATGCTTTTATTCTGAGGCTATGCCCTCTGGTCCTAGACTCTGCCTTGAGGGGAACCATCCTCTCAGCATTTACCTTGTCAAGCCTCTAAAGAATCCTATGTGTTTCAATGAGGTCATCTCTCATTCTTCTAAGTTCTAACGAGTAGAATCCCAACCTGTTTAGTCTTTACTCGTAAGACAATTCCTCCATACTGGGGATCGTCCTAGTAAACCTTCTGAGTTGCCTCCAACAAAGTAATATTTTTCCTTAAATTAGGGGACCAAAACTGCTCTCAGTACTCCAGATGTGGTCTCACCAGCACACTTGTTGTAGGACTTCCCTACTTCGATATTCCAACTTTTAAAATAAGGGCCAACATTCCACTTGCCTTCTTGATTACCTGCTGAACCTATGTGTTAGTTTTCTGTGTTTCATGCACAAGTATACCCAAGTCCCTTCATGTTGCAGACATTTTCCATTTAAATAATATTCTATTCTTTTGTTCTCCCCTCAACTGAACAACTTCACATTTTCCCATACTATACTCTATTTGCTAACTTTTTTGCCCACTTACTTAACCTGTCGATTATCTGTCTGTAAACCGCCTGTATCTCTCTTGCAACCTGCCCTTCGATCTAGTTTGTGTTCTGAACGTTTGGCTACAGTATATTCACTTCCTTTCTATGAGTCATCAATGCATATTGTAAACAATTGTGGTCCCTTCACTGATCCTTGTGGAACCCCACTGGTCACAGGTCGTCAACCTGAAAAAGGTTGCTGTTTCCTGCCCATTAGCCAAATCTCTATCCATGCTAATATACTACCTCCAACTCCACTGTAGGCTCTTAATGAGTTAATTTTTTTTGTTAGGTACTTTGTTGAACACTTTCTGGAAGTCCAAATTCAACACATCTGTTAATTTCCCCTCCATCGACTCATAGGAACTGGAGGAGGCCATTCGGCCCTTTGAGCCTGTTCCGCCATTCTTCATGATCATGGCTGATCGTCCAACTCAATAGCCTAATCGTGCTTTCTCCCCATAACCTTTGATTCCATTCACCCCAAGTGCTATATCTAGTCGCCTGTTGAATACATTTAATGTTTTGGCATCGACTACTTCCTGTGGTAATGATTTCCAGAGGCTCACCACTCTTTGGGTGAAGGAATGTCTTCTCCTCTCCATCCTAAATCATCTACCCCAAATCCTCATACCGTGACCCCCTTGTTCTGGACATGCCCACCATCAGGGATTTCCTCCCTGCATCTACCCTGTCCAGTCCTGTTAGAATTTTACAAGTCTCTGTGAGATCCCCCTCATTCGTCTGAAGTCTAGTGAAAACAATCCCAACCTAGTCAATCTCTCCTTCTACATCGGACCCGCCATCCCCGGAATCAGCCTGGTAAACCTTCGCTGCATTCCCCCGAGAGCAAGAGCGTCCTTTCTGAGAAAAGGAGACAAAAACTGCACACAATATTCTAGGTGTGGCCTCACCAAGGCCCTGTATAACTGCAACAACACATCCCTGCTCCTGTACTTGAAACCTCTCACAATGAAGGCCAACATACCATTTGCCTTCTTTACCGCCCCCGAAAAACACTCATAAATTAGTCAGACAAAATTTTCCTTTCAACAAGTCATACTGACTCTGTTTGAACAGATTGATTTCCCAAGTGTTCTGCTATTTCTTCCTTAATAATTCATTCCAAAACTTTTCCAACCATAAATGTTAGGCTAACATGCCTATTGTTGCCCATTTTTTTGCCTCCCTTTTTGAATGGGGGTGTCAAATTAGCAGTTTTCCAGTCCTCTGGTACTTCTGCAGAATTCAAGGGTTTTTAAAAAAATTACACCCAATGCATTTATTATCTTTTTAGCTGTCTCTTTTAGGTTCCTGTGTTGCAAGCCATCAGGGTCAGTGGACTCTTCAGCCTTTAGCCTCATTGGTTTGGCTGATACTGCTTCTTTATTAATCGTACTTCATTCTGACACTGTGTTCTGTAATATTACTGGAATGTTTGAAATATCCTCTGTCATAAAGACTGATGCAAAATATCTGTTTAACTCCCCTGTCATTTTCTTGTTTCCCAAAACCATCTCCCAGATTCATTTTCTAAGGGACCTATGTTCATTTTGATGTCTATGTTCCTTTTTATGTATTTGTAGAAGCAGTTATTGTCAGTTTTTATATTCCTTGCTATTTTGCCCTCATAGTTTATTTCTGCTCTCTTTATCGTCTTTTTAGTCCACCTTTGCTGGATTCTGAATTTATCAGAGTCTTTGGGGCTATCACTGACTTTGCCTCCATATATGCGTTTTCTTTCAACTTAATTCTCTCCTTATCTTCCATGGTTGGCATGGTAGTTTATCCCTGTCTTAGGGTCTTACCTCGTTACTGGGATATATTTTTGCTGAGAGTCATGAATTACCTCAAATGCCTGTTACTGCTTGCTTACTGTCACTTCTGCTAATCTATCTGCCCAGTTCACTTTAGATAACTGTATCCTTATTTCATTGTAATTCTGTTTATTTAGGTTAAACACAGCTGTTTCTGATCAAAGTTTCTCATTTTTGAATTGAATATTAAAATTTTATCATGTTATGACCAGTACTTCCAAGGAGATCTTTTATAGTCAGCTCATTTATTAAACCTGCCCCATGTATCAGCTACTATTGTCCTTTTTAGATAGTAGAAGTCATTGGCTTGGAAGGTGCTGTTAAAGGAGCCTTGATGAGTTGCTACAGTGCATCTTGTAGATAGTACATACTGTTATCGCTGTGGTGGTGGATTGACTGAGGTGGTAGTGCTATGTATACAGTGTAAAGCTATAGAACATGATGACATAAATGTAATAGTTGGCTTTGGTCTCCAGAATGTCAGATCTATGTCGGTCATGAACTAGAATGAGCTTAAAGTTGAAAGAAGAGTATTGTCGGAACATCCCATTTTGCAGTCCCTCTGTAGGACTCCCAACTTGAAGAGCAAGTCCCCAAGTTGGGTGGCAGTCTGTTCAAATAGCTGTTTATTAAACTATTGCTGTAGCTGATTGGTTAGTTTAATGTTCTAGCAGCCAAGTGGGTATCTAGAAATGACCAATATCCCTTTCTGTTCAACAAAAATAAAACAGTAATAGACAGCATCATTGGAACATGGCCTTTCACTAGTCATAAACTTGACAAATGCATTGTTAATTTTAAATTTTGTGTAGATTGGTAGGATGAAAATCTATATTCTCCTTTCTTTAGTCATCAAATAGTGATAAATGTTCATGCAAATATCAATTTGTTGTGGTATTAATTTACTTGTTGCGCATAAAACATTTTCTACTTATGAATGCATCTGCCCAAAACAACAACACGAAAGTCATATGTGTCCAGCCAGTTAGTCGTACTAGGCGTCATGGCCTAAACATTCCACAGTTCCGTGAAGTCTCATTAGGCTAATTGTGGAAGCGTTTTCAGTGAAGCAAGAGTATTTCTCAAAATACAAAGTTAGAAGTTCAACCCCAGCCCAATGAAGAGTACAGGAGGGCATGTCACAAGCAGCACCAGGCATATCTAAAAATGGGTTGTCAATGTTCTGAAGCTACAAGCCAAGACTGCTTACGTGTCATTACAGTGGAAGCAGCATGTGATGGATAAGGTGACTTCATCTCACAACCCATAGATCAGATCATAATTCTGTAGTCTTGTCACTTTCTGTTGTGAATGGTGGTTGACAGTTAAACAACTAACCATAGCAGGAAATTCCTCAAATATCCCTGTCCTTGATTGTCACCCCATTGGTTTACACTTGATCGTGAATAACACGATGGGAATGTCATCGACAGTGCTTACTCAGCAATAACCTGCTTAGTGATATTACTTTTGCGTTTTACCATGACCACTTAGCTCCTGCCATCTTTATAGCCTTTGTTGAAACATAGATGAAAGAAATGAACTGAGAGCCAAGGTGAGAGTTACCGCACTAGGTGTTATCATCACTAGACTATTAGTTCAGAGACTCATGTTTTGGGGACCCAGGTTCAAATCCTGCCATGGCAGATGGTGGAATTCAAATTCAATCTTGGAAAAAAAAACTGTAATTTAAGAGCAGCGGTGGAGGGAATGGTTGTGGTGCCTATCAAGCAGCTGCTTTGACTTAGTGCCGATTTTCTTCAGTGTTGAAGTTGAACTCATTTGGCCAGTGGAGGATATTATATCATACTCCTAACTTCTCGATGCTGAACAGGCTTTGGGGAGTTAGGAGAGGAGTTACACACTGCAGGAGCCCAAGCCTCAGACCTGCTTTTGTAGCTACAGTATTTATACGGCTAGTCCAGTTCAGATTGTCATACCCACGGAATGTTGACAGCGAGGGATTCATTGATGGTAATACCACTGAATGTCAAGGGGCAATGATTAGATTCTCTTCTGTTAGAGACAGCCGCTAAAAGGCACTTGGGTGGTGTCAATATTACTTGTCACTTATCAGCCCAAACTTAGCCACTGCCCAGATCTTGTGACATTTGGCCATGGACTAAATAAGGATCTGAGGAGTACAACTGGTGCTGAAATTGTGCAATCAGTGAACATCTACATTTCTGAACCTATGATAGAGGGAAAGTCAACAATAAAGCATCTGTAAATGGTTGGGCCCAAGACCGATCATGAGGAACTCTTACAGAGAGGTCCTGGAGCTGAAATGACTGACCAATAACCACATCCATCTTCCCTTGTGCTAGGTATGTTAGGTTTTCCCCCAGGTTTCCAATGACTGTAGTTTTGCTAGGGCTTCCATTAGCAGTTATCAATCACCAGAAAATAATGAAGTACTCCTATGGATCTTAATATAACATCAGCATTTGTTTTTCTCTTGTTAGAGGGCACAAGAATCCCAAAAGGAAACCCACCGGAATAACAAAAGAAGTAAGTAATGAGTGAAGTGCAGTATAATGAATGGAAATTGTACAATAGCAGGTTTGTGATCTGTTTACCCTGTGTGATTCTGTGGTATACTGCATCCTGTACAGGATCCGCTGTTGTACAGTGTCCTGCAAGTGATCCACTGTAAAATACACTGCATTCCAATTATATTACAGAGTATCATACGTGCATTCCGTATGCAATCTTCTGTGATTTGTTTAACGAGGTTGTCTCTCACTGAAACATAAGCACACAATGCTGCATATTTGGTTTTAACAGCAAAGTAGACGTTCACTCTTAAATGAAAACACCGAACGAATACTCACATATAAAATTAAACACCCAGAATCTGGATACAATGTTCAATTGGGATTATTGTGCATGTGTACAGAGACCGAATGCTCAGCAATCCAGGCATTTCACCGAGGTTCAGATCAACACACTTTAAATGTTTATTATCATCAGTTACAACTAACAACATTAAGTAGACAAAGGTCACAACATAATGGTTTCTAGTGGGCTGATAACTGTGTGCAATACAATCATATTTTGGGAATTACGTTAGAGAAATTTGGTATTGTCTTTCCAGAAACAGCAAAGAATATGTAACAAAAACAGAAATTATTAGCAAAACTCAGCAGGTCTGGCAGTATCTGTGGACAGAGAGCAGAGTTAACATATTTTAGGTCCAGTGATCCTTCTACAAAACTATTTTAGCCAAGAATGTGTGTCTGTTTTGCAGAAAAGGTTTATGGAGGTGAATGGATGTTGTTTGGAGCTATCTGGCTGTGTGATAGTGGCCTTCTTCATTTCTTAATTGGGCTATCCTCTGTCATTGTTTATGCTGTTGGTATGCATGCTTGGGATTAACTCTCCCCCACCCCTCCCCATTCTCTCTGCCCAAAATTT
Organism: Rhincodon typus; assembly: GCF_021869965.1. Classification (NCBI taxonomy): domain Eukaryota; kingdom Metazoa; phylum Chordata; class Chondrichthyes; order Orectolobiformes; family Rhincodontidae; genus Rhincodon; species Rhincodon typus. Next base: position 90,663,981 of record NC_063335.1, read on the forward strand.
AGAATATAGGACAACCTTGAGTAGTGTCTGTTTCATTATTTGCAAATTTTTAGCTGATCTCATTGCACAATTTGAGCTGTCTTCTAAGGCTGTGATTTTCTGTGTATGTTTTGGTACCCTAGCTGCTGGTCCTAACTGATCCTCTCGAGCTAAATTCTGCACCTTTTACAAGAAATGAACATCAAAATAGAATAAACAAAACTATTTACTAAAATAGACAAATTTAAAGTTTTCAAACACAAGTAAAATACAATCCCATTAATGCCAATTGAACTCAACTCACCAGAAAGAATTCCTGTCTGTATTACATCTGTAGGGCTTAATTTAATTGTGACTTCAATTCCCTGATCTTGAGAATCTGATCTCTTCTTTCTTGAATCTGTTCAGTTTCAGCCAAGACTTTTGCAAATCAGAAAACTGAAACTGAAAGGTTTTCCAAGCTATGGGTGTTACCCAAGCATTAAAAACACAATTCCAGAATCTTCCACCTGAAGCGTAATGCACTGTTCACCCTGTGCTTGTAAAAACTCCCCCAAAGTAAACAGATTCCTATTAGCCTTCAATTATGTCTCATTCTATTTTTAAAAAGAAATTGCCATAGCAATATAAATATTTACAAGTTATTCGCTAAATCATTGTCGCTCACAAACACATGCACACACCAATAGTTAAAAATCTAAAATGAATTGTTAAAACGTATATAAATCTCTCACCTTGCATCACAATCTCTGAAATAGTGTACCATGCGTTAGCTTCAGTGATTAACTGTCCCCTGAGTGATGGTGTCTGTTTAATATGCTGCTTATTGATGGGTGAGAAACTGGGGTCCCTTTTCTTGGCAAAAGGTAATGTGAATGCTTGTTGGAAAGAGGTTGTCAAAAGCATGAAGGATCTAGACAGAAGGATTGAAAATCTGACAAAGTCAAGGTAATTGGCAAAGGAATCAATGTCAAATATGAAGAAAATCTTTCTTGGGCAGCAAGTGGTGAGAATCTGAACAGCGTTGCCTGTGATGGCAATAGATTCAATCAAAGCTTTCAAAGGGAGTTAGGTAAAGGGAGAAAAGACTATTTGGTGAATATGGAAGTGTGGCACCATATGAGTTGTAAGAAGCAGCATGGACTTGACAGGCTAAATAGCCTCCTTCTGTGCTATAACCATATTATGATTATGTAATTCTGAGTGGCGCAGTGTATATCTTGAATATTATTGTTCTAAAAATTCATTCTCCATCTTATTTCAGGAACTGTTAGAGGTCTGTAAACGTGATACTGTGGAACCAGACAGCAAGGATGTTGACAGAGTCCTTGGACTTGGCAGTTCCAGGTATGGAAATCCATACCTTAGCAATTGTAGTCCTTCCTTCTATATCTCCTTTACTGCTGCATAAAGCACTGCCAAAAATTATATTGTAACATATGATTGTGCATAACGTTCCTGAATATATTATCCCAATATGTGATACAGCTGTATATATTATGTATTAGGTTTTCTTTTATGGTATATTGTACTGAGACAGTTTAAACTAAGTGTGGAGGGTTGGAGCGCTTGGAGAGGCAATACTTAAGCTTACACAACACAAGGATATTGCAGGGCAGTTATTTAGGCAATAATACCCAGTGTGGGACAGGAAAAGATGGTGTATAAACATTAAGGAAGAATGGCAAGTAAGGTCAAAAAAGCAAAAAAAGAATAGCGAAAAAGCAAAGTTAATGATTCTTTACTTAAAAGCACATCGAATTTAAAATCAAATAAACAATCAAGTTAATGACCCAAATAAGGGTTAATGGGTGTGATCTATCCATTGCGGAGACATGGTTACAAGGAATCAAAGCTGGGAACTGTATGCGACTTTTTGGAAGGACAGACTAGAAGGGAATGGTAGAAAGGCAGTGTTGGCATGAAATAGAGTAAGTACTGTACAGAATGAGCGGGGAAAGATCATAGATTGGAAGATGTATGGTTGGAGGCAAGAAATAACAAGGAGTAAAAAGACACTAATTGGAGTAGTCTATTGACCCCCTAATGATAGATGCTCTATAAGGCAGAGAATAAGTCAGATAATGAAGGCATGATCTGAACAGAAACGGCACAAAATTAATCAAAGGTGTCTTAATCTTCTTTGTAGATTTGGAAAATCGAATTGGCAGAGGTAGCCATGAGGAAGCACCATTATAAGAGACTGGATCAGTTAAGGCTATGTTCACTCAAGCTTATTACAACGAGAGGAGATCTCCTAGAATCCTGTAAAAGTCTAAAATGACTAGACAGGGTAAATGCAGAACGGATGTTCCCAATGACCGGGGAGTTCAGAACCAAGGACACAGTCTAAGGTTGCAGGATAGGCTATTGAGAACTGAGATGAGAAAAATTTCTTCACCCAGAGAGTGGTCAGTCTGAGGAATTCTCTGCCATAGAAAGCAATTGAGGCCAAAACATTAAATGTTTTCAGGAAAGAGTTAGATGTAGTTCTTGAGGCTAAAGGCGTCAAAGGGTATGGGCAAAAGCAGGCATGGGGTACTGAGCAGTGTTATCTCTAATTTTCATTCTGGCTATGTCGACCTCTGAGGCCTTAAAGTGTGGCAGTGACTTCCGGAGCTGAAGTCCGTGCTAATTTCGGTGTGCCATGCAGCTTAGAGGAAGTGTTGGTAATAAGTAGGATGATCATCCATGATCACGTTGACTGCGGAGCAGGCTCGAAGGGACCAAACCTGGCCCTATTTTCCAAGTTTCATAGTGTACTCAGTTTCCAAGAAGAAAATTCTTCACGCAGAGACTGATGAGCCTGCAGAATTCTCTGCCACAAAGTGGTTGAGGCTAAAACATTGAATGCTTTCAATTAGGGGCTAGATGTAGTTCTTTGGCCTGAAGGGATCAAAAGGTGTGGAGAGAAAATGGAACGTGTGCTGAGTTGAACAATAAGCCATAATCCATATTGAATGGCTGAGTAGTTTTGAAGCACCAGATAGCCAACTCCTATTTTTTATGTTTTTAATACGTTGTGGATGCAACTAGGGATTTGGTTATTTTGAATCTGGTATTCTATAATAAAGCAGGTTTAATAAATTGCCAAAGTAAAAGATTCCCCAAGAAAGCAGTGGCCATGATATGATAGAATTCAACCTTCAGTTGGAGAGTGAGAAACTTGGATAGAAAACATTTGTGCTAAACTTAATTTCATTGTAACAACTCTTGTCTAACACAGAGTTACCTGGAATGTTTCCAGGATTGGAGGGTGTGAGCTACAGGGAGAGGCTGAATAGGCTGGGGCTATCCTCCCTGGAGTGTTGGAGGCCGAGGGTTGACCTTAGAAGTTTATAAAATAATAAGGGGCATGGATAGGGTAAATAGGCAAGGACTTTTCCCTGGGGTATGGGAGTCCAAAACTAGAGGGCATTGGTTTAAGGTGAGAGGGGAAAGATGTAGAAAGGACATAACAGGCAACTATTTCATGCAGAGGGTGGTGTGTATGGAATGACCTATCACAGGATATGGTGGAGTCTGGTACAATTACAACATTTAAAAGGTTTTTGAATAGGAAGGGTTTAGAGGGATGAGTCAAATGCTGGCAGATAGGACTAGATTTATATAGCCTGTTCGGTCGGCATGGATGAGTTGGACCAAAGGGTTGGTTTCCGTGCTGTATATCTCTGACTGTACGACTCCAAATGAGTTTAACGGTTGATGAATAATGGAAAACACTTCAGATAGTTAATGATTTCTAGCAAAGATGTATCTCAGTGAGAAAAAAGGATTCCAGGAAGGGGATAAAAGCAACCATGGTTAACCAAGGAAGTTAAGGATAGTATAAAAGGGTGCCTGTGGCACAGTTGTTAATGCCCCTACTTCTGGACCAGGTGATCTACGTTGAAGTTCACCTGCTCCACGGTTGTGTAATAATATCCCTGAACAGGGTTGACTAGAAAATATATAAAATTTAAAAGTAAAAAAACCATACAATGCAAAGTTTGGTAGTAAGCCAGAGAATTGGGAAGTCTTAAAACCAACATGAATGACTAAAATAATCTAAAGATGGAGAAAATAACCTAGCAAGTATTTATAAAAATGGACACACTTTTTTTTTAAATGTATAATAAGGAAATAATAATAATGGGGAACCATGAATTAACAGAGGATATGAATAAATACTATGCATTGTAATCGTGGTAGAAGATACTAATAGCATTCCAAAATATCGAATAATTAAGGGGCAAAAGTTGGGGAGGGGTGAGGAAATAAATAAAATAACTAACTCTAGGGAAAAAGTAGTAGGAAAACTACTGGGGCTAAAGAGTTAGTAGGAACTGCAGATGCTGGAGAATCCGAGACAACAAGGTGCAGAGCTGGATGAACACAGCAGGCGAAGCAGCATCATAAGTTCCCTTTGACTTGCTTGGTTTTATCCTAGGATTTTAAAGGAAGTAGCTGCGGAGATAATGGATATACTAGTCATAACCTTGCAAGAATTCTTAAATTCTGGACAAGGCCCAGTGGATTGGAAAACTGCCAGTGTAATACCTTTATTCAGAAAGGGAGGGAGACAAAAACAGGTAATTATTGGCCAGTTAGCTTAACATCTCTAATCGCGAAAATGTTAGAATCTATTATGAAGGGTGTAATAGCAGAATTTAGAAATACTTAATATAATCAAGCAAAGTCAGCATGCCTACCCGAAGGGGAAATCATACCTGACAAATATTTGGAATTCTTTGAGCTAACAAGCAGGATAGATAAAGGGGATTTTGTTGTATTTGTATTCCCGAAAGATGTTTGAACCGCACATTAGGTTACTTAAGAGCCTAAACATACTAGTATGGATAGAGGAATGGCTCATCACTGGGAGACGGAATTGGAATACAGGACACGTTTTCAATGGCAACCTGTGGAGTTACTAGAGGGATCATTGCGGGTACAATTATTTACAATATATATTAGTGACTTGGATGAGTGAAGTGAATATACTGTTGCCAAGTCTGCAGATGACAGAAATAGGTTGGAGGGCTGGTGACAATAACACATAGAGTCTGCAGAGGGATATAGACAAGTCAAACAAGTAGGTAAAAACTTTGAGGATGAAATATAATGCGGGGAAGTGTGAGGTTGTGTGCTTTGGCAAGAGGATAAGAGGATCTGAATATTACTTAAATGACAAGACTGCAAAAAGTTTCAGCTCAGAGGAATTTGGGAGTCCTTTTGTATAAAGCACGAAGTTAGCATTCAGTTTCACTTGGTAATAGGGAAAGCAAATGGACCTTTAGCCTCTATTTTAAAGGAAATGGAGTTTTTAAAAAAAAAGGGAAGTCTTGCTAAAGCTTTACAAGGCACTATTCGGACCATACCTAGAAAACTGAATAGTTTTGGTCCTTTTACCTAATGAAAAGTATATTAGCATTGGAGGCAGTGCAGAGAATGTTCACGAGGTTGTTTCTGGGTCTGGAGGGATTTTCTTGGAGAGGGGTAAGTTAGGCCTGTACTAATTGGAGTTTAGAATAATGAGAGGTGATCTTGTTGAAATATAAATAGTTAATTAATTATCTTGACAGTATTGATGTGGAGAGATTATTTCTACTTGTGGAAGAGTCTAGAACTAGAGGGCCTAATGTCAAAGTAAGTGGTCGCCCATCTAAGACAGAGATGGGGAGGAACTTCTCTGAAGTAGTAAGTCTGTATAATTCTTCACAGAAGGCTGTAGAGGCTGCGTTGTTAACAATAGTCAAGGCTGACGTCGACAGATTTAATCAGTGAGGGAAAATTTGAGGACAAGGGGGGATAAAGGCAAGAAAGTTGAGTTAAAGATTATCAGATTATCCATGATCTCATTGAATGGTAGAGCTAATTTGATGGGTACTTTTGCTTCTATCTCTGATCTTAGGACCTTCGAGCATATCTTTATATCCCTGAAACCTACCTTCTGCTCTATCCATCTGACTATCCATAATTTCACTTCTGAAACACCTCTTTCTAAGGCTGCAAACTCTCGTCTAATTCCGCCTTTTGAGTAACTCGGAGAATCAGCTGTAGAAGTTCATTCCTTTCCTCTGCTGGAAAATCCTCTGTGGCAGACTCCAGATTTACATCCAGCTGTGTCCCAATCAGAGTCTTTCACAGGTGCGGCATAAAACAGGTTGCAATATCTTTTTGTATTCCTTATCTGTGGGGTGGGAGTTTTCGCTGGTCATGCCGAAATATTACACATTTCAGAAAGCAGATTGTGTGGGCCTACATTGCTGATTTGCTTTTCTGAACTAAGCTAATGTAATGTTGATATTCAGTCATTGTTTCTCATAGAGCTGATTTATTGAGGGTGAGTAAGATTTGGGATCTTTAAATCTCACTCCCCAACCCTGCTAATTTCAGATGGTGATTTGAAATTCGTTTTCAAACAATTAACCTGAAATCAATAAGCCTGCTATTCAGGGCAATAAAAGCATAGAATAGTTACAGTATAGGAAGGAGGCTATTATGCCCCATCAGGGGCTGTTTAATACGGTTTTGATTGTTTAAAGTGTAGGTGACCATTTAGCCCTTTGAGTCTGTGCTCGCTGTCTGCAACTGCAATTCAGCTAAAGCCACGGTCACCCTTTCCTTGCAAAGTATAAGGTTTTTTTTAATCTACTTCCCTTTGAAAGTCTCAGTTGAATCTGCTTGCACCTCACTGTGGCAGTGAAATCCAGATCCCAGTCACTTGTTTCCTTAAAAGCTTTTCTTCTTTTGCTTCTTTTCCAAATCACCTTAATTTGATATCCTCTTGTTCTCGACCTTTTTGTCAATCAAAAATTTCTCTTTGCCTGTCTGGATGCCTTATGCTTTCAAACATATCTGTGAAATCAACTCCACTCGCTATAAGGAAAACCCTATTTTCATCGATCTTTTGATCTACAAAACTGGAGTTCCTCATTCCTGAAACCACTATTGTTAAATTTTTTTACATCCTTTCTAAAGCCTTCTCGTCATTTCTACAGTGTGATGCCCAGAATTGGACACTTGTTCCACTTGAGGTTAAACAAAGTCTTATAAGTGTTCATTGATCATTTCCTTGCATTTATACTCTATACCTTTCATCTGTTGGGCCCATAGCTGGAACACTGTGAACAGCTTTGTTCTCCTTTATGATAATTACATTCAAAGCAGATTCACTTGACTTCATTCTGAAAAGATGGGTTTATGAGCCGGTGTTGTTTAGGGTTTAGAAGAATGAAAGGTAATCTTATTGAAACATACTGGATCTTCAGGATAGTAGGAACTGCAGATGCTGGAGAATCCGAGACAACAAGGTGCAGGGCTGGATGAACACAGCAGGCCAAGCAGCATCATAGGAGCAGAGAGGCTGACGTTTCGGGCCTAGACCCTTCATCAGAAAAGGGGGAGGGGAAGGGGGTTTTGAAATAAATAGGGAGAGAGTGGGAGGCGGATAGAAGAGGGATAGAGGAGAGGATAGGTGGAGAAGAAACAAACAGGTCGAAGAGGCGGGGATGGGGCCAGGAAAGGTGAGTGTAGGTAGGGAGTTAGGAAGGGGATAGGTCAGTCCAGGGAGGACGGACAGGTCAAGGGGGCGGGATGAGGTTGGTCGGTAGGAGATGGAGGTGCGGCTTGGGGTGGGAGGAGGGGATAGGTGGGAGGAAGAACAGGTTAGGGAGGCAGGGACGAGTTGGACTGGTTTTGGGATGCGGTGGGGGGAGGGGAGATTTTGAAACTTGTGAAATCCACATTGATACCATTGGGCTGCAGGGTTCCCAAGCGGAATATGAGTTGCTGTTCCTGCAACCTTCGGGTGGCATCGTTGTGGCACTGCAGGAGGCCCAGGATGGACATGTCGTCTGAGGAATGGGAGGGGGAGTTGAAATGGTTCGCGACTGGGAGGTGCAGTTGTTTGTTGCGAACCGAGCGTAGGTGTTCTGCAAAGCGGTCCCCGAGTCTCCGCTTGGTTTCCCCGATGTAGAGGAAGCCACACCGGGTACAGCGGATGCAGTATACCACATTGGCAGATGTGCAGGTGAACATCTGCTTGATGTGGAAAGTCTTCTTGGGGCCTGGGATGGGGGTGAGGGAGGAGGTATGGGGGCAGCTGTAGCACTTCCTGCGGTTGCAGGGAAAAGTGCCGGGTGTGGTGGAGCTGGAGGGGAGTGTGGAGCGGACGAGGGAGTCACGGAGAGAGTTGTCCCTCCGGAAAGCAGATAAAGGTGGGGAGGGAAAGATGTCTTTGGTGGTGGGGTCGGATTGCAGATGGCGGAAGTGTCGGAGGATGATGCGTTGGATCCGGAGGTTGGTGGGGTGGTACGTGAGGACGAGGGGGATTCTTTTTTGGTTGTTATTGCGTGGACGGGGTGTGAGGGATGAGTTGCGGGAGATGTGGGAGACACGGTTGAGGGCGTTCCAGCAGTGAAGTTTCAAAATCTCCCCTCCCCCCACCGCATCCCAAAACCAGTCCAGCTCGTCCCTGCCTCCCTAACCTGTTCTTCCTCCCACCTATCCCCTCCTCCCACCTCAAGCCGCACCTCCATCTCCTACCGACCAACCTCATCCCGCCCCCTTGACCTGTCCGTCCTCCCTGGACTGACCTATCCCCTTCCTAACTCCCTACCTACACTCACCTTTCCTGGCCCCATCCCCGCCTCTTCGACCTGTTTGTTTCCTCTCCACCTATCCTCTCCTCTATCCCTCTTCTATCCGCCTCCCACTCTCTCCCTATTTATTTCAAAACCCCCTTCCCCTCCCCCTTTTCTGATGAAGGGTCTAGGCCCGAAACGTCAGCCTCTCTGCTCCTATGATGCTGCTTGGCCTGCTGTGTTCATCCAGCCCTGCACCTTGTTGTCCTGGATCTTCAGGAAACTGGATATGGAATATTCCAGGATGATGTTCCCTAGGACAGGGGAAACTATAACTAGGAGGCACAGGTTAAGACAAAAAGATCTCAATTTTAAGTCTGAGATAGGAGGATTTTTTTTCTCTGAAGCTTCTTAGTCTGTGGAATCCACTTTTGCAGGAAACTCTGGAGGCTGGGTTATGTATTTAGTCAAGGAAATCTTAGATTTTTGAATCTTGTAGGGCTCAGACAGAAAAAGGTGTAGTAGAGATCCCAACCAGATCAACCATAATCTTCTTGGATGATAGTTTAGGCTCAAAGGGCAGAATGGCCTACTTCTGCTCCTATTTCTAAATCCCAGGATGCCATATGGTTTATTTATTGCTTTTTCACCTGCCCTACCACTTTTAATAGTTTGCGCGCCAATACCCTTGGGTCCCTATGTCTCTGCAACTAATTTGGAATCCTTTCCTTTATTTTAAGCTACCTCACCTAATGCTTCGTAACTAAAGGTATCGCTTCACACTTTTCTGTCATAAGTTCCATCAATTACATGTCTGTCTATTTCACCAGAATGACCATGTTGTCTTGATGTCTATCACTGTCCACCGTTCAGGAGGTTTCCAGGCTTTGCCATCTGTGATTAGATTTGATTTTATTTTCTCTCTTGTTTTGTAATTGAGTGTGAGGAATGTATGCTTTTTCATATCACTGTATAATAGAGAATAGATTATGTTTTAAATTTTATCGCTTCTCTAACTGGACTAAGTGCTTTCTCCACTCTTCCAGTTCTTTCATTTAAATCCTCCCTATCCTTTACCTCCCTATTGGAGCCTGTACATTGAGGCCCTAATCTCTGAAAATACCCCCAAATCCTCTCCCTGTTTCTCAACTTTCATCTCTCTCTATCTCAAAGTTTTTGGTCACTTGTCCTAATATCATCCTATTGCTATTGTATTTCCTGCTACACGCTGTAAAAGTGTCTTGGGAAGTTTTGTCATGTTAAATGGCACTATGAAATTACAAGTTACGTGACTGGCCTGATCTTGGCCATGGCAGTGATGGAGGTGACACATTTTAGGGCTTTGCCTTCTTTTAGAAGGAGATAGCTCAGCAACATTGCTACTTTTTAGTTGCTTTCTCATTGGAAGGAACATGCACAGACATCCTGGGTCTGATTGTAATCCTCTATCCACAAAGCCGTAGTCCATGTGTTTGCTGATGGTTCATTGCTGAAAGCAGGAACTATGGCTATGTATAATGGGTGTAGACAAGACATGGGAACCTATATCTTATAACAGGCTGCATATTTGAGAAAAGCAGACAGAAACATGGTGATTGACTCCCTGTTATATCAGTGATTCTGTAAACTTGTAGGGTATAATTATTATTGTATTCATATTGCAGCATATCATTGACACTGCTTTAATGATTTTCAAATAAAGCAAATTGTGTTTTATGATGGCAAATACATTTGGCACATGAAAGATCCCACAAAGATGAATCACTGTACCTCTGTTTCATGTGGTTGAGGGAGAAATATCCCAAAACACTGATAACTCTATGATCTGTTTATATAATGTCACATGTAGGGTTCAATTTTTATTTTCAAGGGGGACACCTTTTGAGAGTCCTTCAGGGCTACATTTTTGATTTTTGGATTTAATTTTTGGTTTTCGTAGGCTCCTTGTACAGGTTCGCTAACTACTTCATTTGATGAAGCCATTTTGTAACAATACAAATTACCCCGCCCCCAAATCTTTGTTAGTAAACATATTATACTTGAATTTCCAGAAGGCATCTGGCAAGCTGCCACACCTTTGTGATAGAGAAAGTAATATAGTAGCACCCCAGGAGGATTGGTTGGCAGAAAATAGTGTGTGCATAAATTTTCTTAATTGACATGATGTGACAAGTAGGATCCTAAAAGGGCATTCGCTTTTTACAATTTATATCAGTGACTTAAATGAGGAGAATTAAGTCATGGTAGCTAAATTTAGAGATAGGAAGGACAAAAAGATGAGTAGAAAAGTATATTGTGACGAGGACATAAGGAAGTTTGGTGAGTGGGTAAGAAATTGGCGTAAGGAGTGTAATGTGTAATTGTTTTCTGAATTCCACATTCCTATCTATCCATGATGACCTTTTTTTAGTAGCTAGAATCTATCTACTGCTGTATTTAAAACTGTTTGATGACCTCACATTCACCACCCTCTGACAGTTTCAAAGTTACACAAGAGAGTCCTAAAATGTTGAGCAATAGTTTTAAGAGTGTCTTCTAGATCTGGACTCGCCCATAAAAGTGAACATCTTTTCGAAATCCAGTGTCAGAATTGTTCAGAAGACTCACTCTTCTAAACTCCAGCCGATCCAAATTTTCATAATGAAATGTTCCTGGTTTTGATATAGTAACACTCCTGTAAACTGCCTCCAATGCATTTGGATCCTTCCTTGAATATGGAGGCTAAAACTGCAAACAGTATTCAAGATGTGATCTCACCAATGTCCCTGTGTAATACTAAAGTATAGCATCCTTCCTTTTATACTCACTACTTCTTGTAATAAAAGATAGCGCTCTGTTAACCTTAATCACTTGCTGTGCCTGCATACAAACCTTTTTGTTTAAACTCATGAACTAGAACACCTAGGTCCAATTGTATCTCGGAATTCTGTAGTCAGTGACTGTTCTTCCTAAAGTAACCAACTTTATATTTTCTCACATTATAATCTACTGGCTGACTGTTCGTTTGCTCACTCACTTAACCTATCGATATCAGTCTGCATCCTTGTTATATCATCTTCATTGCACTTTTTCCTACCTATCTTTGTGTTATCTGCAAATTTAGCCATAATACCTTTCTTCCCCTCATTTAATTCATTAATATAAATTGCAAGAAGTGCATCCATAATGTGGTTGAACATAAACAGGTTGAGTATCAACTTGCAAATCCTTCCAACATATGCCAATGCCAGACAGTGGGAGAAATTTGTGGTCAGCCTGGTAATGGAAAATGTTGGAGTCTCCACCATCAATATCTGTAGCTCCACACTACAGCATATATGCACCAGTCCACTTTGCTACAGCATTTATGGTTTCCCGAGCATAGCACATCAGTGGTTGTGCAAGTAAATTAATCTTAAAAAGGGGTCACATGGTGCAGTGATAATGTTTCTAGGTCAGAAGGCCTAAATTCAAGTCTCACCCACCTGGATTGTATATATAGAGAAACTTGAATTTGGTATGGAGTGTATTGCACATACCAGTCCCTCGTAATGGGCAGTTAAGATGATTTATGGACTCCCAGATCGCCTGTATTTTGTGTGACAGTGTGAAGTCAGTGTTCCCTGTGTACATGCTTGTGCACTTTTTTACAAAGTCATGTTCATTATTTGAAGGTGCCTTCACTTAATTTTTGCTTAAACTTCGGTCTCATAGTCCTGTTCTTTGGTCATCCAGTGTGCAGAGGGGCAGGCAGATTAAAGGAGTTCCTGGCACATCACAACTGATGGACACCATGGGGGCTGCAGTGCATTAGATGTATTATCACTCCAGAAGTAAATTCAATTGATGTTTTCCTTAAGAGTTTTGTTTTTGTTGCAGGGCCCTTTCCAGGGCATGATACTGTTTATTTGGTTTATTTTAATCTGATCTTTCAGAAGAGTATGAAGGAAATTGAAACTTGACTACTTTTCTGTTTTCTGTAGTTACATCAATGTCCTGTTGTTCCTGGAGAGGAAATGTTTTGAGCCTTTAACCATAGCCCACAATTCAATTTTAGTTTGTGTTCTGTAAGCTTAAATTGAATGTTGAATTTTGTTTCAAAGTTCCTTTAAGGAACTGTCAGCTTTTAATTTGGTTAATTTAGTTCATTTGCTTTCATAAGAGTCTAAAGAGAAACTTGGGTCTGATTATATTCTTTTCTTCTACGGTTACATTCATGAATGAGTGGTACAGGACATGGAGCAAGTACATTGTGTCCACTGATATGTTCGAGACTTCTCCTGACCCGTGGGCACCACAGGGGCTGGTGTATATTATCACTTTCTCACTGTCTCTAAAACAATATTTTAATTTAATTTTGTAATTATCCCTTAAAGTTCTGATATGTTACAGTGCCCCTTTAAAAGTCTATCACTTGTTAATTTGATTAATTTGTTTTAATTTAAATTGGATTCAAAAGAAAAATGCATTGACATCAGGGTGTGAGGGAGTTAAAAGGTATGTACTTGTAATGTTTTGCTGTGTAAGTTGATTTTTTTTTTCTTTATTCATTCACTGGATGAGGGCGTCGCTGGCTACGCAGCATTTATTGCCTATCTCTAATTGCCTAGAGGGTAGTTCAGAGTCAACCACATTGCTGTGGGTCTGGAGTCACATGTAGGCTAAACCAGGTAAGGATGGCAGTTTTCTTCCCGAAAGGACATTAGTGAACCGGATGGGTTTTTCCGACAATTGGCAATGGGTTGATGGTCATCATTAGATTCTTAATTCCAGATATTTTATTGAATTCAAATTCCACCATCTGCTGTGGTGGTATTCAAATACAGGTCCCCAGAACATAATCTGGGTCTCTGGATTAACAATCCAGTGAAAATACCACTAGACCATTGCCTCCCCTTAATACTGAGCAAAGATTGGCTGCTGTACAAATTTTTTGCCAACTGGCTTTCTTAAATAGAATATTTGAGAGGATATTGTTCCAACGGTGCTGGCAAATCTTCCTCATCTCACCTCAGTGAGGAAGGAGGGAAACTGTTAGATCCATCCAGATGGAGGTTTGTAAGCATTTTAATGAAGAGAATGAGCTGGCACTGCTGAGAGCTTAATTTCTTCTCCTCTCCCCTCTTTTCTCCAATCTCCAAATATGTTTGAATTTTGTTGTTACTGTTGTTTGAGTGTTGCAGAGGAACACTTTGTGTCTGTCACTTGTCCGCTTCCAGCAGATGAAGAGTGACATTGGCCTTGATCTGGGATCTGCCGAATGGAGAGTAAGGTGTTTACCTGTGTCATTTATGCCCAGTTTATTGATAACAGAAAGAAAATAGGTAAACTATTTAAGGTAAAATAAGGAACTAGCAAGTGTAAGCTAACATCTGATAACCAGCTGTTCCAACCTGTTTCTTTCTAGTGGCACTGCTCCCAGAATGATGCTGACTAGAGAGGACCGTGAGGCAGCTAAACTTGGACTGGCTGTTTTTACGGTAGGCATCATTCAGTTAAGTTTTTAGTGGGATAAGAGGCTGAGTTACCAATGAGAAAGTTATGCAGAAGTTTGCAGAATCTTGGTTGGGCCTCGGGGCGTATTGACATTGGAAGTGTGCGTATTCATAAGAATGATATTGAGGTTGGACAGGTTAAATTGAGGTAGTAGAAACATTGAAAATGGTGTTGCAGTGAGGAAGACGGCGAAGAGTGTTAGCGCGATGATGTACCTCTGGTTGACCCGATTTGCACTCGTACTGGGTCTGTGGTGGCTCTCTTGGTAAGGATCATAGTTTGCATGGTATTGTGAAGCAGGCGGAGAATGGTGACACATGACTGTGGACAGCTGAATTTGAGGAGGATATTCCACAATTCCTCAGTCAATAGCATCAAGGGCCTTTGCGAGATCGAAGAAGGCCACATAACAGGTTGGTGCTGCAGTTTTCTTGGATTTGTCACACATTAACAATAATGTCCATTGTACCTCTTGCTGGCTGGAAGCAGCATTGCGATCCTGGGAGGAACTTTACAGCACTGGGAAGAGGTGGTTGAGGAGGATTCTGACTATCTTTCCTGTGGCAGACAGTAAGGAAATACCTCTAATTTCCAGAGTCGGACATGTTCCTTTTCCCGAAGATAGTTACAATTACGGGGTGTCTGAGATCTCTCAGCTTAGTCTCTTCCTTCCAGACAAGGACGATGAGGTTGTGGTCATGTCATGCCTCTTTGCCATATTTTGGTGCTTCAGGGTTTCCATCAACATTTTAGGTCTTGTTGTTTTTAGAGGTCAGATGGCTTTTTTGGGCCGCGTGGTGAATTGGAAGTGCACTGAGATGGCGACAAAGTGTTGCAGGATGGTGTCGAAATCACTTGTATCGAAGGCTGCTCCTTGGTTGAGGAGGTCCTCAAAATGCATGCTGCAGTGGGCATTGACTGCTTTTTGGAGTGAGTTGGGCTGTCAGTGGACTAGGTCCATGGCTACTCAGATTGTTTGTGCTAATGACGCCATGCACATTGTGCTGTCAGCAACTTGATGCATCTCCTGCGCTATTTCCGCCCATCGTCCATTAGATCGTAGCTTCTTTTATTTTGCACCTCAGCTTTCAGTTGCCATAGGCTTGTTTCCTCTCACTTGAGGTTTTTGTGGAGCTGCCAGTTCTGGAACGCCTTGTGTTTGCGTTGTAGGAGATACAGGATTACCTGATCTAAATATCATACTTCTGTCTCCCAACACCCTTCAACATCTTTAGTACCTAGACATCTCTCTCTCAAATGTATTGAGTGACTTGGTGTTCATAACATATGGGGTGTAGAATTACACCGATTTACTGTCCTGTGTGAAGAAATTTCTGTTCATTTTGGTCCTAAATCATGGAATTGTTATGGTGTGGAAGGAGACCATTTGGCCTACTGTCTGTCTAAACATTTTGATTTGGTGCCATCTCCTGCTGTTTTGCCATAACTCTGTTACTATTTAAATAATTATCCACTGCCTCCTTGAGTGTCTCAATTGAACCTGCTACCACCACACTTCCAGGCAATGCAGTCAAACCTGGATCACTGAAAAAGAGTTTGCTCTCCTCGCAATTGCTGCTTTTGCAAACTTTTCAAAACTTACCATTGTCTTGATCTTTTACAAGCAGGAAAAAATTCCTATATACTCTGTCTGGACCCCTCATGCTTTTGAGAACTACAATCAAATCTTCTTGCCAAGAAAAGCAGTTTCACCTTCTCCAACCTACCCATATAACTGAAATTTCTTATCCTTGGAACCATTCTTGTAAACCTCTTCTGTGCTCTGTCTAGTGTGTTCACAAACTGTCTTACAGAGTGTTGCACAAAGAAATGTTCACACTATCCAGTTGACTTCTAATCATTGCCCTTTATAGGTTTGGCATAACCTCCCTGCAGTTGTACTCTATGCCCCTATTTTATGAAGCCTAGAATACTGAGGCTAGTTTACAACTATCTCTACCTGTCCTGCCACCTTTAATGCCTAGCCTGTGTCCTGAGATTGTAACCTACCAGACAGAGGAAACGTCACCCTAGAACCTGTCTGTCCAACCCTACCAAAATTTTATATTTTCAATGATAACCTGACTCATAACTCCAGTGCAGGCCCAGTCAACCCAATCTCTCCTCACATGACTCCTGCCATTTCAGCAATCTAAGTTAACCTTTGCTGCACTCTGTTGGCAGAGTTGAGTTATCCCTTCTGAGGTGAGGAGACCAAAACGGTACATAGTACTCCAGGTGTGGGCTCTCAAAGTCCCTGTATAGCTACATTAAGTCATTCTTGCATCTGTACTCATCCTTTTTCAATAAAGACCAATTGCATGCTGCAACAGTGTGCATGTGTTCACCCAGATCTTTTGTACATTGACACTTCCCTATCTATCACCATTTAAATTAGACTCTGCCATTCCGATTTCCCTCCCAAAATGAATAACTTCACACTTATCAATATCATACTGCATCTACCAGGCATTTGCTTATCTCTCAACTTGTCTAAATTGCCTTTAAGCTTTTTTACATCCTCCTTACCATTCAATTCCTCCTATTTTTGCTTTACTGGCAAACGTGAATGAAATATTATATTCAATTCCATCATTAAAACTTTTATATCTCGCATAACTAGGTCTAAAGCACTGTAGTACCCCGCTAGTCACTGCCTTCCACTTGCAATAAACTCATTTATTCCTAGCGTCTTTTTTGGTTTGCTAATCAATTTGCAATCCAATATTACCCCCCAATCCCGTGTGCTCTAATTTTGTACGTTAACCTCTCTTGCAGGGTACTTTTATCAAAGCTTTTATCACATCTCCCTTCTCTGAGTAATATGCTGGTAAAACTCTAGTAGTGTCATAGACTTGTGCAGCACAGAAACAGAGTCCAATTCGTCCATGCCGACCAGATATCCTAAATAAATCTAGTCATTTGACCCATGTCCCTCTAAACCCTTGCTATTCATATACCTGTCCAGATGCCTTTTAAATGTTGTAATTGTACCAGCCTCCACTTCTTCCTCTGGCAGCTCATTCCACATATGCACTACCCTCTGTGTGAAAAAGTTGCCCCTCAGGACCCTTTTAAATCTTGCCCCTCTCACCTTAAACCTATGCCTTTGAGTTTTGGACACCCAAACCCATTCACCCTATCCATGTCCATCATGATTTTGTAAACTTCTTTAAATCACCCCTCAGCCTCCGACATTCCAGGGAAAATAGCCCCAGTCTCCCTATTGCTCAAACCCTCCAACCCTGGCAACATCCTCCTAAATCTTTTCTGAACCCTTTCTAGTTTAACGACATCTTTCCTAAAGCAAGGGGACCAGAATTGAATGCAGCATTCTGAAATGTCTTTAAACAATGTCCTGTACATGACGTCCCAACTCCTATACTCAAAGTATTCACCAATAAAGGCAAGCTTAGCAAACGCCTTCTTCACTACCCTGCCTGTCTGCGACTTTAGAAATTCCTGCAGTTTCTAGGGTACTATCTATACATGATGTTCCCCAGCATGAGTCTGGTATATTCGGTTGGGTGGGGATTCCCTGGCAAACTGGCATATTCTGGTGGAGAGTTCCCTGGCACTGTGCTGATTATATTCCTGCAGTTCCTTGGGCAATGTCTATATATTCAGGGGCTCTCTGGTGTGATGATACTATGGCTTTAAGAGGTGTATTTTGTTCTCTTTTGATACATGAAGTGAGGTTGAGACAGAGTGGCGAGCAGCTGCTTCAAGCCAATAAAGTAACAGCTTGGGGTACCATTTTTTAAAACTTTTAAGAAGGTGGACCAATAGAAGCAGCCTGATTGGGTGGGGTCAAGTTCCCACAAAACCAGGATTTTTAGTTTAGCTTTCAGTAGCTGTTGGAGTTGTGAAACCTGCTACATCTCTTTTTTTTTTTGCTACAGCTAAAAGCTTGGGTTCTCTTCCTGCTAAAATTCCATATGAGACAATCTGTTACTGAATTTTCCTGCATTGGAACAGTTAATGGGTAGTTTATTATCATTTTAAGTATTTTGACAGAGTTACTGTTAAGCCAATTCTTTTCTTTTGTCTTTATTTTAGCTATTGTGAATGAATAGTGTATTTTCCTTCAAACCTAATGGTTTAACCAATCGAATTGCATCTTAAAATAAGATAAAATTGGGGTCTAGTCTATCTCGTTGACATGTTTCGATGGGGGTGTGGTCCGGTCCAGTCCATAATACTGGTATTGTGCTGGATTTGCAGGATTCCATGGCACTCGGGCGGTATATTGTCAGGGATCTGCAGTTTTATTTTCAAAATTCTGATGTTCCCTTTCACTCTTGTTATAGCACCACAAATCTGATGACACCAGCAAGTCATCAAGCCAGAAGCGGAAATCAGAGCCACAGAGTGGAGAGCCTGAGACCCTAAAGTGAGTAGTTTGGGGATAGCTGGTGCTAACCAGTGGCCACAAATACTGTTTTTATTTTCACTGTATGGAATGCTTCTAGCAGTCAGAGGCTATTTGCCAACCATTCAACATTTACCTCTTTGTGCAATATGAATCGTTATTTCTTTGAGGTTTAGTGTTCTTGTGATTCTGACTTAGTGTGTAATGAAAATCTTTGACACTATGCCCTTTTTGTTTACCAATATTCAAATTCTGTACTAGGAAGCAACTATTCACTTGTTCCTGAATATTAATACTGAATATTTTTATAGTTTTTTTTTAAATTTGCAGTTATTTAGACTCCATCTCCAAGTAGCAGTCCTCACCAGCCAATTAACGTAAGACTTTCCTGTAATGTCTGAGAGTGGGAAGAATGGCCTGTGGTCAGTTCTTGCTGAAGAAATTAGAATGACATCACAAAGTCTATGAATTCATTGGCTGGTAGTAGAAAGGGAGAATTTGAAGGCAGAAGGGTCAAGTCAAACATCAGACATGACACACACACTTGTTTATCCGGAGTGAATATCTATTATTTGATTGCAGCCTACTCTGTTCTCTAACTTTACCAAGGCTAAAACTAATGTGAGTATTATATAAAATATAAAAAAGCAACATAAGTGAATAATGTAACTAAATGACTAATTAACTTGTTAAGATCGGCAGTACAGCTGCTGTGTCAAAGCAGCAGCAAGTGGGAGCTCAAGCAGACCATCACAATTCAGGGCAAACCTAAAGATGATAATAGCACAATAGAGAGGTATGCCCTAAGTTTTGGAAACCAGGATATAGAAGCAGCTTGGGTAGAAATGAGGAATGATAAAGGCAAGAAGTTACTTGTGGGAGTTGTATGCAGGCCTCCTAATGTAACCACATGGTAGGATCAAGAAATAATAGGAACTTGTCAAAAGAATACAGCAATTAATATAGGGGGATTTTAACCTACATATAGACTAGGAAAATCGGATGAGGGAAAGTAGCCTAGATGAGGAACTTTGCTGAATGTTTTGGGCACAAGTTCTTAGACCAGCCTGTTATATCACCAACCAGAGAACAGCCTAGACTTGGTTTTAACAAATAAGATGAGATAAATTACCTCATTGTAGTTAGCAGCAACCATAGTATGATTGAGTTTTACGTACATCTCAAGGGAGAAAAGTGAGGGTCCAAGACGACTAATTTAAGTTTAAGCAAGAGCAGTTATGAGGACATGAAAGCAGAGGTAGCTAAAGTACTTCGGTTAATATATATGCAGTGGCAAACATTTCAGGGGATATTCCAGAAAATGCAGAACAGACATAATGGATGTATTCTAACAAATAAAAAAAAAATCAAGGAATGGACCCACCATCTGTGGTTAGCTAACGATCTCCAAAGAAAAGACATAATTATGCAAAGAAGGTGGCAAGTCAGAAGATTGGACAATCATAAAACATTAGCAAAGAATTACTAAGAGATTAATAAGGAGGGAAAGAAAGTTGGTCACAAATATAAAAGCAGGTATTTAAAATATCTAAACAAACTATTTGTAAGAAATGAGTTAACAATCTTGTGTTGGTCTTGCAGAAAATGAATCTGGAGGGAATTGGTAATGGACGATAGCAGATGAATTGAGGAAATATTTTGTATTCTCTGTCGTAAAGACTGACGAGTATCATCCAGGAAATAGATGTAAATCAGGAATTGAAAGGGAGGGAGAAACTGAAGAAAATTGTAATTACCAAGTTGACGAATCCCCAGATCCTGAAGGATTTCATCTTGGGGTCTCGCTAGTGAGATAGTTGATTCATTGGTTTTAATTTTGCACAACTCCTTTCCAACTCATCGGGGAAGGTTCATTTAGATTGGAAATAGCTAATGTATTTCTTTTATTCAAAAAGAGAGGGAGGCATAAAGCAGGAAACTACAGGCCAATTTAGTTTAACATCTGTTAAAGAGGAACTGGTAGGTGTACTCCAGATTTCCAGAAGGCATTTGATAAGGTGCCACATCAAGATAAAAGCTTATAGTGTAGAGGGTAGCATTGGCTGGTGAACAGGAAGCACAGCAGGAAGAAATGGATCTTTTTCAGGCTGGCAAGATGTCATGTGTACCAAAAGGGTCAGTGCTGGGGCCTAAACTCTAATCCCCTCATCCAAATCAGACAAATTGTAAAGGTATGGTACTTCAATTGGCTGATTAAAGATAAGTAAGAAAATGAGTTGTGAAGAGGACATAAGGAGCCTACAGAGGGGTATATAGAGTGAGTGGGCAAATGGAGTGTAATGTGGCAAAGTACAAAATTGTCCATTTCGGCAGAAAGACGATGAAAGAAGCTTGTTATCTAAATGGTGACAGGATGCAGAGATTTCTGCATGAATCACAGGCTACTGTGCAGATATGGCAAATAATCAGGAAAACTAATCGAATGTTATGTTTTATTGTGAGGGGAACTCAGCGCAAGAGTAGGGAAGTTATGCTTCAGTTATACTTAAAATAAAATTGGCATTGGTAAGTCTGTATGAATAGTATGTATAGTCCTGGCCATTGCACTTTCAGAAAGATGTTAATACTTTGGAATTAGTTTAGATAAACTTTACTAGACTAATATCTGGAAAAGCGGATTGCCTATGAGGAAAGGCTAGACAAGCCAGGCCTGTATCTCCTGGAGTTTGAGTCATACAGCACGGAAGTAGACCCTTCGGCTTCGGTCCAACTTGTCCGTGCTGACGAGACATCCCAATCTGACCTAGTCCCATTTGCCATCATTTGGTCCATAACCCTCTAAACCTTTCCTATTCATGCACCCATCCATCGAAGACTTAGCTCAGTAATGGTATGTCACTGGCTGGCATCAGTGTTTCTGAAATGACGCGGTTGTGCAATTTCACAGGGAACAACCACTGTTTAAAGATGGAGATGAACTATTATCATGTATCAAAAGCAGACAGAGATTTCATGTGCTTTCAGCTGATTTTTGTTTGCTTTGTTCAGAGTTTCCAAATAACAGGTCAGTCAATTAACACGTCAGTCAATTAACACTGCACACTAGAAATACAATCAGTATCTAGTATAGCAGAATTGGCAGCAACTATGATACTTTTAGGCTGACTTCAGTTTGCAGCTACTATTTTCTTTCTGTTCATCGTTGTCATATTTACCCTCAGACCCATCCATTTCATGAATTGCTTCAAATATTTGACACCTTATCCTTTGATATCTGGAGTCATACAAGATACAGCTATTAATAATTCCAGTAGATTTCTGCGATTTGTTGTCAGCTATCACCAAAATTCTTTTTTTTTCTTTGATTTGGAAATCTATTAAATGTCTTTCAGCAATTTCATCCTTCTACAGGCACCTGCTACTAGATGCCCTTCAATTTTGAGCGTCAGTAATTGTAATCTTCCATTCTCTGTAACGCAGATCTTCCAACATGTCTGCAAAGGTAGCCAAAAACAATAGTCTCCCTACAAGATTTTTAGCGCAGCTGCCATTTGTTCAAAGGGAATAGTTACCTCAAAATTGAACATCTGTCAAAACCAAAAGTCTGACTGTGCAGGAGATTAGTGCATAATCTAATACCTTAAACATCACAGCACTCCTGAATTTTTAGCTTGAAATGATTCATCTTCTAATAACCTCTCAAATTGCATGATTGATATGTTTAAGATGATGAATATTCAAATAGTGATACTGCCTTGTTGGCTTTCAACATTTTTTTTTGTGGAGACTGTCCAAAAACCATATTAGAATCTTCAGTCTCCAAGTCTGTAACATACAGTTTCAGAAATACAATTTTTTTTGTTTTTCCTTGTAATGAAAGCTGAAGCCATTCCTTGCTTTTTTTGTAAGAAAATGACTGGGGTGAATCTCCACCATTCATCCACTATGGCTCTAATTCAAAAAGCACCAGTCATTAACTCGAATTCATGATTCTGCAGTGTGACTCAGTCATTTCACTTTAACCTCTAGAGCAGGTATCCTGGCTCAGAAACAGGAACACTATCACTGTGCCTCAAGAAACCTCTAGCAGCCTTTTTTATCCAGAAGTAACAAGTGGAGGCTTGGAGACTGTGTTTTGTAGAGCATCTGTGCTCTGTTCTCTGTTCACAACAAACAACAACAGTTTCTGGTTGTGAACTATTTTAACTCCCCCTCCCATAGTGGGCATTCTCCAGTGTCACAATGATGCCACCTGCAAACTGGAGGAGCAGCACCTCAGGAGCCTACAGCCCCATGGCCTAAACGTAGATTTCACCAGTTTCTAAATCTCCCCACCCCCGGTCTCATCCCCACCTTCTTGACCTGACAACCTGTCCATCTTCTCTCCCACCACTCCCTACGTGCACCCACCTACCTTCCTCAGCCCTACCCCTCCCCTCTCTCCTTATTTCACACCCTCTTCCCCATCCCCACCCAAAATGCCAGCTTTCCTGCTCCTCTGATGCTGCCTGGCCTGTGTTCCTCCAGCTCCACACTGTGTTATAGCAAGTTACAAGCACTGCCTACTGGAGCAATGCATCAACAAAAGTGAAGAAAGAGAAAGATTAAGTTAAAATGGTGTTGGGTCATATATAAGACATTTAATCCATTATGATGCTGAGCCCTCTGTGCTTCATGGGTGTTAGTCGACACCGTATGCCTCCTCTTCAAGGACACTAGGGCGTGAACATAACACAGAAGGCGGCAGTCACTGCCTGCACCTTTGGCCATTTTTAAGCTAGGCAGAAGAGCAGACTGAAACTGCCTCAATCTACTATTACATGGGAAGAACTCAGCCCCTTTTTAAAAATCCAACACCGTTACCCAAATAATCAACTAAAATAATTAAACAAGTACTACTCACATGCAACAATAACAAAGGGTAGTGAAAGAGGGAGGGCATGATGTTGAAATAATGCACCCTAGCTCCTGCGATGCCTACACCTCTCTACAAGCCTCTGGAGTGTTGGTTATAATGATGACTTCTAAGGTACTCTCGGTGTGCTGAGGATATGAAGCTTGCTTTCACATAACTGTTTAAGAAGGAATTCAGTACCTAGTTAGACAGACAGTAATGTTCTGAGGTTGTGGTTGGGCTGGTGTTTGAATTTCAGATGGGATCTGCATGACAGCTTGAGTACATTTTTTTTTAAACTAGTCTGTTGATCCCAAACTCTAGGTTTGAGGGCCAGAAACGACGCAAGAAACAGAAAATCAGCAAGAAGAAGAAGAAAAAGGAAAAAAAGAGCAAAAAGCATAAGAGCCGAACAAAGTCATCACCGCGGGCGTCAAGCCATCGAGACAGGCGAGTGGAATTGGGGGGTGGTGCAAGAGGGGCAATGGGGAGAAGAGATGAACTGTTGAAATGTGGGGGTAGAAAGAGAGGGGAGGTGTCACTGTTGCAATAAGCTGGCAGTTCCCAAATTAACTATAATTCTCATTCTAACCAGCCATAACAGTTCAAGGTTAATTCACCAGCTTACAAAAGGCAACACCACTTTAAATCCATTATTAAATCGTAATCTGACATGCTAAGTATAGCAGAGTTAATGCTGAGGCATGTTGTTTGGTTTGAAACATAATAAGGTTTACACTACCTAACCTACGCTGTAAACACTGGAAGTGTTTGGTCTTGTGAATTTAAACCAAGTTCCAAATGTTGTTGTGAGCTCCCCCTCCAAGCAGTACTGATTACTGCAGTATCCCACCAGTCAGACTAGCAATGGTGAGGGACTCCTTTGAAACTGGGCACCAAAATCTAATGGACAGTTGCTGAAATCTGCATCAAATACGTAAAATTCTACTCCTCTAAACTTATGAACTTTACAGGATGTTAGTTTAATCACTGCTGCTCATTTATGGTATATGGACCATGTTTTTGTATTGACAGTACCACTCGTAACTACTATATGGTAGCAGAGTAAAATGGCTAGTTTGACGAGTGTCCAAAAAACATTCTGCCTATCACAGCTGAACAATCTGGTGTATGAAAATCACTGAGAAGCCAATGGTTGAGATAATATGAACAAGATGTTTGATCATAAAAGACAACTTGTAAAAACCCAAAATATCTGCTTTTGCAATGGAGCTCAACATAGCATAACCCATTGAAGCAACTGATAACGATTGGGACCAGGTCCCATCCTTAAGTAACTACTGTAGTGATGTCTTAGAGCTCTTATCTTTGGCCTCAATATCTGTAGGTGTGCCTCGTTAGGCTTGACTGTAAACTGTGGAGTTTTCTGAGGCTTCTTTGCCACGCTCATTCAAATGCTTTGATGTCAAACGCACCAAATGTTGTCTCACCTCTTAAATTCCACCTTTTTAGCCATATTTGCTGTTAAGATATGAAATCTAGAACTGGGTGTCCCTGATGGAATCCAAGCTATTGCCACGTATATGCCACTTGATAGCATTAAGAATGTTTCCATCACTAGTCTAAGTAATTTGGCTTAGCTCAACCAATTTCTCAATCATAATGACTTTGCAGCAAACATGCATTATCATAAAGCCTCTCAACAAGGCTGAGGGATGACAGGTTAATAGAATCATGATGGGCATAATTAAGGTGAATACTCAAGGTCTTTTCCCCAGGGTCCAAAACTAGAGAGCATAGGTTTAAGGGAAGAAGGAAAAGGGACCTCGGTAATTTTTACAGAGGGTAGTGTGTGCATGGAATGAGCTGCAAGAGATGGGTATATGGATAGCAAGGCTTTAGAGAGATTATGGGCCAAATGCTAGCAGTGGGACTAGATCACTTTAAGATATCTTCATGAATGACTGATTATACAAGTTAGAAGCAACACATTAAAGAGGTAGAGATCTATCTTAACAAATAAGGACTTATAGCATAAGATTTGTAGTTCGGGTTGTGGATGAGGTTGTAGACGAGGTTGTAGACATTGTTACCCTGCTTGGTAACATCATCAATGCACCTTTGCTGAAGTGTCAGTGTTCTGTCCCACTTGTTATTTATATGCCCGTGTGCTGGTTTTGTTTCTTGGTGGTTTGTACACAGTCTAATTTAATGTGTTTGATGGAGTTCCAGTTGGAATACCAGGCCTCCAGGGATTCCCTGGCAAGCATTTGCTTGGCTTGAGATTATCGATGTGTTGTCAGTGCGTAGTGAGACACAAGAATTGGTCATGTTTCTTGGTGGCTATTTGGTATTTATGCATCCATATAGTTAACTTTCTTCCAGTTTGGCCTATTTAGTGTTTCTCAGTCCTTGCATGGCATTTTGTATATTACCCCAGTTTTGCTGGTTTTGGGTATGGGATCTTTTATGTTTGTCGGTTTGTGGACTACTGTGATACCCAGGGGTCTGAGTAGTCTTGTGGTCATCTGACACATACTTGATGTATGGTAGGGTAATTAGTGATTCTGGTCATGTCTTCCTGTTGTGGTCTGTCTTGGAGGTAATGGTGGATTGTGCTTTTCAGATATCCATTTCTTCTGAAGACTCGGTTTAAGTGTTCTGGGTTGCTGCACTGTGTTGGTTCTGTTTGTAGGTGTTGGGGTGGTTGTTGTGTAATTGAGCACCTGGTCCATCTGGAGTACCTTGTTGTTTTTGCATTCTACCCTTTATGTCCAGGAAGGGTAGTCGGTTGTTGTTCTTAGTTCATAAATTTTATCCTAGTAAGGATATTGTTTGTGTCTGGGTTTCTTCTAGTTTTGTGCATTTAATAATCACGAAGATATCATCTACATATTGGACCTAAAGTTTGGGTTGTATAATAGGCTAAAACTGACAGCGTTCCCTTTGTATTATTGCTTCTGTAATCAGTCCTGATATTATGGATCCTGTTGGTGTTCTGTTGATTTGTTTGTATATGCTGTCGTTGAAGATGATCTGTGCCTCACAACCCACTTCAAGTTGTTTCATGGCGGTGTCCTGGGTTTCCTGCTTACTTGATTACCCCACTTTTGCTGGTTTTGGGAATGTACAAAATACCATGCAAGGACTGAAAAACACTACATAAATCAAACTGGAAGAAAACTGATTATACGAATAAATGAACACCAACTAGCCACCAAGAGTCACTATCAATTCTCACTTGTCACACTATACACCAAACGGAGGGACAAAATTTGACTGGGACAACGCATCAATAATCACACTAGCCAAACAGACATGCTAGGGAATTCCTGGAGGCCTGAATGCCATCAACAAACACATTTGAATTAGACCCTGTGTACAAACCACAAACAAAACTGGAAAACACCCCAGCAAACAGGCATATAAGTAACAAGCAGGACAGAACACAGGTGCTTCACTGGAGGCACACAGACGATGTTACCTAGCAGGGTGACGAAACGTTTGCAACTAAACCCACTGGCTTGGCAAGCACGTCTACAGCCTCAAGGATTATATTCAAACAAAAACCTAAATTGCTGCAAAAGCTCAACAGGTCTGGCAGCATCTGCAGAGAGAAATCAGGTTTAATGTTTAGATCAAATAATGCTTGTTCAGAACTGACTTGGATGTCTGTCCGTAAATGCTACCAGACCTCAGCTTTTCCAACAACGTTTCTGTTTGATTTACAGGATTATGTTGAAACTTGTTGCTTTTATTTATACATACTTTCATGGAGAGCAACTATGTAGTCTCTCCATGCATTATCTTGCCTTGTTAAATTATTACAATGTTGTAGTTTGACCACTTGGCATTGTCTTGCAGTTTTATTAGAATAGGGTAACAATGGAAAAATTCAGAAGTACTGCTAATCTACCTTCCTCTCTACTCCACTTCCATGATTTTCCAGGAAGTACCATTCATCATCTGAACAGAAGATACACAGACAACAGCACAACATGGATTCTTCTGGGGGTAGTGGAACCTCTAATCATCACCCTGGATCACTGTAAAGGTCAACATTTAGCAGGCAAAGAATGAAGATCAGTGCTTGACTCTTAAGTGGCATAACAAATATTGAACTTGATTTGCAAACCATGTTTGCAGATGTGAAGTGTTTATACAATATTCACTTGTCTTAAATCTGTAGCAGTGCAAATCTGCTTAGCACTCAAGGTGTAAATATTTATGCACACATACAATGAAACAAATTAAAAACAATCATTTCTCTAGCCACTATTGGTCAATCACCAGAAAATGAAAGTATTGTTTTCATCCTGGTTCAGTGTCAATTGGCATAGCGATTTGCTTCAATAGCAGCACAGCTGAGCCTGAGAGCTTTTACTTAAATGGTAATGTACAGTTTGAATAATCAGTTCAAAAAATTAAAAAGTCATTTTTACCCCACTGTGTAGTACTTAATTTGCAAGTATCTGACTGCATTTAAAAAATGCTAGGCAAGTGCAGGAGCAAAAATTAAGGAATCTTAGATTTTATTCTAACAGCTTTAATTACAGTGCTCATCAAAATAAATTGAAACAAGTATACAAAACATTTGATTAGTAGTGTGTGTAATGAAAGGATTAACTTCACAGCAATAACCCATCCTGATCAGACCCAGGTATTACTGTCCATACTTCTCAGCCTTAACTAAGGTAAGGAAAGGAGAAAAAAAAACTGCTGGCAAACCAGGTCCTTGCAGTATTCACGTATCAGGTGGCTGGGTCTTGCCTTGAGCTCCACACATTCAATGTTACAGCAGGAGGGAAAGGAACAGGAACTGATGGCAACAGGTCTTTGCTCTACATCAAAAAATGGAATGACTCAGATGTAGTTTCAACACACTAAGAAAATCAGAAGGGGTGGGAGGTGGGGGAAAGAGGATTTAGGTGCATTCACTGAACATTGCTATCTGGTATACACTAGCAAAGGGACAAGCTAACAAAAGCCAAAAAGCTCTTTTCATCTGACCCAACGGTGCCTGCATGCTGTGGTCAGTTTACAGTTACTCAGGTGAGCCAGGAGGCAGAAGAGAAGAAAAGAATCAGCACAACTCCAGAATTAAACAAGTTATTATAAACTAGACACTCTTGGCTAATGGTGTCTTTTCACTTCACTCAATAGTTCAAGAATTGTTGCTAATAGTCACTGACTTCCTCTTCCCTGATAATTCATGATATCAAAATTAATTTTAAGTGGCCTGCAATTCATGTGAACCTCCTGCACACAAATAATTAACTGCTATCTGCTCATTTTAAATTAAACTATTTGAAAATTGGACTTCAAATTATTCAGAAGGCAGAAAGGTGGGTTAGAATATTTTATTCTGATTTCAAATCCAGCCTGCATAGGTCTAGGAAAGGGATACTTTTGCAACCATTGAGAATGACTCGCAGGACAGTGCAAGAGAATTGGAACCCATAAATCACTTCAAAAATGTATGTTAGAATTAAAAAAAAAAATCAAAATAGTCCTTCACTCCCAAAATCCCAAATGTGGGCAAGGAGGAAAACAAGTTGAACAAGTGTAAGGTCACATGCAAGCTTCCCTCCCTCCATCAAAAAGCCATACCCCACACCTTGGAACCTTGTTCCAGAGTTAACAAGTGAAATCTGCTAACATACTTTGCAGTGCATTGCACTCTTGGGAGCACAGACATCTCCCACTTCTAGTCTATTTGTATATCCCTTTCCTACACTTAATATTTACACGTCAGTTTTACACATCAGTTTAAACCTTCAAAAGAAGGGAAAACAAAGAACAACCATGAGGGTAAATATTGCATAGGAGTAGCAAGAAGCTGCCTCATTACAAAAAGGGACGATATATACACATTTTAAATAAGAAACCACATATTTCCTTTCATGTCGGCACTTCTCACCCATACAATATGATGTTATAGTTCGTGATTGGATGTAATGAAGCAGGTTCCTGGCACCCAATACCACAAAGTAGCAGTTTGCCACACTACATAATGAAGCAGGAAGAAGGGACAGGCAGGAAGGGGAAGGAGGAAGGGAAAAAAATTAATTATTTGTTGCTTTTAAGCTGGCTGGACAGCCAGTCCAGTCCTTCATACAGGCCATCTCCACTGGTTGCACAGGTTGCCTGGATGAACCAGGTCCTTTGACGGAGTTGATGCAGACCTAGTTTATCTGTGATCTCTGCAGCATTCATTGCATTCGGCAAATCCTAGAGGGTGGAGAAAATGCAAATTGGAAATAGATCGAAGATTCTGAGTCATACAGCATGGAAACATACCCTTTGGTCCAACTTGTCCATGCCAATCAAGTTTGACCCATTTTCTTATAAACCTTTCCTACTCAAGTACCTATCCAAACATCTTTTAAATATTGTAACTGTACTTGAATCTATTCCACACATCTACTACCCCCTGTATGAAAATGTTGCCCTCAGATTACTCTTCGCTCACCCAAAAAAAAATGCTTTCTAGTTTTGAACTCTTCTCTCCTCCCCTCTGACCCCTGGGGAATTTACCTTTCCAATTCACCTTATCTACACCCCTCGTGATTTTATAAAACTCTACAAAAGGTTACCCCTCAACCTCCTAAGCTCCGGTGAAAAAAAAATCCTAGCTTATCCTTAATTCAAACCTTCCAGTCCTGCAACATCCTGGCAAATCTTTTCTGAATCTTCTCCAATTTAATAATATCCTTCCAATAGCAGGGTGAGCAGAACAGTACATAGTAATTCAAAAGTGGCCTCACCAACATGATGTACACCCTCTTTCTGATGTCCCAATTTATGTAATCATTGGCCTGAAGGCAAACGTGCTTAGCACCTTCTTAACCAACCTGCCTTCCTGTGATGCAACTTTCAAAGCACTATGTACCTGAACACCTAGGTCTGTTTAACACCACTATCTCCGGAGCCCTACCATTAACCATACAAGTCCTACCCTTGTGAAGTATTACATTTTTTAGTAAAACAAACATTTATCCAAACTGAACTCCATCTGCACTTCTCAGTAAATGATAAAGATCCCTTTGTAATTTTAACCCACTTCACTGCCTACCAACTCTGGTGTCATCCACAAACTTACTAACCGTGCCTCCTAAATTCTCATCCAAATCATTTATATAAAACGACAAAAGCAGACCCACCACTGATCCCTGTGGAACACAGTTGGTCACAGGCCTCCAACCTGAAAAACCACCCCCCACCACCACTGTCTCCCACCATCAAGACAATTCTGTATCCATTTGGCAAGCTCTGCAAATCCCATGTGTTCTAACTTTACTAATTCATCTTACAATGCGAAAACTTGTCTAAGGCTTTACTTAAAGTCCATGTTGGCAGTGTCTACTGCTGTTCCCCCAATCTTTACGTCGTCAAAAAACCACAATCAAAAGTTAGTAAGATAGGATTTCCCAAAGAAACAATGCTGACTATCCCCGATCAGACCTTTCCTTTCCAAATGCATGTAAATCTTACCTCTCAGAATTCCCTCCAACAACATAACCCATCACAGGTCTACAGTTCCCAGG
Source organism: Rhincodon typus (assembly GCF_021869965.1). Taxonomy (NCBI): domain Eukaryota; kingdom Metazoa; phylum Chordata; class Chondrichthyes; order Orectolobiformes; family Rhincodontidae; genus Rhincodon; species Rhincodon typus. Next base: position 90,694,737 of record NC_063335.1, read on the forward strand.
CTTCTCTTTACAGCCTTTCTTAAATAAAGGCACAGCATTAGCCATCCTCTGGCATCTCACCTGTGGCTACAGGTAATACAAATATCTCTGCTAGGGGGCCTGCAATTTTTTCCCTAACCGTTTAAATTTAGGCCCATCTAAACATGGCATTAAAAACAAAGTTTGACAAAAGGCACTCAGCAGCTAAGTAACGCCATGCAATTGCAAGCTATTAGCTGCAGTGCAGCAGTTAATGTAAACAAACCTCATGGAAGCAGCAACCAGATCAAAATCAATTGATACCAGACAGCTCAGTGATCAGAATTTGGAACACTTGACTGTTTAATACATCATGTAATTCAAACTGATACTGGAGTACACCTGTGTAGCTTTCATGCTCAAGCCAGAATAAACAGGCTAAAATCAGTGTTACAAATATGCAATTTACACAGGAGGGATATGGTTGTGCAAAGCAACACAAGTCAGGCTCCATTCAACAGTGCTGTCCAGAATGTCCGGTCTTCAGTATTGAGTGTTCTATCTAAATCTGGTACTCACCTGTTTGTTTGCAAACAGTAATAACACAGCATCTCGTAGCTCATCTTCAGCTAGCATTCTCATCAACTCTTCTTTAGCTTCGTTCACTCTCTCCCTATCATTACTGTCAACCACAAAAATCAAACCTGCAACACAAGCAAATGTTAAGTAGTAAGATGATTTCTCACCCCATCTCTTTCCTCCTGTGATGGCCCAACAATTTGATAATTTTCATAGGATGCAGGAGCAGCAAAACCAGCATGTTTCTATCTCTAATTCCCCTTGACAAAAAGATAGTAAGGTGCTTTTGAGCTAAGGCACATCTCAGGTGTAGATACACATTACAGAGAGGGATCCAAGATTTAGACCCTGAAACAGTGAGGTAACAATATATTTCCAAGTTAGATTGAGGAATGGCTTGGAGGGGAACTTGCAGGTGGTGTTCCCATACATCTGCTGCCTTCAACTTTCTAAGTGGTAAAGGCCACAGATTTGGATGGTGCTACTGAAGGAAACTTAGTTTGCTGCGTAGCATCTTGTATATGGTATACACTGCTGTACTGTAATCAGTGAAGGGACAGAAAGTTGGTGGCAGTGGATGGTGCGCCAATCAAGCAAATCACTGGATGATATATGTCAAGCTTTGAATGTTGTTGGAGCTATGATACACAACAGCCAAATGGGAAGTATTCCATCTCATTCCTAGCTTGGGCCTTATAGATGGCCAGATTTTAGGGAGTCAGGAGATGAAGTACTCGTCACGGAATTCCCAGCCACTGACCTGCTGTCGTTGCCACTGTATTTATTACTGGTCCAGTTCAGTTTCTGAACTACATTTAACCTCCAACTTATTGACAGCAAAGCCACTGAATATCAAAGGGAAAGGAGCTCTTACTGATGGCCATTGTCTGACATCTTTGTCTACGGAGCCTTAGTGGACTTCTGCAGTGCATCTTACAGATTTCAGCCCAAGGTGAATGCTGTCCATGTCTTGCTATATAATCACCAAAGACTGTTCACTATGCAAAGTCAAGTGAAGCAGTGTGCCATCAGCAGCAGATACCTCTTATGACCATAGATGCAGATGATGATTGAGCTGAGGACACTATCCTCAAGAACCACTGCAACAATGTCCTTGCATTGTTATTGACCAACAACCATAATCATCTTTCTTATTCGGTAGGTACGATGATTCTGATTCTCATCGATGTTGATTTTGCTAAAGTTCTTTGATGCTACACCATAAAATGTTACCTCTATCCAAAAAAAAAAAAAGAAGCACCCAATTCTGGAATTCAAGGATATTTTGTGCATGTTAGGAAACTGTTTGTAATGAGGACAGGTGCGTAGTAGTCAGGGTGGAACAAAAGCTTATCAGTCATTACTATTTAATGCCTATTAGGAAAAGAAATCTGTTAATGTTACCCAGTCTGGTCCACACCCACAGTGATGTGGCTGATTCTTTACTCATTTCAATGGCTTAGCAAACCAATCAGTTCAAGGCCAAATGAAGTTAGGCAAATGCTGGCCTTACCAGCAAAGCCCACAACCCATGAAATTATGAACAAGTGCCAGTTAGCTATGCTGTCCATGACACTTTGCATAATTTGCTGATGCATGTATACTAATGGGGCAGAAACTGGCTAGACTGGATGTGCTTTCTTTATGGACAGGACATAACTGGCTAATTTTCCATACTGTCAGGCAGATGCCAGTGTTGTAGTTTAGCTAGAGGCACAACTAGTTATTTTTAGTTAATTCATGGGAGATGGGTTTCGCTGGCTGGGCCAGCATTTATTGCACATTCCTAGTTACATTTGAAAAGGTGTTGGTAAGCTTGTTAAACCACTAGTTTATTTTTGCAGGCACTCTCAATGCTACTGGGGAGGGATTCTGACCCAGTGAGTGAAGGAATTCAGCTAGAAATTCCTGTCTGGTACTGAAAGTGGCACCTTAATGGGTCAACATCACCACATCCCCAAACTATGGGCAGGTTGCAAATGTGAAGGTACCAGTTTCTACCACTGCCTGCATTTGTTGAGCAAAAATCTTAACTAATGGGTTTAAGATCACATGGAGTTGGGACAGATTATGGAGAATCATTCCTTGGACCCAATTCACCTCAGAACTGCCCTGGGTGTGATAGTTTAATGCAACATAAATGATTAAGAAAATCCTATTCTTGAGGAACCACATGGTATATTAAAAAAAGAGGAAAGATCCTTAAAAAAAACACAAAAAAAACACATAACCTGTCAACCTTCCAAGGGCTAAGCTACTCACATAGTTCTGTGAACTGTCAACTGTTATTTACATCAAAATTGAAAAAAAAAATTTAGCCTTATGCCTCAGCCTTGTGAACTATTTGTGACCATTTCATTCTTTCATAAGATGTGAACATCACTGGCAAGGCTCAAATGTTAATTTTCTGAGGTGTGGTTTGGGTGGTGAGCCACATTCATGCACTGCTGCAGGCCATGCCTGCAGATACACAGTGCTGTCAGGAAGGGAATTCCAGGATTCTGATCCAGTGACAGTTTGGTCAGGATTGCAGACCTCAATAGGGAACTTGCAGATCATGGTGAAGTCGTGTTCTGTAAACTTTGATGTGGCAAAGGTCACAGGTTTGCAAGTTTGGGAAGGTGATGGCATTTTGGCAACGAATGGCTAACATTCTGTAGATGTAGATTTGAATCCCAAAATGGTAGATGGCAGCATTTGAACTCAATAAAATATAGAATTTAAAGCTACCCAATAGTGACTAATCGCCATTATCAGTGATCATAAAACCCATATGGTTCATTAAAATCTTTTTGTGAAAGAAATTCTGTCCTTATCTGACCTGGTCAACATGTCTTCCTAGGCCCCAAATAACACAGGTGACTTATAATGCCCTCTGAAACAATCTAGAGAACCAAATCAGCTCAAAGGCAATTGGGGATAGGCAAATGCCAGCCATGCTAGCAATGCCCACACCCCATACAAGACAAAGAACAAATGCTGAAATAGATAATGCAACTTTTTCAGTTCCTCTTGGGAAATTGTGGTCAAGACCAAGAGCTGTGCAGTTTCCTAAGAGGTTGCAGTTAAGTGCCACACAACTACAATTATGAAGCCCACAACTTCGTCCTCAAACTGCACTCCCAATAGAAATCCTTTCAACTTTTAAATGAATTAGATAAATCAGCAGCGAAGAGTGAAGAATACTGCACAACGTTCAATGTTTAGGTTCTCTCCAAAAGACATTCAGGTCAAAACTAAAGCAACACAAATTGCACGTACCTTGCGTATTCTGAAAGTAATGGCGCCAAAGTGGACGGATCTTATCCTGTCCACCCACGTCCCACACTGTAAAACTAATGTTCTTGTATTCCACAGTTTCTACGTTGAAGCCTAGGAAAACAAGATATTACACAAATCACTGCACACTTGGAAAGCAGCAAAATACTGCAAAAGCTGAGGACCTGAAATAAAAACAAAGTTCTGACAAAACTTAGCAGGCCAGGCAGCATCTGCTGAGAGGGAAACAAAGTTAAATGTCAAGTCCAATATTACTTCTTTGGAAATGAAAGGGGCAACAAAATTTTTGTTGTTAACAAAGATGGAGGAGCAGCTAGTGGAACACACCATGAGCACACCTACAGCAAAAGACAAAAAGGATGTACTCATGGTAGCGGAGGAGGAACAGATGTTAATGGTAGGTGGTGAATAATCAGAAATAGGCTGGTTTTGCTGAAAGCAAGTAAAAGGTACAGAAGTCAAATTGGAGGACAGTGTAAATGCTCAGAAGTCGTTGGAACTCAACGTTGAGTCCTGAAGGCTGTAAAGTTGCAGCCTAAGAAAAAAAAATTGTTAAAATGGCAGCAAAAAGTGTCTTGAACGGCAGGACAGACAGGATTATTCTAATGGATAAAGTGCAGGTGTTCCATAAAGCAATTACCCAGTCTGTGTTTAGTCTGAACAACGTAGAGAAAAGTTCATTGTGAGCAACAAATAACAGACTAGATTTCAAGTAGTATGAATAAACTTGTGCTTCACCACAAAAATCTGTTTGGGATCTTGGACAGCAAGGAGGGAGGTGGTAAGTGGGCAAGTATTACATTTTCTGTAATTGCACAACAGGAAGGTGCTGGGGGGCTGGTATCGGGAACAGTCAAAGAGAATAGACCAGAAGGTCAAGGAGGGGACAGTCCCTGCAGAACGTGGAGAATAGAAGGGACAGAGATAATGCATTTGGTAGCAATGTCTTATTGGAGGATACTGTAAGTGGAGCCCCACCATGTGTTCTACTTGCTCCACCTTCAACTGTGTCAACAGCATTAAAATATCATATTCCAGGCCCCTTGAGTTCCAAAGTCCAATTGGAACTTAAGTTTCTCTCTCCACAGATGCCTCCAGACCTGCTGAATTTCTCCTGCATTTTACTTCTAATGATGTAAAATTGACTGTTCTTGTATTTTCCAAGCATGACAACCTAGATCCACTTAAGCCATCGGGGCAACCGCTTCCTCCTCATTCTGCAAATTAGCCTATTTACTCATGATATTCAAGACTCCTTTAAATGTAGAATGTCAGTTTGAAGAAGCTAAGCCATATACCTACACCTCCTGCCATCAAAAAGAATACATTCTGAAGCCATCAAGCCAAAAAAATTGTGCCTGGCAGTACAAAGTAGTTATATTTTTGTGCTAGTAAAGGCTGTACACTTCAGAACCATTTCATTCTATTACTTTCATTCTATTAAAAACACGGTATTGCTGTTGTTCCCATCTTGCATACGGTCCCAAATTTCTTTACCACCATTTTACATGAATAAAGTTTCAATATAACTATACTAACTGTTCACATCTTGTCAAGTTAAAAAAAAACCAAAAACTTACCTATAGTGGGAATAGTGGTTACAATTTCACCCAATTTCAGTTTGTACAAAATGGTGGTCTTGCCAGCTGCATCTAGACCCACCATGAGAATACGCATTTCCTTTTTTCCAATAATATTTTTGAGGAATGTAGGAAGAGACAACCCCATGATGCAAGCTTCTGATTAGACTCAAGGACTAATAACAATCTGATAAAGAAAAAGATAGAGAAAATCAAGTTGCAAGAAGAACAGTAAACCTTCAGTTATCACAAGCTTTCTGAAGTAGGTTCAATTGCCCATTCAGAGCACTGGTTGAGCCTCGTGGCCTGATTAAGAACCAAAGAACCAAAACTCATAATGCAGGTACTCAGTAATAAATCGCATCTGAAACAGAGTCTCTCCAAGTTTCAGAATGGTATTGAAGTTGGCTGGTTTTAAAAGATTGCACTCCCAACTCTCCATTTACTTCTAAGCTGAAAAAGGAAGTTGGAAGCAACTGTGGGTCATGATGCAATAAGTATAAAAAGGAGACATTCTTCTCTAAGAGCTCCCTATAAAACAAAATATTTTGCCAATTTCATTTTATTAACTTGTGACAGTACAACCTTTAACAAAAAAAACTGAGATGCTAATTGACAACTTGGATGTAGAAGTTCAAATCTCTTTCAAAGTTTTGGTCTTAGAGGTCACAATAAGCCTGACAATGTAATATCAGCAGTGACAAAGTATACTGTTACTGACTTGTGAAAGTTATCATTGCACTATTGGAAAAAAAAGTGGCCCACATCCTGGCAACATTTTCTATATGCTGCCAATTTCTCTTCCTTGAATTTCACAAGCCTGGTAAAAGCCTTCCTACATCAGCTGGTACAATATAATTCACAAGCAGAATCAAAACATTAAAGATAACAAAAAAAATAAAATGAGCTTGTTGCTTTTCAACTCAAACCAGGTCTGTGCACAAAAAAAAAAGCAAACAAACCAACAGGAGAGGCAGAACAGAGGAAACAGAACACCTGTGTTTGGCTGCAGGTGAAAGTGAAGGAAAGTGACTCAGATCGCAGAGGCACTCTTCATAACTCGATGATACCTGTCATTTCCTCATCACTGTTTAAAAACAAGAACTCGTGTGGATATCTTAGCACTCTACCGTAACCTCTAACTTTATGCCACTGCTTCCACTAAGAATGCTTTCTACCTTCATTTGTCTCTTCTGCAACACTAGAGAAAAAAAAAGTGTTGAATTTAAGCCCAAAAAACCAACGTGCTGCTCCTTTAAATTCAATTCTAACTAAACTGCTGACTACCCAACTCCCTATACTAGCTTTTGTTACAAGTGATATAGCACCGAGGGAACTACAACAATTTCCCTGCAATTAATTTGCATGTCACTAAACCAAACCATCCTGATCAAAACAGTCTCAGTCCAATGCTGAAATTTAGAAGGTTTTCCCCATCTTGGCCGCAACTCTCCATTTTTAAACTCCGAATTCAATGAACCTCACCAGTACACTGTTCCTGAATCTGTACACCTGCTTTATCTACGTTCTCTTGCCCCGTTTGTAGCTGCCTTCAGTAACCAAAGTCGTATGCTAACAAATTTCCTCAACTGCCAATTACTTTGCCGCCCCCAAAACACCAACTTCATCATCCTTCAGAATACTTCCTTTCACTACCACCTCTTTTCTTGTTAGCCTCAAACTGTTTAACAGTTTTACAAATGTAAATTATTGCTTTAATTAACAAGTTTCCATCATTAGTACCATTAAATATGGCCTAGTTTTCAGTCTAAAAAGACAAATTTTGCAGTTACATTGAATTTTTTTAAGAAAGTTCACACAATGAATATTACATACTTCATTTACAATCTAATGACAACACAATGCTTCAGTCCAACAGCCCATTTAGAATCACTGGTGGAGCAATTAAAAAGATCCATATAGCTGAATAAAACATTCACTGATACAACAAGACACTAGGCAAACACTCAGTAGAAGGATGGGGTTTAAATTGTATTAAACTCCTGAGACGGTTTCAGTACAGACCACGCAGTGCAAAAAAATTCAAAAGGCCCGAGTTACACAGTCAGAATCATTCGGCAGAGAAACAGACTCTTTGGTCCAACTTGTCTGCACCAACCTGAACTGATCCAGTGCCATTTGCCAGCATTTGGTCCATATCCCTCTAAACCCTTGCGTTTCACATACCCATCCAGATATATTTTAAATGTTGTAACTGTACCCACCTCCAGCTCGTTCTACTTATATACCTCTGCGTGAAGAAGTTGCCCCTCAGCTCCCTTTTAAGTCTTTTCCCTCATCTTCCTATGGCCTCTAGTTTTGGATCTCGGGGAAAAGACCTTGGCTATTCACTTTATCTATGTCCCTCAATTTTGTAAGCCTCCATAAAGGTCACCCCTCAGCCTTGTTGAGAGACTTTACAATAATACATACATTTCTCCAATCATTTATTTGCTGCAAAGAAAATAAAAGTTATGTTTGAGAAATTGGTTGAGCTAAGCCGAATCACTTAAACAGATCACTGTAATGAGGGACTTGAAAAATAGTATATTTGTTTGTATCCAAACAGTGTCTAGACAAGCTGTTCCAGAACAGACAACTCTGGCATCTAACAAAGTGGAAACTGTTCAGGTGTACAAAGGAGAAACCAAATCTGGCCAATTAACACCGTCGTCTACCTAGTGATAGAAACATCCTCAACAATGTTATCAAGTGACATGTACATAGCGTACAGTTTTTAATAACTTGGTGACGCTCAGCTTGGGTTTCATCAAGGACATCCAGTTCTAGATTTCATAGTCTAGGACCAAATATGACTAAAAAGGGTGGTATAAGAGGTGAGGTCACATTAGGTGCAGTTGACATCAAAGCAGCATTTGAATGAGTGTGGCAAAAAAGCCTCACAAAGTCAATGAGGTCAGGGAAAAAATCTCCACAGTTTGCAGTCAAGCCTAACGCACACACACTTATGGATACTGAGGCCAAAGGTATGAGACTTAAGACATCACGACAGGAGTTAATCAGGGATGTGTCCTGGTCCCAATCATCAATTGCTTCAATGGCATCCTTACTTGACCATGGAATGGAAGGATGATCACTGATGACTGCCGTGACTTGCACCCTTCACATATGGAAGCAATTGTCCACATGAAGCAAAACATGGACAACATTCAGATTTGGCTTGCTTAGCAGAGTAACATTCACACCAAAGCAGTACTGGCAATTGCAATTTTCAGAAGAAATCTAACTTCTTCAATGTACCCCAATCACTGACCCCCACCCTGACCCTGGCATTAATATTGATTAGATTAGCCAAAGCAACTCAAACTCTTATTTCTGTGAGCATGACTGCAGACGTACCATTTAGTAACATGATGAATATTAATTAGCTCAGAGGCTGGACAACGGATTTGTAATGCAGAGCGATGCCAACAGCGTGGGCTCAATTCCGAAACCAGCTGAATTTACTGTGAAGGTATTTCCTGCTCAACCTCTCGAGGGCATGTGGCCCTCAGGTTAAACCACGACCAGTAGTCACTCTCTTCCATGATCTTCAGGGAATATAGTGACTTTAGTATGATTAAAGACTCTCCAAATTGTGCAGGCAAACATTTCCAAAAGCAATCAAGGTAGTAAAAACCATTCAGAACACTAAGCCTGCTTGATCAGTATTCCATTCGTATTAAACATTCACCCCCTCCAGTGACAGTGAATTCTACATACAAAATACACCATAGCAACTCTCACCATCTAAAACTTGCCAATGCTATACCACCTAGGACTAAGCAAACAGATGGATGTGAACATCACTTGCAAATTCTCCTCCAAGCCACACCATCCTGAATTTGAAGGAACTGCAGTTGTAGTTCTCTATTGCAAAGTGAAGAAAATCTGCTAACCCTTGTTAACAGCATTTTGTATCTACCTGATGGCCTGCAGAGATTTAAATAGGCAACTCACCACTGCTGTTGCAGGGTGAACTAGGAATAGCCAATAAATGCTGGCTATGCCAGACGATGCACACTTCCAATGCTTTAAGAAAAGGCTGCTAAATTAGTTAGTATAAGCAATTTCAATTAAATCTTTCCAAAATCTCCAATAACTTTTGGTTACCTGGCCAAACAATTTATATAAAAACCAAAATTCTTGGATAAAGGAAACACTTATTAGGACATATCAGTGAGCAAGAGTGACTAACTGGATCGCTCTTTCAAAGGGCCAGTCCAGGCAAAAGGGCTGAATGTCCACTTTTGCTGCATGTCTGAGACATTCAAAATGTCAAAGCCAACAAGTTGAGACAGCTCATGCATGTGTGCAACATAACATTTCATTTGGAGCAGAAGCCAAAGTAAATACAATGCCTTAAGGTTGGTGCTTAAGACTAAGTGTCACAAAGTGCACTCTGCACACAATGTATTTTTCTTTAATATGGGATATTTAGTTGTCAATTATAAGCTAATTTAGTGATGACTGAAGCTGTGGAGAAAGTTTAAGCTAATTTCACACACTCTTCCTAAACATACGTGCAATTAATATTAGAATCAATGAATAGCAGAGATATACCTGAAGACAACCAGAAATCTCAAATATTATTTTGCCACCCTAATTTAGACTGGAAGACAGAATAAATTGAAGTTCTCTAAACAGAAGGCAGCCAAAAGTTGCTACACTGGAAATCAACACCACAAACAGAAGTACATTGGAGTCTTGCACAAGGAAGGTAAGGAATTAAACAAAACTTAAAAGAAACTGCAACCTCTTTCTTGTGGCTCAATCATGGAAAACAATGTGGGAGAATGGGAAGGACAACATAAGACTGTGGAGCTGGTGCATTAGTGAAGAATTCGTACTTCAAGTGAGTACAGGACAAAAAGCAATACTGAAGTGAAAGCTTTCACTTTCAAGCTAAGATTGCGGAGAGAATAAATTGGGTTGGGATTTAAACTAATGCAGCAAGTGCATTGAAAACTAAATTTGAGACTAACAGTGGAGCAAGATTGACAGTTACTGGAACACCAGGAAGCTTAACTGACAAAATGGAAACCAGGAAAAGAAATATACTGCTAGAAAAGGTGCAGGAAATATTAAAAATTCAGGAAAATGAGTCAGGACCAGAAGAACAATTTCCTTGTAACTGTAATTTTAAAGTTAAAAAAAGGATGGCTTAGGTCTATACAGGACTGCTGAAGTACAGTACTGGTTAAATCAATTTTCAGGTCAGGAATGCTGAAGGATTTATTGTATAAAGTACTACATTAGGACAAATAGTTGAGAAATAAGGAAGTGCGTGGTAACAACTTTGAAATGAGAAAGGAGAGAACTGTCTTTCAGAGAGATATGCAAAGTAAAATTTAAGGTAGTCCTAGTGGAGCTGAAGAACTAGAAGATATGTTAAAGTGCCAAAAAAAAAAAAACAACTGTAGTTTAAGGCTGAAGCTCTGAATTTAGGATAGATTATTGACTTGATTAGACAAGAGACAAATTATATTGGTCCTCCATAGTTGCCAGGATGTGACAAGTGGAATTCTACATATTGGAGCCTGAACTCTTAATTAAACCATGGGATAGAGTCCCATGTATTTATGCCATCAACACTAAGCAGCAGATAAAAGCATAATGCTCGGGACATCATTAAATGTGCTATAATTATTCACAATGAAATATCCTTTAAAGAAAAATATATCACGGTGAAGAGAAAAAAAGATACTTGACCCATCCTCACCTACTTGTCCCAGATGCAGCTTTCTATGACACTATCACTAAGAGTGCTCACTTCACTGTCATATGGAGATGAAGTTTCATTTTCGCTTTTGCATTAAGAATACCCTTCTTGTTGTGTGAATTATCACTGTGTTGAACAGGACAGACTTCAAAACAGGTGGCAGGTACAAAGATAACCAAGGAATTTGGTGAAAGCTACAGGTCAACTTGCATGGACATGTGGAAGAAGCATTTAAGTATGTGGTAGAAGCATTTTAAGTGCAAGGTAGAAGATTTTGGGAGGAAATGTGAGGAATGGGGTTAGATTTTTTCCAGTCAAAACACTTAAAAGGCATGGATGACCAGCAGGTGTAACAAGTGTAATTCTGTAGAATTGCAATGAGATGGAGTTTTATGAATAAAAATTTAGAGTACATTAATAATTTTGTACAAAGAATTGATCTGGTAAGAGTGAAGAGTTCAGGTACAATTCTCTTAACTGTTGCAATCATCATGTACAGTACAGTACAGAATCATGATACGGGTGTCAAGATAGAAAACAGTCATGGAGGAACTTGAAGTAATGGAACAAATTTCAGCTAAGATTTAATATAACTTTTTCCAAAGTTTGGGCAGACTCATTTAGGAATTTAAATTTAATGCTAAGAAGAAGAACGTAGGCAGATAATGAATTAATGCCGATATCAGCTGTAGGGTGAATTGTCTCTGAAGCGTGCCTTCTTTGATGCCTAATCCAAATGTTTGCATGGTGAACTGGTCCGTTGACAAATCTTGCAACTCTGAAAGTGATCAGATTTTTGTAGAGATTATATGCCCCTATTTTAATTGAATACAAAAGTTTGCCTTTTTAGCAAGGCAAGAGTATTCAGCTGTAACTAGCTTTCATGAAGTGCCATGTAGTTTAAATGTCACAGACTTCTTTTGGCTGAACTTCTTTTTCCACTTATCAGTGTTTAGTACAGGGTGTAATTCCGTTGTTTGATAGTTGGACTTCAGAAATTGAGAATTATTGTTATATTCCATATCTTGCCGAACAGAGTGATAGCAACATTTGGAGAGGGGATTTAGGCAGTTGAAATAGAAGGTTATGGACTATGTGCAGACAGATGGGCTTAGTGGCCAGCACAAGCATGGCGAGCTGAAAGGCCTGTTCCTGTCTTGCACTGTTCTGTATTAAACTTCTGGTACAAAAAAAAAATGGTGTCTATTCCTTTGGCAAACCTGCAACACTCTCGCATTTGTGGATAAGATGCCATAATGAGCAGTTTCATTTGTTTGATCATTTCCAGAGGTTAACAATATTTGGAATATTCAGGAGAGTTGATTTCATTTGGCTGTCTGCCCATATCGGATGTCCTTGTTGGATTAGGGATCAGAGCAGGCATATTTGAGACAATTCACCCTACAGCCGACATCAGCATTACTTCAAGAACGTAGATTACAGTGTAGAAACAGGCTCTTCAGCCCAACAAGTCCACACCAACCCTCAGAGGATCCCACCCAGACCCATCCCCTATAATCCACACATCCCTGAACACTATGGGCAATTTAGCATGGTCAATCCACCTAGCCTGCATATCTTTGGGGCACCTGGAAGAAACCCACGCAGACACGGGCAGAATATGAAAACTCCACACAGACAGTTGCCCAAGGGCGGAATCGAATCCGGTCCCTGGCGCTGTGAGGCAGCAGTGCTAACCACTGAGCCACCATGCTGTGTAGCATTAGTTATAATCATGCCAACTTGCAGTAAAATTAACACCAAGAGGAAGAACAAAAATGTTCTTCGCAAAGTATCAAGAAAAAAGAACTTGGTTGAAACAAAATCTATAACAGCTTTCAAAATGAAATAAATCAAAGGGAAAGATTTGCTAAAAAGATGCTGTGGAATCATTTGATGGGGATACTTCTCTCAGCACACTGGTCAATACTTATACCTCAACCAACATCTCTACACAGGCCAGTAACATGGCTTCATTGCTGCCTGTGTGAAGTCACTGTTCACAAACGGTCTACCAGAACACTCCATAGAAATGTGAAGAGTTATCTGGCACCTTTAACTTGTCAAATACTACATAAAATTTGGGTTCTTTAAAAATATCTTTATTGGTAAGGCCCATGTAGAGTAGAACTAATCTCACATTATTAAACAATGGAGGAAGTAGTGATGACTGGACTGTGACTGTAGAAAGAATTCAGCCCATACATTCATGCAATCTTAAAACACAAAAATTAGTACCTGGATAGGATCAAGATTATCTGGATAACTCTTCATGTCCCAATTGTTTTACCACAGTCCTGTAAGTATTTCCTCAAAATATACATTAAGTTCCTTTTTGAAGGTGGCTATTGAAATGGTTCCATCTTCCCAAATCAAACAATACGTTCCAAATCATTACATTACCCATGTTTTGACACTAGTTTGTGTTTCCATTGTAAATTCCGCTATTTACAGTGGAAGGTACCCAAGTTAACTGACTACACCCACTTGTAATATAGGCATAGTAGCACCACCACTGACAAGTGCTCGTAATTACAGCTATGGCACGTTTTGCTCCCACTGCAAATGTAGACAGAATTTCGCGTTAAGTTGTTAGCGCACAGCACGAATATTCGATAAATGGTAATCAGAAAACGGGAAGGGAACCAGATCGGCATTTTTAAAAAAAAAACGCAACCGGCCGTTCAAAGATGCATGATACCAAAACTTTTTCCAAGCCTATGAATTGTTTTTGTCAGCCCTAAGAGGGCTCCTTACAACCATTGAACGGGAACGTACAAACTAAACGAAAAGCAAAGTACAGCGGATGCTGGAAAACTAGCATCATGATAATTGCTACAAAAAAAATTAGGACCGGTAGCGGCGCGGAGAAAAACAGTAAGCATTTCGAGTTTGGTGTGACTCTCTTTTTCGGAACTCCTGAATTTCATCCCCACAGTTCCGCAGAACCATACCAGACTGTTTCATTGACTGTTCCTCTCTCTTCAGACACTACCAGAACGGCCGAGTTTCTGCAGCAATACCCCAATTACTATAAAATTTGGCGCATAATGTAAATATAAAGAAACGTTTACTTCCCCTTTAGTAGGATTACAAATCATGATACATCGGCAACAGGCGAATTCTTAGGTAAATATTAAGTGAAACAACCCATTTTACAGCACATCCCCCACTCTAACTCAAAATGGCGGCAAACAACCATGCCCTGACCGAGATGATAAACCTCGGCCCTACCACGGAAAGCACCAAGAGAAACCGATGGGGGCAGGAGCAAGGAGATGGACGTTTGACGAACTGACGGTCGACACTAGGCAGAGCGGCCCCCGTGAAGCGACAGCCGAATCCATAAACTAAAGAGGATCGTACACTGCACCTGGGCCGAACCGTCACACGGGCTTTTTTTTCCGCTATCCCTCGACAACGGTTTGCTTCTCCACCTGCGTTGCCGACGCCTCTTTTTCTTTTACCAAAAAAAAAACTGTTAGTTCTCCCAACTGGAAAGGAGACTGGACCGCCACTTAACCATCAACCGACCCTGGTCATTTCATTTCACGTCAGTTCAGTTCCTCACCTCGGCTTAAGATGGCGGACACAGCTCGCTGGAGCTTTCGCCCCCTCTCCGTTCCTTTGCGCCACGTCAAGGGGATGAAGGAAGGAGACACACCCCTCGCTCCCATCCCCCACCCCTGACCACAGGAGCCGCAACCAACAAGTCACGTGACAAACGGCCTCCGATTCCGGAGGTGGGGGGAGGGGCGGTTCACCATGGAAACCCAAGGACGGCCAATGTCACTCCAATAGTCCCCGGAAAGAGCGTGTGAAAGCCGTTAGCGTTTGGCTGGAGAGCCGAGATCTGGTATTGTGACAGTGTACAACGAGTCCTAGCGTACCCGCGCCGGTTTTTTTTTTAAATTTCATAAGCTAAGACAAAAAAATATAAATTGCTAGAAAAAAACCTCAGCTCAGCAGGCCTGGCAGCTTCTGTGGAAAGAATCAGAGTTAATTTTTCAGGTCGATTGGCCCTTCCTCACAACTGATGGTAACAAGGAAAATCCGAGACAACAAGGTGCAGGGCTGGATGAACACAGCAGGCCAAGCAGCATCATAGGAGCAGAGAGGCTGACTCT
>NC_063335.1:90714981-90797075 GCF_021869965.1 Rhincodon typus
CAAGCCGCACCTCCATCTCCTACCGACCAACCTCATCCCGCCCCCTTGACCTGTCCGTCCTCCCTGGACTGACCTATCCCCTTCCTAACTCCCTACCTACACTCACCTTTCCTGGCCCCATCCCCGCCTCTTCGACCTGTTTGTTTCCTCTCCACCTATCCTCTCCTCTATCCCTCTTCTATCCGCCTCCCACTCTCTCCCTATTTATTTCAAAACCCCCTTCCCCTCCCCCTTTTCTAATGAAGGGTCTAGGCCCGAAACGTCAGCCTCTCTGCTCCTATGATGCTGCTTGGCCTGCTGTGTTCATCCAGCCCTGCACCCTGTGTGTGATAACAAGGTCTTGTGTGTGGGGGTAAGGATAAGGACATGGGAGAGCTTAGGACCTAAAGTCATTGATCTCGATATTGAGTCTGGAGGCTGCAGGGTCCCCAGGCGGAAAATGAGGTGCTGTTTTTTTTTGCCACATGATCTAATATCCTATGGCATGCCTCAGTTGAATCTGTCTCCATCACATTTCCAGGCAGTGGAAATCCAAAAGGATCCTCCTGCAGCTACTGGCATCTAGTTACCAATTTAATTCAACATGAAAATCAGCCTGTTAAAGGACAATCAAAAAGAAGCTGGGCAAAGTTGATGGATAATAGGGAAGGTTTTGAAACTTGGTGTCACTAAAACAATGTTACACTCCTTGCAATGTGCCCATCACTAATGTTAGTATTTAAAACATTATAACACAATATTTGGGTAAGTCCAAGGTATTCAAGCATAGGCAACATGGTTTTATCGGAGGAAGTTATGCTTAATTAATTTATTGGAAATTTTTGAAGTAAAATTGTGCCATAGGTAAAGGTGAATCAGTGAGTTTAAATTTAGATTTCCAGAAGGCATTTAATAAGGCACCACATCAAATGCTATTCTGGAAGATAAGAGCTCATGGTGTAAGGGGAAATGCTTGCAAGGATAGAAGATTGGCTGGCTAACAGAATGCCAGAGAGTAAAAACAAATGGGTCTTTTGAGGCCTCCAAGTCATGTGCCACAGGGGTCTGTTCTGGGACCACAATTCTTTATGATTTATATAAATGATTTGGATAAAGGGATTGAAGATGTAATAACTAAATTTGCCGATGCCACAAAGATCAGTCGGAAAATCAATTGTGAAGTGGACATAAGGAGTCGACAAAGGGACATAAATAAGTTAAGTGAGTGGGCAAACATCTGGCAAATGGAATTAGAGCCATTGGGTTGTACAGCGTGGAAACAGACCCTACAGTCCAACTCGTCCATGCCGACCAGATATGTTAAATTAATTTAGTCCCATTTGCCAGCATTTGGTCCATATCCATCTCATCCTGTCCTGTTCTTTTACCCATCCAGATGCCTTTCATATTTTGTAATTGTACCAGCCTCCACGACCTCCCCTGGCAGTTCATTCCATTCACACACCACCTTCTGTGTGAAAAAGTTGCCCGTTAGGTCCCTTTTAAATCTTTCCCCTCTCACTTTGAACCTACGCCCCCTAGTTTTGAACTCCCCTACCCTGGGTAAAAGACCCTGTCCGTGCCCCTCGTGATTTTATAACCTTCTGTTAGGTTACCCCTCAGCCTCCAACACTCCAGAGAAAATAGGCCCAGACTATTCAGCCTCTCCCTCTAGCTCAAACCCTCCAACCTCAGCAACATCCTTGTAAATCCTTTCTGCGTGCTTTCAAATTTAACAACGTCTTTCCTTTAGCAGAGAGACCAGAACTGAATGCAGTATTCCAAAAGTGGCTTAAACAATGTCCTGTTCAGCCATCCCAACTCCTATACTCAATGACAACAACAACTATACTCAATGCATTGACCAAAAAAAGCAAGTGTACCAAATGGCTTCTTCACTACCCTGTCTACCTGTGACTCCACCTTCAAGGAACTATGAATCTGCACCCCAAGGTCTCTTTGTTTGGCGACGCTCTCCAGTACTTTACCATTAAGTGTACCCACCCTGATTTACCTTAGCACAATGCAACACCTCACATTTAACTAAATTAAACTCCATCTGCCACTCGTTGACCCATCTGATTAAGGTCCCGTTGTACTCTGAGATAGTCTTATTCACTGTATACTACACCAATTTTAGTGTCATCTGCAAATTTACCAGCCATTCCTCCTAGATTCACATCCAAATAATTTATATAAATGACAAAAAGCAGTGGTCCCCAACACTGATCCTTGCGGCATATGGCTGGTCACAGGATTTCAGACTGAAAAACAACCCTCCACCATCACCCTCTACCACCTACCTTTAAACTTGTACAATGTGGAAAAGTGTGAAAGTGGCTATTTTGGCAGAAAGAATAAAAAAAATTTAAAGGTTGCACACCTTTGAGATGCAGAAAGATCTATGTGTCCTAGTGCATGAATCGCAGAAGGTTAGTGTGCAGACACAACAAATAATCAAGAAAGCTAACAATGTTATATTTTGTTGCAAGAGGAATTGAATGCCAGAATAGCAAGGTTATGTTTAGTTGTATATGGCATTGATGAGATTGCATCTGGAGTAATATGTATACTACTGGTCACTGTATGTATAGAAGATGTTTATGCATTGGAAGCACTTCAGAGAAAGTTTACTAGACTATTAGCTGAAATGCACAGATTCCCTTAGGAGGAAAGACTGGACAGGCTAGCCCTGTAATCTCTGGAATTTAGAAGAGTAAGAGGCGACTTAATTGAAACATACAAGATCCCAAGGTGATTTGACCAGGTGGATGTTGAAAGGATATTTGCTCTCCTGGAAGAATCTAGAGAAGGGGGGTCATATTTTAAAGATAAGGCATTGCCCATTTAAAATAAAAACGAGGAAACTTTTTTTTTTCTCCAGATTTTCGTAGAGTCTTTGTAATTCCCTTCCTTAAAAGTCAGTGGATGAAGAATCTTTAAATATTTTTAAAGCAGAGGTGGATAAGTTATTGATTAGCAAGAGGATGAAAGATCATTGTGAATGTTCAGACATGTAGAGTTGACGTTAAAATCAGATCAGCCATGATCTTATTGAATGGCAGAGCAGATGCGAAGAACCAAGTAGTCTGTACTTGTCCTTTGTTCATCTGTTTGTATCATCTGACCTCCAAAGAATTTCCCTTGGATTGAATATTGCAGAACTGTTTCTGTGCTGAGCAAGGCTTGGTGTCAATTGGAATCCTGCCCTTCCTTGTAACTATGTATGTTGTTAAATAATTAACTGGTGCCCTTCTTATTGCATCAATTGAGCTACAAGCCTCCGTCTTACTTCCAGGCAATCCACTCCAAGCCATTTAATATGTGAAAAAGTGTTTTCCTCACCTTGCAGAATTTCCTTCTTTTACAAAATGCTTTAAAACTGTGCCCTCTGGTTCTTGATCCTTCTGTGAGTGTAAAGAGTTTCTCCCTATCTACATATTCCAGACCCTTCATGATTTTGAAAAGTTTTATCAAATTTCCCCTCAGTCTTCTCTCCCAAGGAAACAGTCCCACCATCACCGGTCTATCCTCAGAACCGGATCTTGAAAGGACTGATCCAATTGTCTTTGATTCCTGCTCCAAACCATGTTCCCTCACAGCCTACTCCATCCTGGTTCCAAGGAAATAGATCTTAGAGGCTGAATCAGACTGTTTGCAACTTTGATGTTGTATGTGACTTCAGATGAGCTTCCAACTACATTTCTCATACATTACACAGGTTATCTATAACAACGTGCGTAATATCACCTGTTTGCCCCGCCTCACCTCATCTATTTTTCTGATTCATTCCTAGCTTGTCTTCCCATTTTTCCATGCTACAAAACCATGAACTCATAGAAAACTCCACTGCTAGTATCCTAACTTGCATGCAATCCCATTTACAAATGTCTCCCTTGCTTTTGCCGTTTGTTTATTTGTGGGATGTGAATTACTGGGCAAGGTCATTATTCATTGCCCCACCTTCAACTGTCCTTATGAAGGTGGTGATTAGCAACCATCTTAAACTGCTAGCAATAGCATCATAGATGGAGTAGTGAGCCATTCAGCCCTTTGAGCTCTCTCTGCGATTCATTGTCATGGCTGACTATCTACCTTAATGAAATATTCTTGGGCTATCCCCATAATGCATTTAGGAGCGAGTTTCTGGATTTGAACATATGAATAAGGAGTAGGCTATTCGATCTCTCTAGCCTGCTTTGCCATTTAATAAGATCATGACTGATCTAATTACAACTTCAAATCCACATTCCTGTCAATTCCAATAACCTTCTACTTTGTTCCTTCCCAAGAATCTATCCACTTTTGCCTTAAAGATATTCAAAGACTCAGCTTCCACTGTCTTTTGAGGAAGTGAGTTCCAAAAACTCATGATCGTTTATGAGAATACAAAATGCCTCCTCTCTTAATTTAAATGGACAATCCCTAATTTTGTAAACAATGACACCTAGTTCTAGATTCTGTCAATAGGAGAAGAATCCACTCCACATCTGCTCTGTCAGGACCTATCAGAGTCTTACCGATCAAATCATTTATTATAAACCCCACCAGATACAAAGCTCAGCCTGCCAACCTTTCCTTATAAGACAACACAAGCATTCTAGATATTAGTCTGGTAAACACTCTCTGAACTACATCCAATATGTTTACATCCTTTGACCATTATTTTGTACAGTTCTCTTTTTGTGTTCTGTATATTGACATATAATATTTTCTATTCATTTTGTGGGATGTGGGTGTCACCGGCTGGCCAGCATTTCTTGCCCATTCCATGTTGCCTCTAGAGAATGGATAATTCCCCAACTTCCGTATTTCAATTCTTCGCATAATAAATGATAACATTCTGTTAGCTTTCTTAATTACTTGCTTTTTCTGCATCCTAATCTTTGCAATTCATGCACTAGTACATCTAGATCCCACTGCATCTCAGAGGTGTGAAATCTCCCACTATATTGATGACATACTGTGCTTCTATGCAGGCTGCCAAAATGGACAATTTCGTATTCTAATTTCCCAAGTTACACTCCATTTTCCGGATCTTTGCCCAAACAGTTATATCTTTTTTTAGCTTCTTATGATTGCTTCACAGCTTACTTTCCTACATTTTTAATGGAGAGATAGACTTAGTTCTTAGGGCTAAAGGGATCAAAGAGTATAGGTGCAAGTTGGAACAGGATACTGAGTCGGACGAATGGTCATGATCATACTGAATGGGTGGAACAATCTTGAAAGGCCAACTAACCTACTTCTGCTTCTATTTGCTATGCTTCTATATTTTTAACTATCTTTGTGCCACCATCAAATTTGACAACCATATGTTCTGCCCTTTAGAGGCTCTTGAGTTCCTACCTCTGGCTTAGGTGGCCCAGATTCAAGCCCTACCTGAGTAATAACATCTTTAAACAATTTGTTTAGAAAATATCTACCTTCTGTCCTTACATCCAAGTCATTTACTTACATTGTAAACCATTGAGTAGTAGCACACCACTCCTTACATTTTGCTAACGTGAAGTATGTCCATTTATGCCAACTCATCTTTCTGATTGCCAATAAACCTTCAACCATGGCAATAATTTACCCCTTTAACTATGAGCTTTTGTTTTATGCAATAACCTTTGACATAGCATGTTATCAACGGCCTTTGAAATCAAATTACAGTATATCCACAAATTCTCCTTTAACCATAGCACATGTAACATCCTTGAAGAACTCCAATGAATTGGTTAAACATGATTTACCCTTTACAAAACTATGTTGACTTTATCTGCTGACTGTTCTGATCTAGTTGATGTTATTACTGGACAAGTCAAATCCCAGTCAGGAACCTGAATTGACAGATTATAATTTGGATTGTTTTGGTTTTAACAAAGTAGTCTCCCACTGAAACAAATACACAATGCTGCAGATTTTGCTTTACCAATTAAATAGAAGTTTATTAATAAAAGAAATGAAGATAAAATAGAATAAACCAAACCAACTATTTATTCTCCAATTCACATATTTTTATACACACATTAAAAATATAAAATTATTCATCCCAAACACTCCATTATAAATTGAAAAGAAACAAAGCAGCTTTTGTAAAGTATCCAAAACACATCTCTATAGGTCACTTCTGAGTTCAACTTTTAGATTGGAGATAAGGGACAATTGACAAATGTTCCTGGACTGCGTGCAGGAGAGTTTCCTACAACCTGTCCATTCCGACAAGAAAGGATGTACTTTTATACATGGTCCTAGGAAATGAGATCTTGTGTTAGTGGGGAAGAATTTAGAGGGCAGTGATTGTTGTATCATAAGTTTTAAGATGATGATAGAGAATGACAAGCATCAAACCAGCATAAGAAAAAATAATTGGCAGAGAGCTGATTTGAATTGGGCAAGGATAAAGCTGGGCATGATTGACTGGAATAAGAGATTGGGTGAAAATCTGTTACTGTACAGTGGGCTACCTTCAAAGAGGAGATGGTTCAGGTACAGTCAGCGTACATTGCCACAAATGTGAGAGGTAGGACAAACAAATCCAGAACCCCCTGGATGATAGAAGAGATACAAATTAAGGTAAAGAAGAAAAAGTGTGTTTGGCTGAGTGGCCTACTCTGCTTCCATATCTTGTAGTTGGGGAGGAATTATGACAATAGTCTGACAGCCAATATAAAGGGGTTTCAAAAGTTTATTTATGGGTACATCGATTGTTAAAAAATGGTAAAAGGAGAAGTAGACCATTTATGAACCATAAATGGGATTTACACGTGGAGTTAGTGGGTATTGCTGAGGTGTTGAAAGAATACTGAGGAGGAACCTGTGTCATCAGAAGCATTCAAAACTGATAAGGAAGAATTGTTGGAAAGTCTATTGGTACTTAATGTTGACAAGCATGCCTGAATGAGAAGAATCCAAGGATTTTGAAGGAAGTGAGAATGGAGATTGCAGGGGCACAGGGCATAATCCTTCAGTCTTTCATTCTTCCCTTGACCTGTTCTTATGATGCAGTGGTAGTGTTCCTACCTCTGGACCAGGAAACCTAGGTTCATGTCCCACCTGCTGCTGAGGTGTGTAGTAACACCTTGAACAGGTTATTTAGAAAGTATCTACAACATTGACCAGTTTATCAAATTGAATAGTATGTATGTATGTTATGAGGGAGGTAATGGCCCAGTGGAATTATTGCTAGACTATTAAGCGTAGGCCAGGTAATATTCTGAGGACTTGGGTTCAAATCCTGTCATGGCAGATGGTTGAATTTAAATTAAATAAAAATCTGGAAGCTAGTCTCATGGTGACCATTGTCAGTTGATGTAAAATCCCATCTAGTTCATTGATGCCCTTTAGGGAAATAAATCTACTGCCCTTACCTGGTCTGACCTACATGTGACATCAGTTGGACAACACTAGTTGACTCTTAACTGGCCTTTGAAATGGCCTAGGGAGCCAATCAGTTCAAGGACTGCAAAGAATAGAGAAAAAATGCTGACTTTGCCAGTGCTGCCCACGTCCTATTCAAGAAAAATAAAACAAAATTATTCGTTTATTGTGAAAACAGGAGCTGTTTGGCAACATGCACACAGAGGCATGGTGCTCAGTGGTTAGCACTACTGCCTCACAGAGCCAGAGTCCCATGTTTAATTCCAGCCTCGGTGACTGTCTGTGTGGCGTTTGCACGTTCTCCCCATGTCTGCTTGAGTTTGCTTCGGGTGTTCTGCTGTCCTCCCACAGGCCAAAGGTATGCAGGTCAGGTGGATTGGCTATGCTAAATTGCCCATAGTGTCCAGGGATATGTAGGCTAGGTGGATTAGTCAGGTTAAATGCAGGGTTTTGGGGCTTGATGGTGAGTTGGATCTGGTTGGGATGCTCTTTGGATGGTCAGTGTGGACCTGATGGGCTGAATAGCCTCTTTCCACACTGTAGGGATTCTATGATCTCTCTCACACACACGCACACACAAGTACACACACAGACAGAAAAATAAAGGAGAAAGAAAATATATTTCTTTGTAGAAAAAAACACTTTGACCAATAATTGTTAGTTCTTGAAAGAAAGGTAAAGTATGAAATCAGTCAAGATGGCTTTCACTTGGCGACCTGGCACACGTAGATGAGTACCACTAACCTCAGGCAGTTGTCATCGGAATCTTTGTGGATGCAGGTCATTCAGTAATCCTTCAGAAGAACTCTTTCAGAAGCTGTTCAGTAGAAAAACTGGATTAATGTTAGTTATGCTTCACTGGGATAGCACACCTTAAAATGTGGACTCTGGACATTAGGAATGCATAATAAATGCTTGCCTAGCCAGTGATGCCCACATTCTGTGGACAAATAAAAGAAAAAAAATTCAAGCCCTGATATTCCCAGAGCCTCACAAAAGTTTTAAAAAAAAATCCCTGATGTATCTGAATTTCAGACTCTTTTTGATAGAAAGCACAGACAGGTTTCTACACTTAAGAATTACAATTAATTTCAAGTAATTAGATTCCAGCTACAAATAAATAGTTATAAACTTTTGCATATAACACAGTAATTTAAAACTCTAATACCCTAAAACACCCCTTTCACAAACAGACAAGGGAAAATAAATTATTTGCACAAGAAAAGTGGAAGAGAGTTCAGTGGTTCTATTCACAAGTTGCAGAGATGATCTTTATGATTATGCTGGTCAGAATATTACAAATCAGTTGTCTTTCCTCAGATACTTCGACTGGTTTGCAAGGCGACTGGTGCGCTTAAGATCTTTCCTGTCCTATCAATTAAAAGGCACAGTGTACAACAGCTGTTGGAGTAAAGATTAAGTGGATTCTTCAGGTTTAAAATAGGTGTTATCTGCAACGAACAGAGAGAAAGCATATGTGCTGGTGGGGATCAAAACACTTTGCTCTACCTTTTTCATGGCACCAAGCTTTTCAGTTATCTGAGAACCAATCACATGTTTGTTGGCAGGCTTTGTTATTGATAACTGGTCATGAGTTTGTAAACCAATTCAGATCTTCTTGCCGCTTAGTCACATCTGTACACAGAAACCTATACCTTCAATTCAATAACAACCACTGTAAGTACTGCTTTATCAAATAACTGTTTACACAATGCTGTCGCAAGTGTCAGGTTACTTGCTTTTCAAAATGTACAGCAATCCTTTAAACCACTGGTTTTAGCACAATTCTTTCTCGCTTCAGACCACATCAAAAAAATACAAAAATAAACAGTTGTTCTTTCAGAAGTTTTTCAGGAAAACAGCTGAATTAATGTTTCAGTTAGCACGCGGGATCAGCCACAGGACTTTCTCAGAAAAGTAGAGGATGAATAGAGCTGCTTTTCTCTCTCAGCAGGCTGTACCCCAACTGAGTTCCCAATACAGACATGTGATTGCAAGTAAATATAGAAGTTAAATAATGACATATGATTTCCAGTGAATCCAGCACCTTGGCTGTTTCCTTGACTTAACCTATATCATTTACTGTAAGTGGTTTTGGAAAAAAAGAGTCCTGCTGTCCTTTCCTGACCAATGACCTGTTTAAAAATAAACAGGTATCTTCTCAGCATTCCAAATGAACCACAGTCTAGTTAAACAAGAATCTGCAAAGAAAATTAATAATGAAGCATGTTCATAGCACCCTTTGATAGTGAGCCTGAATGCGGGAACTAGGAGAAAAGGGGAGAGCAATATTGGGGGAGCTCCCCATAGCTTGCTGAGGACCTGACTCGGCTTCCCGGACCATTGATCCAGGTAACCTAGTAAGATGATTAAAAACATAATTAGGTGTGATTCTGTAGGCGTGCTGACATTTTTATGGTAGTGGAGCAATCCCTCTTGAATGTGGAGGTTAACGTGTTGAAGGTGATTTCCTCATGAGAATCTGAAGGGCTGTCAGAATTGGACAGTGTCTCAACAATGGAGTGCCGAGTAAGAAGGGCCATTCCTAAGTTCCAACCAATGCACCCGGAGGGGTTTCCCATCTTTGAGGCACGTAATGGTCTTTCTGCTCAGAATTTTTTTCAATACATGCCTTGAATAGCACCTCCATGTTGAGGCACCCTCACAGTTATTGACCTGTCTCAGTGGCATCCACCTCTCCCAAAGGAGCTTCCAAGAGTGTAGATTTGCTGTTCTGTGATTCGGCTAGCAGCCTCAAAACCATGCCCACTGTCTTTAATAGCATAAAGAACATGGAGGTGGTCCATTAGGAAGCTGCCTTTGGGAAGATTGCACTGTTGGGTGCCCTGCCAGTAAGTGCAGCCAGTGAACACTGTTCCGTTCTAATGTCAGAGATCCAAAGTTCTTGGGAAATCAGCCCAGTGTTCCTGATCTGTGACCTGTTATCAAAATCATGATATCTTTTGAAGCAAGCTAACTCTTTAGAAAAGACAATCAAATCACAGGCTAGCTCTTTCATGAAGTATCCAAACTGACTTTTGACCCATTAAGGTTTCTGAGGTTTATGCTGGGAATAAACCTTCATTTCAGCTTATTGTGCTTGACCCATCATAACTTATCTGAACCTCAACTCTATTTTTCCAATCCCTCATGCACCTTGTTATCCTAACCAAATATTTGATGATCACATCATTGGTTCTTTTATGTCCTCCTAAATAAGACAGATTGAATGCCAGTTTAACATCTCTGTTGTAAAATGGTACTTCTGATAATACAACATTATTTCTCTCCTGGGAAATAGAACATTGTTGGAAAGACTGGGGTTCATTGCCTGTTACTGCTGATACAATCAGTAGGTGGGTAGAAGTCCTCTTTATAGGGCTACCATGAGCCAACCAAGATTGTTGGTCAGACTCCATAGGAAATTATTTTTTCCTCCCTGGAGCATAATAGTGAACCAGTTAGGTTTTTATAAGAAATGCTTTTAGTGATGGCTTTTATTTTCTTTTTGAATGGGCACTCTTTTGTACTGAAACTTACCACAACCTGGCTAATTGTAATTTTTGGCAAGTTTCATGGAAGCTTTCTCTCCATGAAGCGTGATGGGTTTTCTTGCACTATCTTCCCAAACTCACCTTATTCCCTATGGCATCTTGTTCATGCTATTCTCCCACTCACCCCAAGTGGAAATATTTACCACAGCTCGGACATCCTCAGATTCCTGACACTAGTACCATATTTAAAAGATCATTGAGCACCTAGCCAAGCAGACTCAGTCCAGAGGAGCCATGTCATTTGCCCTTGACATGGCAGTCAAAGGAAAGTTGATTCCTGGCTATGTGGACATGAGGCCATGAAACACAACCTTGCCAATCAGGCCATTGGGGTTTCCATGGTATGGAGAAATGCTGAGCACTGTAGGACAAAGGCCGATTACTTCCTTCACTCTGCCAGGGTAAGTGCCACCAGCTTCTCTGTACAAAGTCACACTCATTCTATTTCTGCTACGACACACACCTTCCACCAAAACTGATGGTTTATCATTCTCAATTCCCACTGTTATCCCCACCACCAATACTACTAACCCGACATGGTCTCTGGCCTTGACTCACTCACCCAGGCCACCTTGCCACATTTCCCCACCTGCAGCAGCACTAGCAGTTGTGCCAGCCAATCCTTCTGTTTGTTTCATTCCAGGAAAAGTCAGCCACAATAGAGTGAAGTGAGCCAAGACGGTTCGTGAAGTGAGTTGGGAGATGATGTAATTGTTTTTCCTCTGTCTGCAGAAGAAAGAAGTATATTGAGTTTACAGAGATGTATTGATAGGTTAAGAAAGTGGGCAAAATGTTGGCAAATGATATTTAATGTGAGAAAATGTGAAGTTGTTTATTTGCAAGGGAGAACAGAGTATCATTTAATTAGAGAAAAAACTGGAGAAAGCTGCCACATAAAGGACCTTGGGGTACTTGTACATGAAACACAGAAAGCTAACACATAGGTGCAGCAGGTAATCAAGATGTTGGCCCTTATTTTAATTGGGTTCGAATATAAGAGTAGGGAAATCTTACTGCAAGTGTACAAGGTGCTGGTGAGACCACATTTGGAGTATTGTGAGCAGTTTTGGTGCCCTTATTTAAGGGAAGATATTATTTCATTGGAGACAGTTTCAGAGAAGATTCACTAGGATGATCACAGAGGAATTGCCTTATGAACAAAAGCTAAACAGGTTGGGAATTTAGAAGAATGAGGAGTTATCTCACTGAAGCATATAGGATTCTTGAGGGGCTTGACAGCGTAAATACTGAGAGGATGTTTCCCCTCATGGGAGAGCCCAGGACCAAAGGGCATATTTCCCGAATAAAGGGCCTCCAATTTAAGACTGAGATGAGTGCGAATTTCTTCTCTTAGAAGGTTGAGTGTCTTTGGAACTCCTTACCATAGAGAGCTATGGAGGTAGAGTCATTGTGTATATTTAAGGCTGAAATAAATAGATTCTTAATCAGTAGGGAATCAAGGGTTACAGAGAAAAAGCTGGAAAGTTGACAGAGGAATGTCAGATCAACCATAATCCTATTGAATGGCAGAACAGCCTCGTGGGGCTAAACAACCTACTCTGGTTCCTATCTCTTATGGTCTTATGATCTAAAGCCTGAAGAAATCTAGTATATTTTCCCTTGCCAGCTCCTGTAAGTTCTTGTTTTAACTAATAACTCAGAGGCTTTATAAGTTGTGAAGTAGCTGTTCTGTGCCTCCTGCAAGCAGGTAAAATTACCTGGAACAACAGCATAAAAAATAGGAGAAGGAGTATGACATTAAGCCCCTCAAGTCTGCCCTGTCATTCAATAAGTTCATTGTTGACCTGCCTCAGGCCGCACCTCTTTCTTGCCAGCTTATCATAATCCATCAATTCTCTGATAGTTCAAACATCTATCTGCCTCCTCTTTAAATACTTTCAGTGATCTGTCCTCCACAACTCTCTGGATGGAGAATACCAGACATTCAATATATTCTGGGAGAAGAAATTCCATCATACCTTGGTTTTAAATGAGTGTCCTCTTATTCTGTGAACTATGTCCCCTAGTTCAAAACTGCGCACCCAACCCCCAGTAGAAACATTTCCCTGTATCTTTTATGGTTTCTATCGTATGTTTCAACAAGATCACCTCTCATTTTTCTAAACTCTGATGTATAAAGGCCTAATCTGTTTAGCCATTCTTGATAAGTCAATCTGTTACTCTCAGGAATTAGCCTGGTGAATCTCTTTTGAATAGCATTGAATGCCAGTATATGCTTTTCAAAACAAAACTGTACACAGTATTTCACTAGCGACCTCAGCAATGCTCTGTATAGTTGGAAAAGAGAGATCAGCAAACAGCAAGTTGTGGCAAGCCAAAAGGATCATCTCAGCAAACCCTGTCTGCAGGGACCATTGAATCATCTAAATGGCAGAAGTTAGGAGCATAATGGAATACTCTCTGTTCCTTGGATGATTACAGCTCAAACACATGGAGGAAGCGTGACACCATCAAGGACAAAACAGCTTGCTTCATTGGCAACAAATTAATATTCACTTTCTCCATCACTTGCAGTGTGTGTCATCTACAAGATGCACTGCAGAAATTCATATCGGCTTCTTTGATAGTACCTTCCAAAGCCAAGACAACTACAGTCTAAAAGGACAAGGGCGACAAATAAATGAAAACACCACAACCAACCTACATGGTTGACTCCAAGCCACTCACCATCCTGACTTGAAAATATACCACTATTCCTACATGGAACTCTCTCTCTAACAGCATTATGTGTACCTACAACAGACTGAATGGTTCAAGAAGGTAGCTCTCTACCACCTTGTCAGGGTAACTAGGAATGGGCAATAAATGCTGACCCAGCCAGAAATGCTGACTTCCCATGAATGGGTAAAAAAAAACAAACCTTGAATTAACATTTTCTTTTTTACTAACCTTGCTGGGAGGTAAATAGTATCATCAGCCAGCATTTCCAAGGCCACTGGCTCTAATGTGGGACAGGCTCCGCCCACTACTGCTTTGGAAATAACACTGCATTGAAATGTGGTGGAAGAGAAAGAACGAAGACCTGAGGTCGCACAGATGACACTGGTGACACTTCATTGTTAATATGTTCTCACATTTGTTAATATATGTTCACTCTTCATTATCATTTGTGTTTGTAGATATCTGTCATGCTGCAACTTCAACATTTAAAGTACAGAGCTGAGCCATCCTGAGTGCTACACCAGGTTTCCTGATGAGAGACAGTAGGAACTGCCGATGCTAGAGTCTGAGATAACAAGGTGTGGAGCTGGATGAAGACGGCAGGCCAGGCAGCATCGGAGAAGCAAGAAAGCTGACATTTTGGGTCTGGACCCTTCTTCAGAAAAAGGGTTCTGAAGAAGAGTCCAGACCCGAAACGTCAGCTTTCCTGCTGTTCTGATGCTGCCTGGCCTGCTGTGTTCATCCAGCTCCACACCTTGTTATACCAGGTTTTCTGATCCAAGGTGTCCAACATGTGCATGTTGTTGGAACTTGGGAGGAGTGTGACTTTTTGTCAGCTAGGGTGAATCTTTGCAGGTCATTTACTTGTGCATCACAGCCATTACTGACATTGCTTTGTGATGCTGCATAATGTGATCAGGAGCACTTGGGTCAAAGATTTGGACACCACATAGTAGGTTAATACCTACATGGCATGTAGTGCTTGCAGGTGTATTTTAGCTATACTGTATGATTGTCTGTGTAATGCTGTTTCCCTTTGTCACCGGACCCGAAATGTTGACTCTAATATTTTTCTTTACAGATGCTGCCAGATCTACTGAGCTTTTCCAGCAACTTCTGTTTTTGTTCCTGATTTCTATTAAATCAGTTTTGGAGACCTAGCTTTCAAGTGAATGGGTTTTGTGCACCACCATTGAACTTTTAGAATCCCTACTGTGTGGAAACAGGCCATTTGGCCCAACAAGTCCACACCGACCCTCTGAACAGCATCCTACACAGACCTATCCCTGCACCCTTTCCCTGTAACCCTGCAATTACAATGGCTAACACACCTAATCTACACATCCCTGAACACTATAGGCAATTTAGCATGGCCAATCCACCTAGCCAGCACATCTTTGGACTGTGGGAGGAACCCAGAGCACCTGAAGGAAACCCACGCAGACATGGGGAGAATGTGCAGACTCCACACAGACAGTCGCCGAAGGATGGAATTGAACCCTGGCCACTGATGCTGTGATACAGCAGTGGTAACCGATGAGCCACTGTGCTGCCGTTTATTTTGAACTGTTTTGCAATCCAGCAACATAAACAATGAAGTCTCTGAACTTCTTACAGACTTTTAGAATTTATTTTCTTTCAGATCAAAGGAAATATCTATAGTTTAGAGAGGAGACTTCAGGGATTTCAGTTTTACTTTCAATGAGGGACTCTGTGATGTCCCTTGAATAGGATGGCTGTACGGATCTGTGATCCTGACGAAGGAAGAATACATTGTGAACTAGGTTACCTCAGAGTGAGGGGTTGGTGTTAGTCTCAGACCAGAACAAACCCTGAAGTGGTTACCTAAAGCTGTGTATTAAAACTCAAATGTGTGAAAGCTCCAAAAAGAAGCTATCTGCTGCTCCAATCTAAAAGCTGAAATCACAAGTGACTTAAATCTGTAGAGGTGTTTGATATAGGGACACTGGTGTGAATATTATATGAATGGTGTTTTGGTACTGTAAAAGAACTGTTTTGTTTTACTACAATTTATGAAGGAGTGTTTTTGGATGAATAAGATTTTACTTCTACTTTGTTTTTTTAAATTTTTGATATTGTATGTTCAGACAGTTTGGTTTTCCTATTTTATCCTGGTTTTTTTTGTAGTAAATTTTTGTCTACTGTTCTTCCAAAACCTGCAGTGTGACACCACTTTGTTAAAACGAAAGCTTTCTTTGAGAATTTTCATCCCCAAACAACAATTAATGCTGGATAAATGAAAAATCCAAAATCTGAAGATTGATAGTTTTTTCTTCGTATTTCCAAGATATTAAGATTAATAAGCAGAGGAGCTAGAAAGGGCTCACAGCATCCATGATCTCACTAAATGGCAGAGCCAGATTTAGAGCCTAAATAGCCTCCTTCTGTTTCTCTACTCATCTGAGAGAGTATTTGAGATTTCAGTCTCACTCGAATGACAGTACCTTTTGCAGTGCGACCCTCCCTTGGAACTGTATAGGAGAATAAGCCTGAATTTCTGTATTCAAATTTCTGTTGTCGGACTTAAGCCAACCTTCAGACGCAATGGCAAGAATGATAGCCAGTGAGCCACGGTCTGTGACTTTATGGTGACATGGGACTCTATTTTAAATACACATTCCCTTCCAGTGAGTGAAGCTTCTCAACAGGTGTATGAAGTCATAAGTCTTTCTTTTCAGTTTTTGGCCACATTTTGGGCAAAATGTTTAAATTAATGGAATTTGAAGCTAAACGGCTAAAGTTAAGACTGAAGAGATAAGGGACCTCGTACAACTAAAAAGGGCTTACAAAAATGAAAAAGAAAAACGCAGATCCTGCTAAATGGGAAAGATACAAAGACTAGCAAAGGGCCACAAAGATGCTTCTAAGAGCCACTAAAAGAGATTATGAAAGGAAGCTTGCCAGGGACATCAAACTCAATAAATAGAAATTTTATAGTTGGTAGTCAGGACCAATGTTGGCCCACTAAAAACTGAAAGTGGGGATGTTGTCAAATACTGCAGGGAAATGGCAGACATGCTGAATAATTACTTATCCTCTTTTTCTACTGTAAATACTGAGGCAATCTTGCCAGAAATCCCGAGGAAATTAGTACTGGATTGAGAACAGGGACAGAATAAAATTAACCTAAGTAAACCACCAATAATGAGGAAATTAAATGGAATTAAACAGTGACAAATCCCTGGGACCTGACGGTTTGCATCTGAGGATGTTAAAGTAAAGAGCGGGCATGTGTAGACGTGCTAACTTCCCCAGATAAAGGAGTCGTTCCTTTGGAATGGAAAGTTGTACATGTCACTCCACTTTTTGAGAAGTGTGAAAGAGGAAAAACAAGGAATTACAGACCAGTTAGCCTAACATCTCTGGTGGGGAAATTGTTGAAGAATCAAGAATGGGAAACTGAACACCTTGTAAATTTTCGGTCAATCAGGTAAAGCCAACATGACAGGTCGGTCATATGTGATAAATGTTATCAAATGTTTTGAAGAGGTGACTAAGGTAGTGGACAGGAGAATGTCTAAGGACTTCCAGAGTTATTTGATAAAGTCTCACATCAGAGACTGTTAACTAAGCTAGAAGTCCACAGAATTGAGGGCAAATTACTGACATGGCTGCGAAATTGGTTGTGTGGCAGGCAACAGAAGGTAGGAAGAATGGGTAGGTATTCAAATTGACAGGATGTGATCAGTGGTGTCCCACAGTGATCTGTGTTAAGGCTTCAATTATTCACATTACTTCTAATGACTTGGATAATGGCATAGAAAGCCATATCCAAATTAGCTGATGGCACAAAGTCAGGCGTCATTGGGGACAGTGTAGGTGATAGTCTATTCATATCCCTTTGTAATTTTACACTAAGTGAATGGACAAAACTGTGGCAGATCGAGTTCAATGCAAGCAAGTGAGAGGCTATCCATTTTGGACTGAAAAGGGATTGATCAGGATACTTTCCAAGTGGGATGAAGTTAAATACAATGCATGTCCAAAGAGACTTGGGGGTTCAGGTGTACAGATCTTCAAAGTGTCAAAAACAGATGCAAAAAATAATCAAGAAAGCTAATGGAATGTTGGCCTTTATATCTGGAGGACTGGAGTACAGTATGCAGAAGTTATGCTGCAGTTATATAAAACCCTGGTTAAACCCCACTTGAAGTACTATGAGCAGATCTGGTCACAACACCTTAGGAAGGATATGTTTGCCTTGGAGAGAGTACAACATATTCTTACGAGAATGATACCTGGACTTCAAGTTATGAGGAAAAATTATACGAATTCAACCTGATTACTGAGGTGTGATTTGATCATAGTCTTCAAGATATTCACAGGAAAAGACAGGATAGATAAAGATAAACTATTTCCATGTTGTAGATTCGAGAACTAGGGGACATTGTCTGAGAATTAGAGAGCACCATTCAGGAGAGATGTTAAGAAGCACTTCTCCTCACAAAGAGAGCTAGATGTTTAGACCTCTTTTCCACAAATGGCTGCTTTAGTTGTTAATGTTAAATCTGAGATAGACAAATGTTTGTTCAGCAAACATAAGAATAGATAAGAGCCAAAGGTAGGTATCTCAGGTTAGACCACAGATTGATCAGTCATGATTTGATTGAATGATGGAAAAGGCTCGAGGGGCTGAATGTCCTACTCCTGTGCCTGTATTCCCTTGTACCACCAGATGGCGGTACCGTGCTTACCCATCTATCAGCACACCAAATTGAAGTGAACCACTAGATGGAGCTGTAAGGCCTTACCATCCTTCCTTGCCATTCTCAGTGAGTGAAAGATTTTTTAAAAACTAATTTTATTTAACAAAATAAAAGTATACACAATGGCTGTGCCCAAATTTCATTCACCCCTGTAATTGCACCATGGTTTGCTTTACTCCCTCTATGGCTTTGATGCAACTGTGTGACTCAATTTTCTGTCATCTGCCTTGTCCCTTATTTGATCTCAAGCCTGTTGTACATTTGATTCCCCTCAGAACCTTACTGCTAACCATCCAGTGGGACTCGCTAGTGTGTGGGTTCTGGATTACTAGTTCAGTGATATAGTCACTACACAATTCACTGTATAGAAAACACAAAGATACCTTAAAGCCCATTCAGTGGATTTAAATCACCTCAAGTACATATTCCCTTATAAAAACAAACATGTCATCATAAATGCCACATTAAAGACAGTTATTTTTTGACAAACCTCTCTGAGCTGTCAATCAAACTATGATTCACACAGCTGCACCCACCCCCATACTCCCAACAATAATGGTAGATTGTAGAAAGCAGACAACCATTAATACTGTTGTAATGATAACAACTTAGGGTTATGTCAGTAAATAGTCAAATAAACTACTGAAATCAACTCCTAGTGGCACAAGCATCTATTAATAATTTTTAAAGGGCTGGCCATTTAAGTAACTTTTATATATTGAGAATTCTACAGAGCCTATTCACCCTTTATTAGCATTTACAACTTTGCTAAAGATTTGTAACTCCAACACTGCAGGTTAAGATCCTTTCTGCAGTGAAAAACATTGTCTGTTCAAACTCAGCACTAATTTAAAATAATCCTACAGAGTTCCCACATGTGGGAGTCACATCCTGCCTCTGGCAAAAATAGGATCATTTCAAAATGGGGCCAAACTTTAAGGTCTCATCTCCATGACCCTGTAACAGTCCCTTGAATAGCAAACCAGAAGCTTCTGAAGTGCGTTAGGACATCCTTAAGGTAAAAAAATAAATTGGGCCTTCGATGTCAAGTAATCCCAAAGCATAACTTTACAGCCAGTGAAGTGCTTTTGAAGTTCAAACAATGTTCTAAAACAAGAAATATGGAAGCCAATTTGCATATTGAAAAGTCCCACAACAGTGATGAGGTAGTAATAATCTATTTAAATATATCCGTGAAAGATAAACATTGCTTAGAAAACACATGAACGATGCTTTTTAAATGCAGCATTTTAAAGATGCCAACAAGTGAAACATTTTAGGAATCAAACTGGATCCTTCTGCCCTTCCCTTAAAATGTAAAGGGATTGTCCATTGAATTTTCCATCCAATCCTAAAGAGCATATCAACAGATATCTGTACATTCATTGAAGTCTCTCAGTTATTACTTGTTACTCAACAGATACACATAAGGCAATTTATAACATAAAAAAAGCAAATAATACTGTCTCAGAGATAATAGGAACTGCAGATGCTGGAGAATCTGAGATAACAAGGTGGACAGCTGGATGAACACAGCAGGCCAAGCAGCATCAGAGGAGCAGGAAGGCTGACGTTTCGGACCTAGACCCTTCTTCAGACCCTTTTTCTGAAGAAGGGTCTAGGCCCAAAACATCAGCCTTCCTACTCCTCTAATGCTGCTTGGCCTGCTGTGTTCATCCAGTTCTACACCTTGTTATCTCAAATAATACTGTCTCTTCATTTAGAAGGTCTTCATCAACCATTTTACAGCTTAAGGTCCAGACATCAAACTAATTTATAAAGCAGCTTGATGCTGCAATGAGAAGACAATGAATTAAGATGCATTTGGTAGAAAGAGATCAAATGAACTGAAGTATTTTCATCATTTTGCAATCTTGTGACCGGATGATTTGTTAAGATTTTCCCCCTTATGTAACATCACCATTAACATAATGAATGTAGTTGTGACATAGAATTTACCTGAACCAAAAATCCAGAGGGCTTGTAATGAGCTAGATAGACAAAAGATTTTGTGTCAGAAATTTTCATGGCAGGGCAGTGTTAACTGAGATAATTGGATGGACAAGATGTGAGTTGAGATATCCCCTGCCTTGATCAACCCACCGGCTTCAGCAGTGAGAGATTTTCATCTGTGCCCCCTCTGTTTGTCAGTCTTCCTGACTTCAGAAGAAAAATAAAAAAAAAGGTTTTAAAATACTTACCTGTTTTGGCCACTTCTAGCTCCACATTCACTTCCCACAATCTTCACCCTGCTTCAAACCACAGCATATTCCCCTCAAGCTACTGGTTAATCTTACCATCTGTACACAATGCATCATGGTTTCCACAAATTCATAGTAGAATCCTGCCAACCTCAGGTGAGTTTTCTTGCCAACTGCTGAGTAGAGCAGGTTAAACAGCAGAGATCACAGTTGGTAAGGCTGCTGCTGGCTCTAACTGTCTGTCAATGTAATATCCACCCACAGGTGATGAGAGACCCCTGTTGTCTTCTTTGGGGAAGGCCCACTACCCCCTGAGTAATGCTGACCAATCAGAGGTCAGTAGCTTTCCACTGTAGGCAGTGCCAGTTGAGGTTTCACAGCTTCTGGCAATACCTTCACCAGAGATGCATGATTGGTAATGTACCTCGGGTATAGCTGAGTACATGTGGAATGAAACTGACAGGAAGGAGCCAGTGGCTGTAGTGAGTGGATGGGGACAGGGGTTCAGAAGAAACAGCAGGAGTTACTCACAGAACCCACCTGCACCCCCACAACTTTTCTGATACCGAGTCTCTCAATCAAGCACCAAGTACCTTTAGGGAGAGACTGAGATGGTTTGCTTCTTGGCTTCCCTGCTTGGTGACTGCCTTGCTCGTCACAGGTTCAGTATCAGTGGCAGCAGAATGAGGCCCTTAAGTAGGCATTAATTACCTACTCAAAGGGTGCAGTTAGTGTCAGGGCAGATAGTCCTTCATCATGCCTGCAACTTATTTGGGCAGAAGGGAAAATGTTCTGTTTCTCAATCTAACCCCATGAGTCTGATTAAATGCCCACCCCTCCCCACCTCCAAACTCACTCTAGGGGAGGATTTAAAATTCTGTCCAGTGTTTCAGAACTGGCATCAGCATTATGATGAAAAACAAAGTCGTAAGATGAAGAGCTGCTTAGCAGATATCAAGGAAAGAACATTCTTTGAAGTAATGATGTAATTCGAATGATATAGAGATAAGAAAGACTGTTGTAGAGTGGAAGTTTGGAGTCTGGAAGTGAGAGGAGCATCACATTGGCGTTGTCAATATAATTTGTTCTCAGGAATTGGTGACACAGGTAATGCTGGCATTTATTCCACCTACCTAATTACTCAGAGCCTTCTCCTGGGAATCGCAGTCCTTCTGGTGAATATTGGTCTATAGAAAATAGGAGCAGGAGCAGGAGCAGGCCATTTGGCTCTTTGAGCCTGCCCTGCCATTAGTTATGACTATGGGTCACCATCCAATTTCTGCTCCTGCTTTCCCCCGATATGCTTTGAAAACTTTAGCCCCAAGTGCTGTATCCAACTCCATAAACACATAAAATGTCTTGGCCTCGACTGCATTCTGTGGTTGAGAATTCCACAAGCTCACTACTCGCTGGGTGAAGAAATTTCTCCTCATCTCAGGTCTAAATGGTTTACTCCATAACCCTGGCTCTGGACTCCCTTGACACCAGGAACATCTTTCCTATATATACCCTGTCTATCTAGTTAGAATTTTATAGGTTTCTATGAGGTCCTGTCTCATTCTTCTCAACTCCAGCACATATAATCCTAAGCAATTCTGCGCTCCTCATACATCAATTCTGTCATTCCAGGAGTCAACTTAGTAAACCTTGCTGCACTCTCTCTATACTACATATATGCTTCCTCAGATAAGGAGACCAAAACTGCATACAATATTCCAGGTGTGGTCTCACCAAGGCCATGTATAATTGCAGCAAGACATCCTTGCTTCTGTATTTGAATTCTCTCGTTATGAAGGCCAACATACCATTTGCCTTCTTTTTCATTTGCTGTAACTGCATGCTTACCTTCTGTGACTGGTGTACATGCATACCAAGGGCTCATTGCACAATCCCCTCTCAATTTATAGCCATTCAGATAATAAACTGCTTTCCTGATTTTGCTACCAATGTGTATAACCTTATATTTATCCACATTATCTTGCATCTGCTATGCATTTGCCCATTCATTCAGCTTGTCCAAATTACTAAAGCATCTCTGCTTTTTCCTCACAGCTCACCTTTCCAGCTTTGTATCATCTACAAATTTGGAAATATTACATTTAGTTCCCTCATCTAAATCCTTAATATATATTGTGAATAGGTGGAGTCCTAGCATTGAGAATGGGACCACAATTAAATGAATTTGCATGAGCTAGTGTCTTCAAACGTGTAAATGTAAGGAAAATAGGACTCACTCCAAACTGTTTACCTTAGTTTTATTGTCAACTTCCCCCCTTATCTTGGTCAATTCTTGAAAACTTCTTCATCACGATGTTAGAAACAGAATCCGTGAGTTTCTGGTTCTGTATGTTACTGTCTTTTTGTCCACTCAACCCCTGGAGATAAATCTTACAGTCATTCTGTTCTCTGAAATACTTTCTACAACTATATAAAATGAGTTTCTTCAGCTCACTCTTACCTTAGCTCAGGGTCAGTTACAGTTTAACCCAGCCTAGATGTTTTGACAAACCTTTCCAGTGGTCCCAGCATCACATATTCCATCATCAGCCAATTCGATTCACTCTGCATGATATCCAGAAATGGTTGTAGACACTAGATACTGTAAAAGCCCCAATAACATTCTGGCAGTATGATGTGGAGGTGCTGGTGCTGGACTGAGGTGGACAAGGTCAGAAATCACACAACATCAGGTAATAGTCCAACAGGTTTATTTGAAAACACAAGCTTTCGAAGCCTCGCTCCTTCATATGTTAGTGA
This sequence comes from Rhincodon typus, assembly GCF_021869965.1. Lineage (NCBI taxonomy): Eukaryota > Metazoa > Chordata > Chondrichthyes > Orectolobiformes > Rhincodontidae > Rhincodon > Rhincodon typus. Next base: position 90,738,247 of record NC_063335.1, read on the forward strand.
GAGAGGTAGTATCAGACACGGAATTTATGAGTAAAAATTCAAAGGGTCACTGTACTGATGTGTGTGTGAGGGAGAGAGAGTGTGTGTGCGTCTGTGAGTGTGTGTGGGGGGGGGAGGAGAGAGAAAGTGTGCATGTGTGTTTGTGTGTGTGTGTGTGTGTGTGTGTGAGAGAGTGAGAGAGAGAGTGTGTGTGTGTATGGGAGAAAGAGTGTTTATGTGTGTATGTGTGTGTGTGTGTGTGTGTGTGTGTGTGTGTATGGAGAGAGAGAGAGAGAAAGAGTGTGTGTGTATGTGTGTTTCTGTGTGTGTGTGGGAGAGATAGAGTGTGTGTGGGAGAGAGTGTATGTGTGTGCGTGTGTATGGGAGAGAAAGTGTGTATGTGTGTTGGAGAGAGTGTGTGAGGGAGAAAGTGTGTGTGTGTGTATGTGGTGGAAGAGCGTGTAAGTGGGAGAGACAAAGTCTGTGTGTGTGTGTGAGGGAGAGAGTGTGTGGGTGTGTGCACGTGTGTGTATGGGGAGAGACAGAGAGAAAGAGAGAGAGAAGGAGAGTGTGTATGTGTCTGTGTGGGAGAGAGAGAGAGACTGTGTGTGCGTGTGTGTGGGAGAGAGAGTGTGTGTGTGTCATGTTTGTGTGTGTGTGGGAGAGAGAGTTTGTGAATGCATGTTTGTGTGTGTGTGAGAGAGAGAGAGAGTGTGTGTGTGTGTGTGTGTGCGCGCGCGTGTGTGTTGGAGAGAGAGAGAGTGTGTGTGTGTGTGTCTGTGTGTGTGTGTGAGAGAGAGTGTGTAATGTGGTGGGGTGCGACATGAGCCCACGATCCTGGTTGAGGCCGTCCTCAAGGGCACTGAACTTGGCTATCAGCCTCTGCTCGGCAACTCCATGTTGTTATGTGTCCAAAAATCCGCCTTGGAGGAAGTTTACCCAAAGACCCGAGGCTGAATGTCCTTCTACTTCAAGTATTATTTGCTTTGTATTTTGTGGCCATTTTAGATTATCCATTTTAGATTCAATATGATGCAGTAACTGATGTGGCATCTTGGAGTCCAAAAGCATCAGTATGAAACTGAATAAAATGTCTAGTACAGTCACCAGTATAGAGTGTTTTGCCCTGTGGATGCAACGACTGAACTCTGAGAAAAAGAGGATGAGAGGAGGCTAACAACTTTTGAAATCCGGGTATAGCAGAGGATGCTCAGAATCACCTGGATGGACAGAAAGACAAATCAGTTGGTCCAATCAAGAGTGAGATTAGGGAATCAAAAACATTGGCAAGTACAGCTGAAGAGTGAGAGAGAGAGGGAGAGATGGAAAGATACCCGAGTACAGACATTGGAACTGAAGACCTGACAGCCTTGTCCTGGCAACAATTCAAGGTAAAATTGAGGGTACAAAAAAAAGAGGAAGAGGAAAAATAAATAGGTGGATTACAATGAGAGATGGGTTGAGGGAGATTTGATGAAAGCCCGAGAAATAAGACAAAACCATTGGCCCTACGAAAGATTATCGTGGAAACGAAAATTGACAAACTCATTTTTCGAAACCCCCCTTAAAACCCAGCTCTTGCACTGTGCCTTTGTTTTTCCCCTGCTCCTTCTTGAAATTGATTAATTTCTTAACTCTTTGCTTGGCAACCACCTGCAATTTTGGTGAAGCACTTTAAGATATTCTTTCATATGCAGAGAAATATCTTAAAATGCTATTTAAATGCATTTTCTCCAGTCAGTTCAATAACTCACACTTTGAACAGTTGGTGACCTGATAGCTGTTTATGACTCAAACTACACCAAGCAGACATCCTGTGTAATTAGTCTCATGCTTCTGCCAATGTTCGCTTAGTGTGAATATGCACTGAATGGGAAGAATTCAGAATCAAATCGCAGATCTTGGTTGACACTCTTACCACTCTGCCAAAAGATCATGGCTCCGAGCCTCCTTTCAAAGTTGAGCAAATGATGTCGGCTGACATTTCAGTAAAGTACTGAGGCCATATTGCACTATTGTATTTTGAATGGAATTTTAAACTGATGGTTGTATTGTCAGATTTGTTGGACTTGAAATATTCTCTGACAATTTTTGAAGACGAGCAATGAGCTTGCCAGATTCATGGTCATTATTCTGCCCTTAACCAAACCATCAAAAATGGATGTTTGATCATTTATGTAACTGCAATTTGTGGTACTGTATTGAGCACAAATTGTCAGCTGTCATTTCTTATTTAGAATCACAGAATGCTTGCATTGCTCATTGAAGCCATTTCAACCATCATGTCAAGGTTAGGAATGTACTTATGTGAACCAGCCTGATCAGGTTTGCTAGGTCACTGAAGAGGAAGTCCCACTTACTGTCATACTACCTGAGTGTCTTGATGCATACCATCATTATTGTATCCCTGCTATCTGCCAGCTGGAAAGGTTTCAGAAAAGGCTATGCACTCTGTTAACACTGTGGCCACCGGCTCATGTGTTACTGATTCTGACATCTTTCCAATCACCAGGTGACAGAAATGAATGTTTCTGAAATATCTAAGAAGGGTCATTTGTGGAGCATTCTTTAGGCTCAGTGTCATCTTTTCTGCTTTGTTAAAAAATATTTTCACATGAAGTGAACATGTTGGACTTGTGCTGGAATTTACAGCATGGTGGCTCAGTGGTTAGCACTACTGCCTCACAGCACCAGGGACCCAGATTCGATTCCACCCTGACGTGACTGTGTGAAGTTTGCACATTCTCCCTCTGTTTGCATGGGTTTCCTCCATGTACTCTGGTTTCCCTCCCATAGTTGAAAGTTTGTACAGGTTAGATGGATTGACCATGCTAAATTGCCTATAGTGTCACTGACATTCAGGCTAGGTGGGCTAGCCATGGTAGGTGCAGGGTTACAGGGATTGGGGTGGGTCTGGATGAGATGCTCTTCAGATGGTTGGTGTGAACGCAATGGGCCGAATGGCCTGTTTCCACACTGTAGAGAGTCGCTGAACAATTTAAGAGTCTTAACTAGGGCAAAAGTTGCTCTAGCTCTCCACAAAATTGTGGACAGGTAAGGGGCAATCAGGAGGGTGGTGGGAAAGCCACCAAAGGGATTTTATGGGCCTGTCTGCCTATAAACCTGCCAGTACAGACCCAGCAAATGATATAATCTATAATAAAGGATAAATAGACACTTGAATAATAATGATCTGATTGGGTATATCAGCAAATGGGAAGTCATGTTTGATGAACTAGTTGGAGTTTTAGAAGATGTGATAAACAAAATTAATAAAGGAGAGCTGATGAATGCAGTATCCTTAGATTTTCAGCTTTGGACAAGGTCAGTAAATGGGCAAGAACATGGCAGATTGAATATAATGTGGAAAAGTGTGAGGTAATCCACTTTGGTAGGAGGACCAGACGTGCAGAATATTTCTTAAATGGTGAGATGTCGGAAAGTTAGATGTACAAAATGACACAGGTATCCTTGTCAGTAAGTCAATGAAAGCTAACATGCAGATACAACAAGCTATTAGGAAAATTAATAGAAAATTTGCCTTTATTTCAAGAGTATTTGAATAGTGAAATCTTGCTTCAATTATTTGGGATCTTTGTTAGATTACGCTCGGAGTTCAAATTGCAGTTTTGGTCTCCTTATCTCAGGAAAGATTTAATGCTATGGAGGGAGTGCAATGAAGGTTTACTAGACTTCTTCCCAAGATGGCGGGACTGATTTATGAAGAGAGATTAGGTAATTTGGGTCTGTAGTCTCTAGAGTTTTGAAGAATGAGTGGTGTGTCATTGAAACTTGCAAAGTGCTTAAAGGAATAGATAGGGTAAATGCAGGTTAGATGTTACCCCTGGTTGGGGAGTCTAGAAACGGGGAGGGGACACAATTTAAAAATAAGAGAGTTGTCACTTGGGTCTAAGATGAGCTGAGATTTATTTACTCAGAGCTTTCTTGAATTCTCTACTATAGATGGCTGTGCAAGGTCAGCCTTTGACTGTGTTTAAGTAGAACTTGATTGATTTCTGATTATCAATGCATAAATGTTTATGGGATGGTGTGGGTAAAATGCATCAAAATGTTCACACAGCTATGATCAGATTGAACAGTGGAGTAAGCTTGAGAGGCTGAAAATGTCTTTTTAATAATTAACCAACCAGTGGGAAAAAGTCTTCTGTATTCCCCTCCTCAAAGCAGTTTATAGTGATATAAAATTCTATGGATGACATCCTTCCTTGTAACTCCCTCTCTTCCAGCAAAAACAGCTATATCTCTTCAAGTCACTAACTCTGTATTTTCTCAGGACTCTGTTATGCTTCCAGTAATGGAGTGATTGGATTTGCATTTAGTATTCTGTGTGTTTCAAATTTAATGTCATTTCCTCATTTCCATATTCACAATCTTTATTTGTAACACCCAACAAACATCTGTAGCAGAGGTACAAAACCATATTGTAAATGGTAAACCGTTGATTCCTGTGTCTTGTTTTGTCTGCTAGTTTAATAATGTGAATGAGTTAGGACTCTAGTGAATATTTTGTACCTGACAAACCTCTTCATAAAGACAAGTATGATTACCTCAAGTTGCAGTATGTCCTGATGAAAACTGTAATTATAGTTTCAATAGCCCAAATACAAATGCTGCGCAATCTTTTTGTAGCTATTCAATTTTCCAAAAATAGACCTTTGAAATGGAATGTGAGCCAAATACAGTGTATTAAGTGCCACACATACTGAATAATTTGCAATGAAGTGGAGCACATGATAACTAGAGTCTATGTCCAGTAGAACACCACAGAGGACATATCAAGTGGGATATGCTGAATGAAACACATGTCAACTGGAACACAATTTCAATGTCAAGAAATGCAAAGTGCCTCACATGGGGACAACAAAGTCCATGAAAGGGAATTAAAGAAAATGATGTGCATGGAAATGAAAGTGATATTGTGGCCATTAATAACAATAAGATGAAGATGTGATCAATTTTCAGTGACTCACTAAACAAAGTGGCCTACAGCCAAGGTGAATAAAAAGAGTAGAACAGATCTTTGCTCAATGGAAAGAAAAAGAGGTTGTGCAGAAGTTCTGCCGTCATAGGCTTTGATTGGGTGATGCATAGGAAAATATACGTACACAAATGTTTAATGCATTGACAAGCAGACCAGAAAGCTTGTTAAAATTGACCATAAGCCATTGAAATGATATGCCAGAAACTACAAGTAAGTTAACTACCACAGTTGCAGAATTTACTTGTTGAGGTCCAAAGGTATGGCTTTGAAGTAAGAAATAAACCAGGCATTGCATAATTACATCTAACACTGAACAGATTAAAACACCTATACAAAGGTAAAAGTTACTCCTCTCGATCTACATGTTTTTTATTCATTCACAGGGCATTGCTGGCTGGACCAGCATTTATTGCTCATCTCTAACTGCCCAAAGGACAGTTAAGAGTCAACCACATTGCTGTGGGTCTGGAATAATATGTAGGCCAGACCAGGTAAGGATGGCAGTTTCCTTCCTTAATGGACATTAGTGAACTAGATGGTCTTCCCCAACAATCAGCAATGGTTTTATAATGAATAATAATGATCTGATTGGGTATATCAGCAAATAGATTAGATTCTTAATTCCAGATTTTTATCGAATTCAAATTCTACCATCTGCTGTGGTGGGATTTGAACCCAGCTTCCCTGGTTGTGTGGATTAACAGTCCAGTGATCATGCCACAGTGCCATCACCTCCCCTAGAGATTTTAAAGCTGTAGGTTATGAAAATTGAACACATTTTCTGAATTTTTCGGTTATATTTTGAACAGTTGCAATCAGCAGAGAAGTGCCTGAGAAAATTTGTTTATTTTGGCCATTCAGAGATGAACTTTGTATATTATGGGAAGTAGTTCAAGACTAATATCCTAATGCTAAAAATATCACACCAAGATATCATGTCCATGATACACCAAGGATATGTGTATTGAACCAAAATAGTTAGCATGTGAATCTGTATACAGGACACAGATGAATCAGGATATTCAAGAACTAAACGTATTATCTCCAGCAGCAGAGGGATCTGTACTAAAATCCATTGTTCCCCAACAGAAGTAACAACAAATTCAAGCTCCTGGTGATGATTTACATCTTGGAATCTTGAACCAGATTACTTTTCTAAATTTCCCATTGTTTGACATTGCACTTATTGTGTTTCTATTGTCACTGGCACGATGAGTGCTATTTTAGCTTTTGGTATCCCAGAATACGTGACTTCTGACAATGGACTGCAGCATATTGCTAAACAGTTTCAAGACATGTGCTAAGTGGGGAGTGGACGATATTACATTTTTGCCCTATCTGCACTCCAACGATCTAGCAGAATTGATAGTATATGTTATGAAATCAATTATCATTTAAATGCTGAACAATAAAAGCAAAGTTTTTCATATTGCTTTGCTGCATTATCTTGCTACATCATTGGAGGAGGGATTACAGCTTTACAACTTTGTTCAGAACTCAAGTGTGAATGACCTTGTCCAGCAACAATCATCTAACCATTCTGAAATACTTTGAACTCATAGTGGAATCAAACAAATGCATGATAAGTGAGCAAGTAGAGAACTATTTCAACTGCACACTGGGCATTTATAAATACAAATACTTGGATACTTGCAAAAACTCTAAAATATGCAACTTGTCCAGATCATACAAGGTCATGGTGCTGCACTACAAAGGCACTTAAATGAAAGTATTGGTGACATAATGGCAATGTCACGTTTACTAGTAATGCTCTAAGGTTATTGGTTCGGATGTCACCATGACAGATGGTGAAATTTGAATTCAATAAGTATCTGCAATTGAAAAAGCTAACCTAATCATGACCATGAACCCATTGTTGATGTCTTAAAACCCATGTGGTTCACTAATGCCATTTTCTTAAGGGATAGAAATCTGCCGTACATACCTGGTCTGACCTAACTGTGACTCCATACTTACAGCAATGTGGTTGACTCTTAATTGCCCTCTAATAAATTAAGGATGGGCAATAAATACTGGCCCAGCCAGAGGTGCCTACATCCCATGAATGAATATTTAAATCTAGTTCAAACCAATGTACAACATATCAATAATGCACACAGAGTGAGGAGGAATACTCCAATGATTGTGCAGTGATGTTGAGTGGCAACAACCAAGTAATCAAACAAATGCAACATAAAACAATACATACCTCTCTGGGTGCGCGTACAAATGCTAGATCAGGACAAGTTGTCAAAATCTCAAAGTATTACACTGAAATTTGAAACTTTAGTCTTTTAAACTCTGTTTAACTTGTTTGTCTATTTATTGAATTAAAAATGTGCTGATTATGCATATATATTTTGGGACAAGTTTTTATCTTTGAACTGTCATGTCAGGTCTCACAGTCAGTATGTTGGAATACCTTTAAGTAATATGCTTATCATGATATCATCACTGCATGTGACCTGAGTTTGTACAGGTCCCATACTCCATCTTGCATTCGATTATGTGAAGCATGATACTCTAAACAAGCTTTTCTGTTGTAACATAATCTAATATCTTTTATGTGCAATGAATGTCATGTTTGTATATATGTAATAAATTTCTGTTGGATTCTTCAATATCCGTGCCCAGTTTCTTATGAGGGACAGCACAAGTTTTGTTCCATCAGGAAAAAAGCAACCTGCTGGAGGCAAACGTGCACGATTGACAACTGGCATTTTCTTCATGTCATAGCTGGGCATGTTGCCAGCTCCTTGACAGAGATCCAGTATAATGATTAATCAACAGCTTCATTTTCATTCCATCATTGGATTACCAGTTTTTCTCTCATTGTTTCCACATAACTGAAGTTCCCTATCCCTGGTTTCCTTCTGGGAAATAATCTCTGTTATCCTTTCTTAGACTTAATATGTTTTGAAAGTATTTCATTCTTTGTTTTATTCATTCATGGGATCTGGGTGTTGCTAGTTAAGCCAGCAGTTATAGGGTTAGGGTTATACAGTAGAGAAGCAGATCCTATGGTCCAATTCGTCCGTGCCAACCAGATATCTTAAACTGATCTAGTCCCGTTTCCCAGCATTTAGCCCATATCCCTCTTAGCCCTTCCTATTCATGTACCTATCCAGATGCCTTTTAATTGTTGTAATTGTACCAGCCTCCACCACTTCCTCTGGCAGCTCATTCCATACACACACCACCCGCTGTGAAAACAGGTAGCTCCTTAAGTCCCTTTTAAATATTTTGCCTCTCACATTTAAACCGATACCCTACCCTGGGAAAAGGACCTTGCCTATCAACCTATCCATGCCCCTCATGATTTTATAAACCTCTATAGGGTCACCCCTAAACCTCCTATGCACCAGAGAAAAAAGCCCCAGACAAATCAACTCTCCCTATAGCTCAAACTCTTAAATCCTGGCAACACCCTTGAAAATCTTTTCTGAACCCTTTCAAGTTTAACAATATCTTTCCTAAAGCAGAGAGACCAGAATTTGCCAATGTCCTGTACAGCAACAATATGACCTTCCAACTCCTATGCTCAATGCACTGAGCAATTAAGGCAAGCATACCAAACACCTTCTTCACTATTCTGTCTATGTGCAACTCCACTTCCAAGGAAGTATGAACTTGCACCCCTAGGTTTCTTTGTTAGGCAACATTCCCCAAGGCCCTGCCATTAATGGTATAAGCCTTGCCCTGGTTTGCCATATCAAAATGCAACACCTCACATTTATCTTACTTAAACTTCGTCTGCCACTCCTCGGACCATTGTCTCGTCTGATCAAGGTCCTGTTATACTCTGAGATAACCTCCTTCACTGTCCACTACACCACCAATTTTGGTGCCATCTGCAAACTTACTAATCACACCTCCAATATTCACATCCAAATCACTTATATAAATGATGAAAAGCAGTGGACTTAGCACAGATTATGTTAATTGCCTGTCGCTAATTATCCTTAAAGGTGGTGATGGTGGTGAGCTGCCTCCTTGAATTACAGCAGTTCATGTGTTATGGGTAGATCACATTACATCTGGTGTGAACATTAAAATGCTATGTAAACACAATTATTTTTATCAAGTGTGCAAATAAGGGCAGTATTGAGCACCAAACAAAACAAGGAAGATCTAAAGCTATCAGAGAAGGACCACCAGGACCTGAGTTTGATTAAAACACCTGGTTCCTGTGCCTTTGTAGATTCATCTCATAAAGTTAGGTATGGATGCATGTTGGGATGATTGGTTGCCATCCCCAGTATCAGAAATTGAGTAAATAGGCCTGATTTGTGCATAAACAATATCTTTCACGGTTGAGTAACTGGAGAGAGAACTATATTTTCCTGACATGCCATCTTACTATTTTGTGATGCAATGAAAATGAGATAGAGAAGGAACCAAGCAGGGAGCTTACACTCTAGGTCCTTTCATCCAACAGCATTTATATGTAGTGGCTTGAGAATGGTGTAGGCAGCTGGAATCAATAGTTGCCATGGAATTTGAGAAAATGCATTCAATGTCATTGCCCTCAACCCCTTGCTCCATTTTCCTCCTTCTAAACCTAGGCTGGCACTGGTTATCAATCTTGACATTATTGCTTCCATTCTCCAAAAATGACTCATGTTCTAATCAGCACCAACATGTCATCCCTTCTCAGGTTGAGACGTGAATCAGTTTGGAATTGTCCCTGGTCTTACTCAGTGAGATCAGCAGCTACTGTTTGGTAGGAGCCTTTAATTAGCAAGCTGGCAGTTACAGACTCACTGATGGAAAATGAACATGCATCAGGATTAGATCACACATATTTCCTCACCAACAATATGTTTTTCAGTTCTCTGTACAAAATGCAGAGAATAGGGGAAAGGTGCAGATACGGGGTTGGGGTGATGGTGAAGTAGTGGTTGGGGTATCCAAACTGATTCACATCTCAACCTGTCCAAAGGGTGACATGTTCGTACTGATTAGAACATGAGTCATTTTTGGAGAATGGAAGCAATAATGTCAAGATTGATAACCAGTGCCAGCCTAGGTTTAGAAGGAGGAAAATGGTGTGAGGGGCTGAATGCAGAGACATCGAATGCATTTCCTCAAATTCCATGGCAACTATTGATTCCAGCTGCCTATCCCATTCTCAAGCCACTACATATAAATGCTGTTGGATGAAGGGACATTCAGGTGTAAGTTCCCTGCTTGGTTCCTTCTCTACTCACATTTTCATTGCATCACAAAATAGTTACACGTCGTGTCTGGAAAATTCAGTTCTCTCTCCATTAAGTAGACCCTGAAAGATACTGCATATGCACAAATAAGAACGTAAGAACATAAAAACTAGGAGCAGGAGTAGGCCGTCTGGCCCTTCGAGCCTGCTCCGCCATTCAATAAGATCATGGCTGATCTTTCCGTGGACTCAGATCCACTTACCTGCATTCTCACCGTATCCCTTAATTCCTTTATTGTTCAAAAAAAATCTACCTTATCTTTAAAAACGTGGTAGCGTCAACTACTTCACTGGGCAAGGAATTCCATAGATTAACAACCCTCTGGGTGAAGAAATTCCTTCTCAATTCAGTCCTAAACCTGCTCCCTCTGATCTTGAGGCTATGCCCTCTTGTCCTAGCTTCACCTGCCAGTGGAAACATCCTCTCTACTTCTATCTTATCTATTCCCTTCATAATTTTATATGTTTCTATAAGATCCCCCCTCAATCTTCTGAATTCCAATGAATATAATCCCAATCTATTCAGTCTCTCCTCATAAGCCAACCCCCTCAACTCCGGAATCAACCTAGTGAACCTCCTTTGCACCCCCTCCAGTGCCAGTACATCCTTTCTCAAGTAAGGAGACCAAAACTGCACACAGTACTCCAGGTGTGGCCTCACCAGCACCTTGTACAGCTGCAACATAACCTCTCTGCTTTTAATCTCAATCCCTTTAGCAACAAAGGACAAAATTCCATTTGCCTTCCTAATTACTTGTTGTACCTGCAGACCTACCTTCTGTGATTCATGCACAAGACACCCAGGTCCCTCTGCATAGCAGCATGCTGCAACTTTTTACCATTTATGTAATAATCCTTTTTACTATTACTCCTAGCAAAATGTATGACTTCACATTTATTTACATTGTATTCCATCTGCCAGACCTTTGCCCACTCACTCAATGTATCTATGTTCCTCTGCAAAGTTTCACAGTCCTCTGCACATTTTGCTCTGCCACTCATCTTAGTGTCATCCGAAAACTTTGACACCCTACACGTGGTCCCCAACTCCAAATCCAAATCAGGCCTATTTACTCAATTTCTGACACTGGGGGTGACAACCAATCATCCCAACATGCATCCATACTTAACTCGATGAGATGAATCTACAATGGCACAGGGCTTGCTGTTCTCTGTAACGTACACAGGATCTGCTGTTCTCTGCAATGTGATCTGTGATATACACAAGAACTGCCCTTCCTTATAATATACACAGGGACTTCTACTCTGTTTCATATACACAGAGAGTGCTATTTTCTGTATTATACACAGAGGCTGCTGTTCTCCGTAATATTCACAGGGACTACTGTTCTCTATAATATACACAGGAACTGCTGCCCTTTGTAATATACACAGGGGTATATAAGTACTGTGGCTATAACAGCAGACCAGAGGCTATGAATCCTGTAGTGAGTAACTCCTCCCCTGAGCCCCCAAAGCCTGTCCACCATCTACAATGCATAAGTCAGGAGTGTAATGGAATACTCCTCACTTGCCTAGATACGTGCAGCTCCAACAACAATCAAGTAGCTTAACACCATCCATCAGAATTTTCCCAGCTCTATGCTCTCAAATTGTGAGTGAAAGTTTGGCCCTTAATATCTTCCTTACAACTTGCTTTTCTACTTATCTTTGTATTGCCAGCATACGTAGACTTGTTGATATATTTGTAAGCCAAAATGATTAGCAGGGCTTTATGCAAAGGAAGAGAAAAAATGTCAGAAAATAAAATGTCTGAATTCTGGTCAATTATTGACTTAAACAAAATGCCATGTACTGTCACTGAAGTAAATAATGCACCAAGAATAAAGTAAAGTAGATTTCTGTCAAAACTGTTTAGAGCAGCTGGTTGTTAATATAATTTACTTGTAAACCAATCCTCTTCCGACATGCTTTGAATTGAAATTTCAGCAAATAGGTTGGGCCTGCCTGAAATCCCTGGCTCATGTTCAAAGTCACCAGCCACAAGGAATCATCAGGTGTGGAATGAAGTAAGGCTGTTTCAGTAACTCTTGTGGTGCCAAACCCAGGGACTGGATGATGAAAATTACAGATTGAACTGCTCACCCCGGGAATGCTGTCATTGAGCTATGCCTTGACCTTTGACTCAATTGTTGAATCAAAGTTCCAACAATCCTCTCCAAGTGATTGTAATGGATGTGAATGGCGCTATCACTGCTGCCAGTGATTGGATGGTTTTATGTATTGGATGTTAAGGAAACGTACATTGTTAAATTGTCAATGCTTGGGCCAACTTTCCTTTGCAACCAACACAGCGAAAACAGGTCAACCAATTGTTATTTGTTTGCAGTCTATGAGATCTTACTGTCTCAAATTGTTGCATTTATAACTGTAGTCCATGTGTTAAAATTCACTTATTGGCTCAAATACTAAAAATGACCACGAAAAAGTACATCAGCCTTAACGTAGGAAATGCCAGCACTCAAATTTATCAGTAGATTTCAAATAGATTTTTAACAGATTTTTCAACAGCCATTCAGATATTAGTGATAGTTTGGGTCTCATTAAATTTTATGAGGAGTTCCAATTCTTCACTATTGAACACCTTGCTTTGAAATTCCCTCAAAAGCCACTCAATTACAGATGGCCTCAGCAAATGCTCATTTTTTGGTAGTTCACTGTCCCAATCAGCTTCCCTGGGTTCTAGCAACACTCAAGGCACAATTTCAGCTTTTTCACAGACTGTTCTTCACCAAGCTGTGACTTCACCACCCCTGCATTTCTCTGAACTATAATCTTGTTCAGCTATGTAAAGAAAATAATAACTTATGGACATCCTTCAACCGAAGTCTAAATTGCACTGAAGTATTAATGGCATGTGGCTTCTTCCAAGCTCCCAATACACCCAAGGATTCCTAAGTTCTAACCCAACAGTAGATGTATCTCTTGGTTGCCTAGATATTTACTGAATCCAAACAGTTCGGACCTGCTCCAGGAGAACCTTTTTGGGATGGAGCCCCTTCTCCCTGTTCGTAAGTACCTGACTGACCAGCAGACCAAAGATAGCAACTTTCTCCTCTGACAGTCTCCTCCCAGCTGTCTAAAGTCCTTCAAATGTTCTGAGCGATCTATAAAAACGTCACAACAGCCATGCCAAAGTTGCTAGGCAGTAAGAAAAGTCACTGATATTTTCAAGCAGTCAAATGCAACCCTTGCAATTATCTGTTTCCTGAACACTGCCATTTTTGCAGATTGTTAGCTTATTTAATAGAAATTGGAAATAAAAAGTAGCTCTCATCACTAGCCCCATCATCTGGTATGATACTTGTCTGGTGCCAAGGTTAAGGATATGATGTAGTGAATGCAGAAATTCTGCAGATTGTGGGGAGTGGACCAGAAGTTGTGACATATATTAACGCCAACGCAATAGAGAGGAAGGTATTGAGTTGTTAAAAGTCAGATTTTCAGGAACTGGGGAAAAAGTTAAAAAGTAGGAGTTTCAAAATAATAACTTCCGGATTACTCCCAGTGCCATACCAGGGAGAATAGAACTAGGAAGATAGGGATGATTAATTCATGGCTACAAGTGTTGGAGATTGCTCCCTCACAATGGACTGAGCAGAACAGATCTTTGGAGTGAGTGAGGGCTCCTCTGTTGCACTTTTACTGCACTGCAGATTGTGGCTCCTAAAGAACATAAGAACATAAGAACTAGGAGCAGGAGTAGGCCGTCTGGCCCTTCGAGCCTGCTCTGCCATTCAATAAGATCATGGCTGATCTTTTCGTGGACTCACATCCACTTACCTGCGTTCTCACCGTATCCCTTAATTCCTTTATTGTTCAAAAAAAATCTACCTTTTTTTAAAAAACGTTTACTGAAGTAGCGTCAACTACTTCATTGGGCAAGGAATTCCATAGATTAACAACAACCCTCTGGGTGAAGAAATTCCTTCTCAATTCAGTCCTAAATCTATTCCCTCTAATCTTGAGGCTATGCCCTCTTGTCCTAGCTTCACCTGCCAGTGGAAACATCCCCTCTACTTCTATCTTATCTATTCCCTTCATAATTTTATATGTTTCTATAAGATCCCCCCTCAATCTTCTGAATTCCAATGAATATAATCCCAATCTATTCAGTCTCTCCTCATAAGCCAACCCCCTCAACTCCGGAATCAACCTAGTGAACCTCCTTTGCACCCCCTCCAATGCCAATACATCCTTTCTCAAGTAAGGAGACCAAAACTGCACACAGTACTCTAGGTGTGGCCTCACCAGCACCTTGTACAGCTGCAACATAACCTCTCTGCTTTTAATTTCGATCCCTTTAGCAATGAAGGACAAAATTCCATTTGCCTTCCTAATTACTTGTTGTACCTGCAGACCTACCTTCTGTGATTCATGCACAAGGACACCCAGGTCCCTCTGCATAGCAGCATGCTGCAACTTTTTACCATTTAAGTAATAATCCTTTTTACTATTACTCCTACCAAAATGTATGACTTCACATTTATTTACATTGTATTCCATCTGCCAGACCTTTGCCCACTCACTCAATGTATCTATGTTCCTCTGCAAAGTTTCACAGTCCTCTGCACATTTTGCTCTGCCACTCATCTTAGTGTCATCTGCAAACTTTGACACCCTACACGTGGTCCCCAACTCCAAATCATGTATATAAATTGTAAATAATTGCGGTCCCAACACCGATCCCTGAGGCACACCACTAGTCACTGACTGCCAGCTAGAATAGCACTCATTTATCCCCACTCTTTGCTTCCTGTCAGTCAACCAATCCTCTATCCATGCTAATACTTTACCCTTAATGCCATGCAACCTTATCTTATGCAGTAGCCTCTTGTGCGGCACCTTGTCAAAGGCCTTTTGGAAATCTAGGTACACCACATCCACTGGGTCCCCATTGTCCACCTTGCTCGTAATGTCTTCATAGAATTCCAAAAGATTTGTCAAGCATGACCTGCCCTCATGAACCCATGCTGCGTCTGCCCAACGGGACAATTTCTATCAAGATGCTTGCTATTTCTTCCTTGATAATAGACTCAAGCATCTTCCCCACTACAGAGGTTAAGCTAACCGGTCTATAATTCCCCATCTTTTGTCTACTTCCCTTTTTAAACAGTGGCGTCACATTTGCTGTTTTCCAATCTGCTGGGACTGCCCCAGAGTCCAGCGAATTTTGGAAAATTACCGTCAGTGCACCTGCTATTTCTCCCGCCATCTCTTTTAGTACCCTGGGATGCATTCCATCAGGGCCAGGAGACTTATCAATCCTTAGCTCCATTAGCTTGCCCAACACTACCTCTTCCGTAATTATGATTGTTTCCAGGTCCTCACTTACCTTCGTCTCTTTGTCAATTACTGACGTGTTATTAGTGTCCTCCACTGTGAAGACCGATACAAAATACCTGTTCAATGCCTCGGCCATTTTATCATATCTCATAACTAAATTCCCCTTCTCATGCTCTAAAGGGCCAACATTTACTTTAGCCACTCTTTTTCGTTTTATATATTTATAGAAACTTTTGCTATCTGTCTTTATATTCTGTGCTAGTTTTTTTCTCATGTTCTATCTTACCTTTCTTTATAGCTCTTTTTGTGGCTTTCTATTGACCTTTAAAGTTTTCCCAATCTTCTAGTTTCATGCTGTTTTTGGCCACTTTGTATGCCTTCTCTTTCAATTTGATAGCCTCCTTTATTTCTTTAGACACCCATGGCAGATTACCCCTTTTCTTACAGTCCTTCTTTTTCATTGGAATATACTTTTGCTGAGCACTTTGAAAAATTGCTTTGAAAATCCTCCACTGCTCATCAACTGTCCCACCATAAAATCTTTGTTTCCAGTCTACTTTAGCCAAGTCCTCCCTCATTCTATTGTAGTTCCCCTTGTTCAAGCACAGGACCCTGGTATTGGATTTTATCTTCACACTCTCCATCTGTATTCTAAATTCAACCATACTGTGATCACTCCTTCCAAGACGATCCCTAACTATGAGGTCATTAATTATTCCTGTCTCATTACACAGGACCAGATCTAGGATAGCTTGCTCCCTCGTCGGTTCCATTACATACTGTTCAAGAAAACTATCACGGATACACTCAACGAACTCCTCCTCAAGGCTACCCTGACCGAGCTGGTTCGACCAATCTACATGTAGGTTAAAATTCCCCATGATAATTGCCGTACCATTTTTACAGGCATTAGTAATTTCTTCGTTTATTGCCTGCCCCAATGTCATGTTATTATTTGGTGGCCTGTAGACTACGCCTATCAGTGACTTTTTCCTCTTAGAATTTCTAATTTCCACCCAAATGGATTCAACCTCATTCTCCATAGAACCTATATCATCTCTCAGCACCGCCCTGATGGCATCCTTGAATATCAGAGCTACACCACCTCCCTTACCTTCCTGTCTGTCCTTCCGAATAGACTGGTACCCTTGGATATTTAACTCCCAGTCGTGACCATCCTGTAATCATGTCTCCGTAATGGCTACCAAATCATATTCATTCACGATGATTTGTGCCATTAACTCATCAACCTTGTTACGTATGCTACGAGCATTCAGGTAAAGTGCCTTTATGCTAGCTTTCTTATCCTCATGATTTCCAACATCTCTAATAATATCTCCTGAGTTATCCTTCCTTTTTGCTTCTTTCATAGTCTGCCTTGAACTTAAACCCTCCTGCACACACGCTAACCTGCTGCTTACCTTTTTATTTACCATCATACTTCCTGTCGTTTTCCTTTTCCTTTCCCCCCAACTCACTATTTTAAAGTCCTAGTGACCACCCTATTTATCCTTTTCGCAAGAACACTGGTTCCAGATCGGTTCAGGTGGAGACCGTCCCATCAGTACAGATCCCTCCGGTTCCAAAACTGATGCCAATGCCCCATGAAATGGAACCTCTCTTTACCACACCACTCCCTTAGCCACGTGTTTACTTCCCTAATTTTCTTATCCCTAAGCCAGTTTGCACGTGGCTCGGGCAGTAATCCGGAGATTATGACCCTCGAGGACCTGTTCCTTAATTTTGTTCCTATTGCTTGATAATCCCCAAACAGGTCCTCCATCCTAGCCTTGCCTATGTTGTTAGTCCCAATGTGGACCACAACAACTGGATCCTCCCCCTCCAGCTCCAATATCCTTTCAAGCCGGTCAGAGATGTCCTGCGCCCTGGCACTGGGCAGGCAACACACCATGCAGGACTCCTGATCCGGCTTGCAAAGGATACTATCTAACCCCCTAACTATAGAATCCCCTAAAACAACCACTTGTCTTTTTGCTCCCCCCTCTTGAATGGCCTTCTGCACCATGGTGCCGCGGTGAGCTGGCTCATCATCCCCGCAGCCCTTTTCCTCATCCACACAGGGAACAAGTATCTCGTACCTGTTGGATAAGGTCAAAAGCTGAGGATCCTCCACTCCTGAACTCAGGATCCCCCTACTTGCCTCACTTGCAGTCACACCCTGTTGTCCCTGATCACTAACTGAATTTGAATTACTTAATCTACCAGGTGTGACTGCCTCCTGAAACAAAGCGTCCAGGTAGCTCTCCCCCTCCCGGATGTGCCACAGTGTTTGAAGCTCAGATTCCAGATCTTCAACTCTGAGCCGAAGTTCTTCCAGCAACCAACACTTGCTGCAGATGTGGTCACTGCCGTTCACAATGGGATCAGCCAGCTCCCACATCATACAGCTACAGCACATCACCTGCCCAGCCATCTCTTACTTAGTTAATCACTTTATTACTTTATCTCAATTTATGAGTTAAATACTTTCTAATACTTCTCTGCTGTAGTCCTTTCAAATAACCAATTAATAGATAAATAAAAAAGAAAGTAAATTTTTAACCAATTACACAATACAAAATAAATAGAAAAAGTATAAAAACCTTACCTTACCAACACACCACAGAGTCCTTTTTTTTTGGTTAGAGGAGGAGGGCGGGTGGGAGACACTACACGTTTAGTGTCTCGGGTTCAGCCGCTGCCCAAGTATATTCCCGGCAGCCCCCTGGTCCTCGCTGTCGCCTCTCCCTCTGTTGCTGCTGAAAAATGAAGGCCGCTGACGCTCGAGGTAAGCCTTTTAAGAGGGAAAGCTTACCTTCCCGGCAGCCCCTTGGTCCTCGCTGTCACCTCTCCCTCTGTTGCTGCTGAAAAAGGCCTGACTCAGGGCAGGAGCCCTAAATACATCCCTCATCTCCCTGTTGGGAAGCAGCATCTGTTTCTGTCTTCAGATGATTCTCTTCAAAATGGCTGATTCTAGACATCTTCATGAAAATCAAAGAAAACGGTTCAAATATTAATTTCAAGGAATCATCATTCCACAAAGCAAAATCAATTATACTGGAATTCCTTATGATATCCCTTACATTACCTGTTACACCCACATAAGCTTTTGCATCTTAGCACTTTTTGAGCGTTCAATGGAATCCATGAGTTTTTTACTGACCTCTTGTGCTTGAGTTTTAGGGTAACAGGATCATTATTTGCTTTTGGGTGCAATTGAATCCACAAGAAAAGTCACGTAGCTCCTGGGTGCTTTCTCATAAAACTGTGGATTAAATCTTATCTTCTTTTGGGTAAGTGTGAGCTGTGTCGAGATCTTTGGAGGGTTCTCATCAAGATGCCAGCCATTGATTTTTCACTGTATCTTACCAAACTAGCCTCAATAGCTACTACCCCACTGCTATTGCGAACTTCATTTCTGATTCTAGCCCCATCTTACCATGTATCATTCCGTTACAACTCATAACTCAGCGGATATCCACCAAATTACTGGCATACCCAGCTCCCATGGTGTCTTTCAAAGGCTGCAGTATACCTGGATGAGTACTGGGATTCCGAAGATGCCCTGCTAGGAAGGACATTTGTAGTGAGGGTGTCAGACAAGGGGAAGATGGTGCCACAATTCTCCAACAGCATCTTGTTGATCCTGATCAAAGGGGTGGTGCAAATGAGAGGAGTCCACTTTCCAGAGGACTGGCAGAGGAGGCTACAACACCAGACCCTGACAGCATGGTCTGAGGTCACCACTTGGGTCAATACAGTTCACATGGTCCAGAGGAACAGCCAGCAAAGCAGCAAGAATGTCATTGACCTTATCTGTTCTTCCAGGACATGTATCACATTCTTCATGCTGATAACTTACACTCACTCTATCCAAGCAACTGCACCTCACTCAACGTCTCATGCACTGCCACTCTGTGAATGCCTGCAACATCTTCCCTCATTCATTCTCACCCCCAACCTCCCACATCACTAACCCTGCATGGCCTCTGCGCTTCCTGCTCACTTGCCCAAGACACCTCACCACTTTTCCATTACCTGCACCAGCACTAACAACCATGGCACTCACTTCCATCCTACTCAATCTTTTCCTTTACCTCATCCCAGAAGAAGACAGCCTACAAAACGGTAGAAAGAGCCTTTACAGATGAAGGGGTGTCCAACAACATGTTCCTTACCCTTACTGAGGAGAGAAACCTGACTCATAGGAGAATTCAAAAACTAATTGAGTGAGTACAGGTAGTTCTTCAATAACATTATATTTGCGTTCTTGTGTGACCTCGCACTATAGAAAATCACGCTGTAGAAAATTGTGTTATAGGGAAATCGCTATATCTGTACAGTAGAAATTTCATGTTATCCACACAACGCCCAGTATTCGTCAAATGCTTTATAGGTAATTTGTGTTAGTGAAACATGTGTTATCGCAGAACTACCTGTACCACTGTTCATTACACACCAAGTCTCATAGTGACCATGCTGCCAACGTCATTCATTTCACACCACACCTCATGTCATTGCGGGATTCAAACCGAGGTCCAGAATGCTATCTCGGTCTTTGGATTAACAGTCTAGCGATAATACCACTAGGCCATCACCTCCCCTATGATAGATGAGATCAGGACACAGATAGATATATGGGGGAATGATATCATAGCTATAACAGATTTGGCCAAAACACAGGCAAGATTGACAGTTCAACATTCCTGTATGTGAGGTACTCAGACGTGATAGAGAGGGGGACTGGAAGAATGGTGGCGTTGCATTATTGTTCAAGGAATCAATTATAGCAGTGAAGAGGGATGATATCTTGGAAGGATTATCAAATGAGGCCACACAGGTCAAAGTGAAGGGCACACTGATCTGTTTGTACTATAGGCCCCAAACAGCCAGGCAGAGATAGAAGATAAAATATATAATCAGATTTCAGAGAAGTCTAAGAAAAATAGGGCAGTAATTGTAGGGGATTTAATCACCCAAATATTAACTAAGATAGTTTTAGCATTCAAGATAGAGAGAGAACAACATTTTTAAAATGTATCCAGGAGAATTTTTTTTAGCTAGCAAATCGGTAGTTCTGGACCTAATATTCAGAGATGATCCTGGGCAGGTGGAAGGTGTATCAATAGGGGAGCTGGTACAGGTACATTTGCTTCCTCTGAAAGATAAAGTAATACTTCGTGTATCCATCCAGACTGTATGACATTAACAGAATAGGTAGAGTCAATTAACATGGACATTAACTTCTTCAGAACCATTACCCTATACAATAGAGAGCTTTGACAGGACAGTGGACTGGAGGAGCGGTCATGTTTTCGCAGGGAACTGGAGGTCCTCAAGGATTCTGCTCCAAAGAGAACAGAAAGAGGTGACTAAGAAGGTTAATGCCCAGAGTTTGATCCAAGGACCTGGCAGCACAACTGCAAGAATGACCTCACACGCATGGTCCAAGATCTATGAACACATCTTCAAGAACCTGATAACACATGTACAATGAATCTTACTTGCTGCCGAGTGAAACACTCACTCACCTAGTTGTACTCTCTAGCACTTAGGACTCATTTTGAACTTTTACCTCCTCCTCATACCCATTGCAAAGATGACAGCCTCATTCCTAACTTCCAATTCTTCACTACTTTGTACATTATAATCACTGATATTCTTTCCACTCTTTCAGAAACACATTGCCCATAGTTGCTAGAAACTGGGTCACACCGGTGGGGGGATCAAGGGATCACACATCTCCTGAAGCCTTTGGAGGAGATAGATCTCTGCATCATGCAGCTGCCTGAAACAGTGTGGCATTCAGCAACACTGAGAACATTGGCATTAACAGTATCATGAATCTCACCTCACCCGCATTCAGATATCTAGCAGAATGTGTAAACTGCTTGTTTGTATGACCATGGGCTTCCTGCTTTCCAACAACCCCTTGTCTCGTTGCATCCTTTCTCTGATTTTTTGTTTTTTGGTTTCTATCCAAAACCCCTTGCTTTTCCGGTCATGTTGGGGTGAAGAGGAGGAAAGCTGCACAGCATTGATTGAGAGCTCTGTCATTTGATCTGACACTCACAGCCACTAGCTCAGACACAGGGACTGTATCCCTCTGGAGTACTGTGCTTGGCTTTGACCAGCATACCTCAAGGAGAACTTATTGCTCTTTGAGGATTGCATCACAGATTCATCAGAATAGTACTAGGGCTTAAAGTATTAAATTGTGAAGATTTGTTACTAATCATGGGTTAATTGCTCTTATTATGAATTATAATCACGCATACAATAGGATAGGCATGTAAAACTATATATTATGGTGGATGGTCATAAGAGACAGATTGCACAGGCAGGTCAGGCTTATGGGCCAGTGATGAGAAATTATTTTCAAAAGTGTTTAGATTCCATCCAAGGAATGCAAAGTGCAATCCTACTGAGGATTTCAAATTTGCAGGGATTAGACATTGAACTATTTTTATCTAAAAAAAAGGGAGATCTCAATTTTGAGGGTGCTGACCTCTGTGCCATATTGTCCAATTTGTATCCCCGTTAATGAAGGCTTTGTGTTGAGAAAAGAATTCAATTTCAACCTCAGGTTAGAAAGTGTTTTACCCTAAAACTGGCTGGTGAAGTGGGACAAGAGTCTCATCCCTAGCGCTAAATAAGACTTAACAAAGAAAATGCTTACTGGATCCAACAAGGCCAAATGAGTAGCTAAACTGTAGTGTTAATGAGCTGTCATACATTGACATGTTGTTTTAAAGTAATCCATTGTTTGTTTATTTTTGGCCCACTTCTAATCCTGATCTGTGGTCAGACAAGAGACTTAATGAGATTTGAGTATAAACAGAAACCTTTCCAATGTAACAACACCTCAACCAGTCAATCAATAGATTGGAATTTCAATCCTGCAAAATAGATAGGTTTGGGTTCAATATCATGTTAAAATGTAAAATATTTTCAACCAAAATCTAACATGTCTCAAACCGCCTACTTCTGGCATTGACAGATTGAGAGGTGCCACAGAGAATCATCCACTCCCAGAAGGCAGGTGTATTATTCAGAAAGTGTTATGGAATCATACAGTACAGAAGAGACCCTTCAGCCCATCGAATCTGCACTGAAACAAAATTACTTTAAATTTATACTAGTCCTAGTTTCTAGCACTGGACCCATTGCCTTGAATATTATGACATTTCAAATGCTCATCCAAGTATTCCCTCCTCAACTACTCTCCCAGGCGTTGCATTCCAGATTCCCAATACCCTCTGAGTGAAAAAAAAGTTTTCCGCAAATCCCCTCTAAACCTACTGCCTTTCAAATTAGATTGACACTGCAAACTTCAGATCTGATCTTCATTTTAAATGTGAACCTAGCCAATTGGATTTCCTAGGTCACAAAGAAAGCAACCAGCTAGGGAAAGTGAGGACTGCTGAATCTTTCCATTTAACTGGTAGATTCAGATTGCTCTACTGCCACGTGATGGTACAAAGCACAATTCACAATAACTTTGTCTGAAATACTGTTCTTATGTATATATCATATCCCTGGTAATTAAACCAAATAAGTTGTGCTCAGGAATAGTTACTATACCCAAAACCAATTGGTCTATTAGAATATGGAATTCCACTTAAGCTTTCAGAGGGAGCATTTGTATTTGTATAAACTCATTGTAATTATGCTTGATGAAATGTAGTTTTACTTATTGTATTATTAAATAAAATTTCTTGTTATCTTCTCTAGATACTCTGCGGTAGTGTATCCTCTAATTACTAGATAGGCCAAAGACAAAGGAGGATTGCTGGCAGTAAACTACCTCATGTGATCTTTACCCAGTTTCACGTAAATGTAGAGGTATCAAATGCCAGCAGATACCAGGATTAATCATCTGGCAAAATAACACAGCCTGTAGCACCACATTTTTGAATATAGGTTTCACAGTGTGTAGCTTCTATATGCGGTAATTGTAAGCAGAGTCAGCCAGCAGGTGCTCACTTCTACTGTTCAGGTAGTCAAAGGTTTGACCACATTTAGATCAATGCTACAATCATTGAAAGTGATGAGCCAGTGCCAAGTTTGCATGTTGTCTGTCTAAATAGCAATAGGTGTAGGCAAATTCCAAGTCACAATATGAAAACTGGCATGTCTCTTGCCATAAAAGAAAGTCTGATTTATGTTTGTTAGATGCAGCATATGATAGCTCCCTTCATTGGCCTTCATCTGCCATAAGTTTGTCTACTTAGTTCATTTTGGGGTTATTATCAGCCAATGTAGTGAATGAAAACTGGGAATTTGATTTTATGGAATCAGGAGGACTTCACAGACCTATAAAAATAAGGGGAGGACCTGGATGTGACTGTTTCTACTCACTGTCCCATTTCAGTCAGATCCAATTTTTGCTGGTGGTCCTGAATTCAAACAGAATTCATTTTGACAGCTGTTAGAGCTTTAATCTGCAGTGTGAGAATCGCAGTTTGATATAACAGTCATAAATGAAGGGCAGATAAAGTCTGTAGACTGTGATGATCTGAAACTTCTTAAATCTCCTGCATTTTAAACAAAGGTTACAGTTGCCACTGAGAGTTAAAAAAAAACTGTGCTTATTTCCAAATTCTGGATTTTCATTTAATTTGCATTTCATTATTTATCACAGTCAGGTTTGAATATTTGACTCCAGACCATTAGCCTAGGGATATTGATTGCCAGTCTAGTGACATTGCCTCTTCTCAAAGGGTCTTCTGGCTGGAGAAAATTACATAGATAAAGTGGACAAAGGGATTTGGAAAGAAAGATAAGAATTTTAAAATTGAGGCATTGCCAGACAGGAAACCATTCAAGGTCAGTAAGCACAAGAATGATGGGTGAATGGGACTTGGTGCTGGATAGGACATAGGCAACAGATTTTTTTTAGATGAGGCTCATGTGATGCTGTGAATGAGAATGATAGACTAGGAGAACATGCAAAAAATGGCTTCTCATGATGGGCCAAATAAATAATATACCTATAAATAATAGGTATTAAATAGTTTTCTCTTATTCCAACCTCTGATCCTACATAAATGAGGGAAATGTGAATTCGGTGGAAAAAGCCATTCCCCAAGCTGTACATAGAAACTTATAGTAGTAACAAGCTTGTATCAAAGCTGAGAGTGTCAGCCACCAAGAAAGCTCACCATAAATTCTCAATAATACTTTAAGAGTACAGAAAATATGCACTCGTCATTTCTAGATCTGTTGCAGACTAATTGATGGAATTGATCGAGATTGATTCCTATGATCAGTTACTAACTCCATTACCATTGTATTATATATCTACTAGGAGGTTAGAAAGCAAATTAGATGTAACTTTCTTGGCCTGGTAATGTCTAGCAATTAATATGTTCATCAAAGAGAAGCAGCAGATGATGTGGCTTCGGGTGATGGTATCATTGTGACTGATTGTAGAGCTGAGGGATCAAGGACGAGGAACCAGATTACGAACAAACCCTTGGAGAGTTTTGGAAACAGGTCCAAGATCAATCATTCCCAACCTTTCTGCCTCCAACAATGACATGTTAAATTATGTGCTCAAATCCAATAGATTTTAATGTGCTCCAAAATGAGCCAAGTTGACACCCATGTGTGGCAATCCCAGGTGGGTTTTCTATCTGTAGCATAGGTCAGAGCATGTTGAGGAATTTTGTGTTCATTTGCTGCAAACCGCCACAGCTCATCAGAAGGGATGAAGTGATGTCAGCAAATCTGGAATTGAGTCTGTGATAAGAAGACAAAGCAAGGCAACACCCTTTTAACAAGTTTAACATTTTGGTGTTCCACCTTGCTGTTAAAGGACTAACTGTATTGCCAAGGCAAGTCCTGCATTTCTGTTTTATTCTTTAGTGACTGTGCTGGCAGCTTGAGTTTTTGCACGCAAGACGAGTTGCCACATGCACAGTTGATAAGTTGTATAGAACACCTGTGGACCTGAGGTCTCATGGTAACTGACAAGAAACTGACATGTTTATGGGGCATGTGCAAGATGCAGTGAGGGAAAATATTAACTTTGTTTCACCTGTGCTTTATTACAATCGCTAGGAATCCTAAAGTGAGTAATTCACCCCCTCACTCCCCATCCACAATTCACAGTCAGGAGTGTGGTGGAATACTCCCACTTGCCTGATACTTGACGCTATCCAGGACAAAGCAGCTTGTCTCATTAGTACCACATCCACAAACTTTCACACTTTCCACCACTGAAATTCAGTCACAGCAGTATATATCATCTACAAGATGCACAGTTCCTTATAGAGCACGTTCCAGATCCACCACCACTATAATCTAGAAGGACAAGGGCAGCAGATACATCACCGCCTTCAAGTTTCCCTCCAAGCCATTCACCATCCTGACTTGGAAATATATCATAATTTCAATGTTGCTTTGTCCAAATGCTGGAGCATAATACCCCAATTTCCCCGACGGCATTGTGGGCCTACCTACACTAACTTGATTGCAACGATTCAAGGAGACAACTCAGCGCCAGCTTATCAAAGACAACTGTTCGCAAAGCCCATATCCCATGAATGAATTTTTTAAAAATGGCACGGTGATTAACTTCCAAGTGATGACCTCCTGTACTCAACCTTTCCCAAAAGTGCATCAGCGTCCAAGACAAGTCAGATATTTTTAATTCCCCAGAGTGTCTTCTGTATGCAAATTAGAGTTGTAATGCTGGTTCCAAAATTCTGATAGATACTTGATTGAAGGTGCCAAACCTTAATGGACTGAAGTGGAAACAAATCTTTTCAAAATATTTGTTATTTCTGTGGAACCAGGAGGTGCGAGGATGATTCATAGAACACAGAACATAGATCATAGAACAGTACAACACGGGAACAGGCCCTTCGGCCCATGATGTTGTGCTGAATGTGACACCAGATGAAACTAATCCCTTCTGCCTGCCCTTGGTCCATATCCCTACATTCTTTGCATATTCATGTGCTTATCTAAAAGTCCCTTAAATGCCCTTATCTTATCTACCTCCACCACAATGCCTAGCTGTGCGTTCCACTCTCTGTGTTGAAAACTTGCCCCTCATGTGTCCTTTGAACTTTTCCCCTCTAACCTTAAATGCATGCCCCCTTGTATGAGACATTTCAACTCTGGGAAAAAGATTCTGACCATCAACCCTATCTATACATCGCACAATTTTATAAACTTCTACAAGTCTCCCCTCAGCCTCCGCCACTCAACAGAAAACAACCTGAGTTTTTCTAGCCTCTCCTTACAACTCATACACTCTAATCCAGGCAACATTCTGGTTAACCTCTTCTGCGTCCTCTCCAAAGCCTTCACATCCTTCCTGTAATAAGGCGTCCAGAATTGAATGCAATACTCTAATTGTGGCCCAACCAAAGTCTTATAAAACTGCAACATGACAACCTGACTCTTGTACTCAATTCCCCGATTAATAAACGCAAGCGTGCCTTCTTTACCATGCTAACTACTTGGGTGACCACTTTGAGGGAGCTATCGATTTGAACCTCAAGATCCTTCTGTACATCAATGCTGTTCAGAGTCCTGCCATTAACTGTATATTGAGGTTGGTTGGCTCGCCGAGCTGGTTTGTTGTTCCGCAGATGTTTCGTTACTGTGCTTGGTAACATCCTCAGTGCAGCCTCTGATGAGGTGTCGATGTGTTTTCCCGCCTGGTTTTTAAACTCTGGGGTCCATTGCGATGGATTGCCTCACTTTCAGGTTTCCTCTGTAGTGGAATGTATATGGGGTCGAGTTCAATGTGTTTATTAATAGCATGCTTCGTGGAGTGCCATGCTTCCAGGAATTCTCGTGCTTGTCTCTGCCTAGCCTGTCCCAGGATCTTGATGTTGTCCCAGTCGGAGTCGTGGTTCTCCTTGTCCTTGTGGATTGAGATGAGTGAGTATTGGTCGTGTCTTTTTGTAGCCAGTTTGTGTTCATGTACTCTTGTTGTTAGTTTCCTTCCTGTTTGTCCGATGTAGTGTTTCCCGCAGTCTCTGCAGGGGATCTTGTAGATGACATTGGTCCTGTACATGGCAGGGAGTGGGTCTTTAGTTTGGGTGAGCACTTGCCGTAGGGTTGATGCGGGCTTGTGTGCCACTCTGATACCCAGCGGTCGTAGAAGTCTTGTGGTGAGTTCTGACATGTCCTGATGTAGGGTAGTGTGATGAGTGAGTTGGGGCGTGTAGAATCTTTCTGATGCTGTTCCTGTAGGATATCCTGTTCTTTGGATATCCATTATCCTTGAACACTTGGAAGAGATATTTCTCCTCCTCTTGGCGTAGTTCCATGTTGCTGCAGTGTGTTGTTGCCCTTTTAAATAGTGTTCACACGCAGCTTCGTTTGTATGTGTTGGGATGGTTACTATTGAAGTTCAGTACCTGGTCTGTGCATGCGGCTTTTCAGTGCACTTTCGTTTGCAGTTCCCCATTTGTCTTGTGCTCCACCATGACGTCCAGGAATGGGAGCTGTTTGTTCTTCTCCTCCTCTCTGGTGAATTTTATTCCGGTGAGGGTGTTGTTTATGAGTTTGTGTGTCTCTTCTAATTTGGTCTGTTTAATGATGACAAAGGTGTCGTCTACGTAGCGTATCCATAGTTTAGGTTGGATTTGCGGAAGGGCAGTCCTTTCCAGCCTTTGCATCACTGTTTCTGCTATGAGTCCAGAGATAGGCGATCCCATGGGTGTCCTGTTCATTTGCTCGTTTGTTTGGCCGTTGAAGGTGACGTGGGTGGTGAGGCGTAGGTCCAGTAGTTTAAGCATGTTGTCCTTGGAGATGCTTTCACTGGGGTCATGTTCTTGTTCAAGTGGTGTTGTCTATTGTTTCCCTTGCTAGTGGTATTTCTATTGATGTGAATAGGGCAGTGACATCAAACGATATCATGGTCTCATCGTCCTCTATCTTTATGTCTTTGATGGAGTTGAGGAATTCTTGGGCTGAGTGGAAGGAGTGGGGTGATTTGTTGACTAGGTGCTTGAGTCTTCTTTGTAGTTCTCCGGCTAATCTGTGCGATGGAGTGCCTGGTAGGGAGACTATGGGTCTGAGGGTGACTTCCAGCTTGTGCACTTTAGGGAGGCCGTAGAATCGGGGTGTGTTGGTTCCCTCGGGTTAAGAAGTCTGTTTTGTTGATCTGTCCTGTTTGTTTAAGTCTTTGTAGCATGTAGAGGATTTTGTTGCCTAGTTGCGGTGTCGGGTCAGTCTGTACTGGTCGGTATGTGTTCTCGTCGGTGAGCAGTGCTTGTGCTTTGGAGATGTAGTCCCTTTTATTCATTATCACTGTCATGCGCCCTTTGTCTGCAGGTAGTATAGTGATGTTCTTGTCCTTCTTTAATCTGTCCAGGGCTTGACTTTCCCATGTGTTGAGGGTATTGAGTTCCCTCTTTCTGGTTAGTGTCTGGTTAGTTGATCTGACGGTTCCGGCTGTGCGTTGTAATGACCGGTATATCAGATCTAATTCACTGTGCTTGTTGATGGAGTCCAAGGATGAATACCAAGCCTCCAAGAATTTTCTGGCTGTCTTCTATTTGGCTTGTCCAATGATAGTAGTGTTGTCCCAGTTGAAAGTGTGTTTTTTCTCATCTATCTGTATTGAAACCAAGGACATCTAGTAGTGTCATTTTGTTGCTAGCTGGTGTTTGTGGATGCGGGTTGCTAGTTGTCTGCCTGTTTGTCCCACATAGTGTTTGGTGCAGTCTCCGCATGGTATCTTGTAAACCACATACGTCCTGTCCATGGTATCTATTGGGCCTTTCACCCTGGTCAGTTGCAGTCTTAGTGTGGCTGTTGGTTCGTTTGCTGTGATGACTCCAAGTGGTCTGAGTAGTCTCAGGTCACAGCAAGCAAAGGATGTACAGATCAAAAAGACTTACAGGCACACAGGTTACATTATTTGAGGCTAGAGTCCATTCAACAGTCTGATAATGGCCAGAAAGCAGCTATTCCTGAACTTGCTTGTGCGTGTGTTCAGGCTTTTGTATCTTCTGCCTGACATAGGTCGGTTCTTGATCAAAAGGCTTCCATAGACTCTTCCATACCAGGGAGGAAGCAGTACATTTAACTGGATCGCAGATGTTTGGCCATTAATGAGGTCAATGCCTAGGAATCAGTGCCAACAATTCAGGAAGGCAAGATGATGGTTAAATCGAATGAGGTGCCAGAGTTTGAACTGGGTTTTGGGAGTGTGTTTCTGGGAGAAGGAGTTTGGCTGTTGATGTTACAGCATGAAAATTTGAAATCTCCCTGCCTAACTTCCCATTATCAATCATTGGATGTTCAGAGGATAGAAACTAAGTTATATGTATCACTAACTTCCTCAGAGTGAACTGCAAGGTTGCCCTGCTCAACATCTTCAGAAAATCAACAAAGGAACAACCATATATACCTGTGAAACAACGCATCATGAAAGCCATTTATTCAATCAAGCCAGTTTTGTTATTTTCTTTTATGTATGCCTTAACTGTCTGTCTTTTGTGGGAATAGGGCTGAAAACAAAGATTATTGGTTTAAATAATAGATGTCGATTAGATTACTTTATTGTGTTTAGTTTTGTTCTGCTGAAGTGACTGCATTGTTAATAAATCTCTTCTTTTTTTGTTTCTTTGTTTTGTCTTGTAGAAAAGGGCTGTTAATGGAATAGTACCTCACCTTTTACCGCTTGCATTTCTCAAATATGCTAATTTTGAATCCACTCCTGCAAGTAATAAATTCCTTATACTTCTTAATGGGGTCCATCCTGTGCTCACATTCATCTTTGAAATGGAGAAATCTTGGAACAGACTTCCTTAATATCCTCACTGAAAAATCAACAGTAAGTTCTGTCTGTCTTCTCTCCACCTATCTTCTCCTCTATCCATCTTCTATTCACTTGCCCCTCTCTCCCTATTTATTTCAGAATCCCCTTCCCCTCCCCCATTTCTGAAGAAGGGTCTAGGCCTGAAACGCCAGCCTTCCTGCTCCTCTGATGCTGTTTGGCCTGCTGTGTTCATCCAGCTCTACACCTTGTTATCCTAGTAAGTTCTGTACTACTGTCTACAGGAAACCCATCTTCACTGTTCAATATGCATGTTAGGATCCCTACAGTTTCACATGCCATAGGATTGGTCTTGTTCATCTTCAGCTTAATACTAAAATGGGGCATATCAAAACCATCCTTTGGGATAAGATTACACTGATCAGACAATTCCTCTCTGTATGTAATGCAAACTAAAGGACCGGCCTAAAGGCTGCAAAGTTTGGTCCAGAAAAGCACTCAGTCTATCTCAGTGAAGGGTAACGTAGCTCAGAAGTTTGATTAAAAGATGAAGCTAGCTGTTTTATGCTGCTACTATGCAATCACGACATGGATATTGTTCTCCACTAACAGAAGTGGCTGTCAAGCCAAGAAGAGTTCTATCACACAAACAAATAATGTGGCATATAAATTTCTTTGCTGGTGTGATGCTAGACATGTAGACTCTACAACCCAAAGGAAGATTGTATCTAACAACATATCCCTTTGCAACAAGCAAAGTACTAACTGTCCCAACCAGCCCATGTTTGGAAAAAAACAAAACACAGTTTCCAACATTAGATATAATTCTGTAATTAGACAAAATTTGCAACATAATCCTGAGTGCGCAAAAAATTATATTGTAAACCATATTTAAGATTGTCAAGTTGGGCTCTCATAGTGGCACAGTTTGTGTACTGGAATCTACACATATTAATACACAGGTCCTTGTTCTTTGCAAGCAGAAAGAACATGTATACACATTAAGCCGATTTCAACTCCAAAAAGAATTGTGGCAGTTATTTTCTTGACTTGACCTCTGACATTCTGATTTTAAGGGTGGGAGGATATGTTGATAATGTGAATCATTTAAAAAAATTGTTGTAATTATGTAAACATTAAACAAAAATGTTCTGGGATATATCAGAGAAATCGAATCAAAAATGAATGCTGAACCAGAGAAAGAAATCATAGAAACATTAGAAAGGGTGCCAAAAACCTCAATCCAAAATAAAGGGTCTTAATAGTGGCGAAAGGTGGAAGAGGTCAAGGAAATCTAAGAACACGACTAGGTAGCTAAGGCTAATGGTGGGGCAAAGGGAGTTTGTTTGGATTCTGTTCTAAGCTGAGATGGAAATGGACAAGGATGGTTAATTAGGCAATAATGAATAGATAAGTGCTTCTCAATATGAATTGACTGTGCATTCTATTATTGCATAGGAATGCAACCAAGACTAGGCTATTCAACTATGTGGGCCTGGATAGCATTTATCTAGATTTATTTGTTCTTTGGCTATTGTACTGCGGTGTTATATCATGCTCATCGACTCGAGCCTGTGTTATTTGTGCTTATGGATTCTGTCTACCTGGGATCTGGATGTTGGTATCTGTACTGCAGTCTTGAGGCTGCTCTACTTAGAACATAGAACATAGAACAGTACAGCACAGTACAGGCCCTTCGGCCCACGATGTTGTGCTGAACTTTTATCCTAAACCTAATGTCTATCTAACCTCTACCGCTACCTTATACTATCATCCATATGCCTATCTAATAGCCGCTTAAATGCCCCTAATGAGGCCTACTCCACTACCCTCTCTGGCAATGCATTCCACGCTCCGACCACTCTCTGAGTAAAGAACCTACCTCTGACATCTGCCCTGTATCTACCTCCACTCACTTTAAAACTATGTCCCTCGTAAAAGCTACCTCCACCCTAGGAAAAAGTCTCTGGCTGTCTACTCTATCTATACTTCTGATCATTTTGTCCACCTCTATCAAGTCACCTCTCATCCTTCGTCGTTCTAAAGAGAAAAGCCCTAGCTCTCTCAACCTTTCCTCGTAAGACCTTCCCTCCATTCCAGACGACATCCTGCTAAATCTCCTCTGCACCTTTTCTAATGCTTCCACATCTTTCCTGTAATGAGGTGACCAGAACTGGACACAGTACTCCAGATTTGGCTGAACCAGGCTTTTGTATAGCTGGAGCATAACTTCACGGCTCTTGAACTCAATCCCTCTATTAATGAAAGCTAACACACCATACGCCTTCTTAACAACTCTATCCACCTGGGTGGATAGCTAGACTGACCCAGCTGCTCTGGGTCTATTTCATCTTTAGCTCTACCTTAACAAGGAGTGACTATTTTCTGAGATTATTGCTGATAGGTACCTACATTCATTTGCTTTTGCTTGTAATCTATCCTCATACCCTTCAACTTTGGTCTAATACTTCAACTTGGTGAATCTACCTTGCATCTGTGGGGAACAAATACTTCAGATAATGCCAAAGGTCTCTACAACATGGCCACAAATTGCTTGATCTTTTGAAATCAATTGTACGACCGTATAATTGTAAAGTCCTCTGAAGTGAAATAGTTATTTGAAGAGAAAGCTCACCACCACCTTAGTAGGATGGCTGACAGATGTGGATTTTGTCAGCATCACCTACATCCTGCAAACAAATAAAAGCGAAATAGGTATGAGCCACCTAATAGAAAGATAATTGTAAACAAAATAAGTTACATAAACTGGAAGAGATAATTCTTTTGTTAATTTTTGCCAATAGGGAAAAATATGGAAAAAAATGAAACAATTGGAAAAAATACTGAAACATGATTAAATTAGTATATTACCAGCATGACTTACTAAGCACCAAATACATTGATA
The DNA here is from genome assembly GCF_021869965.1 of Rhincodon typus. Lineage (NCBI taxonomy): Eukaryota > Metazoa > Chordata > Chondrichthyes > Orectolobiformes > Rhincodontidae > Rhincodon > Rhincodon typus. Next base: position 90,771,410 of record NC_063335.1, read on the forward strand.
TTTGCTTGATACATTACTTAATTGAATGATGTGGAGGTGCTGGTGTTGGACTGGAGTGGACAAGGTCAGAAATCACACGACACCAGGTTATAGTCCAACAGGTTTATTTGAAAACACAAGCTTTCAGAGTGTTACTCCTTCTGAAGGCAGTTGATTCTCCTAGACAGTTTTGTTTAATTAATCAAATTTAATTTGAAGAGGGTGTTGTTAACTTGTGGTTCGAAGGCTGAGGCCTATGTTCATTAGAGCACACCAATAAAAAAATGGTCTTTCTCTGGGATTAAAATGTAGTGTCAGTATTTTCCTACACACAATGCCCACATTGCCTTTGGGTTTTTCTTTAAAGAATACTTCTCCATTAATTAAATATTTTGCTGACCGGTTGTAAAATGCACAAACAAGGGCAACGAGGTTTGGATAAATGATGTTGAGACAGAATGGAACCTCAGACATAAAATTGCAGTTTAGACAGTCCTGTGGCTGTTATGGGATGCTCCCTAACTTCCTTTGCATCAGTTGCAATGGTTGGAAACTGGGCCATGTATTAGACCCAGGTAAGGACAGGTGAATCTGCTTCCCCGTCTTTAACATTAGAGTTGTTGAGTGTGCTGAGCCTGAGACCATAGCTATTTAATTGATATCTTGTACCCTCAACAGTAGTGAAATTTACAGAGTACTTGAATTCTTGTTGAATGGATGTTTCTCTGATTTATTTCATTACTGGTACTGGCTTTTAAGGTGTTGAGAAGGAAGCAGGAACAGAAAGAATCTTCTGGTTCTTAGTATCACCAATCCATTTTTTGTTTTTCTCTGCTGCTCTGCCAAGCAGCTGTTCAATGTGCATCATTTGTGTATTCCATTATGTTTCCAAGCTGGATTGTCACAGATGACCCTTTCATGTCCAATATGTGTAACTTCTCGTACAAGTAAGTTAAAACAGTAGATTTCAGTTTCTTGAAACACAAATCAATTGACTGATTTCACTATCTTCAGATAAAATTGTAACTTTAGTTTAGACAATTTTAATTCCAAATTGGCTTCCTAACTTGCTTCAATCTGTAATCAGGTGATTATGACTAGTTATTTAAGGTCCATGTTTCTTCCCTTCTAGGACCATTTTAAGCGAGGAAGGTTTCAAATATTAAAAATCAGATAGTGGAAGTTAAAAATTGTTTGTCCATATTTTACCAATATCATGGTACAATTCAAATCTGTCCAAGCACCAAGGAATCTGGATTTCTTCTGGGTGAAGTCTACAATCACCCTTTAACAGTTAAAACACCCCCATTATAATCCTGAAGGGCTGATTGGCCTTTTTCTATGCAGTAATATTTTATGAATGAATAAAGGACTGGCAGACTCCACACATTCATAGTCCCATGCCCTTGGCCCTTCAATGGGATGTAGAGCATGGTTGGTGTAAACAGCTGACTCAGAGTAGGTGAGGACCCCTGAAATTTTTAACAAATACATTTTGTTATGGTTCCTTTATCAAAGAGGTTCATTTATGCAAATTTCAGAAGAATCTACTTTGAAAGGTGCTATATGGTTTACTGCCAAACTACCTCACTGTCTATCTTGGCAGGGTTAGTAGCTGTGGTCTAAGGTGGATGTGTCGTGGTAGTCATATTGAGATGCGTCTTGCTTCTTATGGCTGCTTTTTTTTTGCTACTGTACATAAATGTCAAAGAGTACAGCACAACTAATTTTAAAATATATTTAAATTCTCCCACTCCCTGGATCTTTCTCATTTCCCTTAAAAACACAACACTCAAGGCAAGTCTGACTGTCCCATCAAATAATCCCCAGGTCAGGTACAAAAAGGGTTAGCTTGCCTTGGTTCTCAAACCTTTACGTTTGTGAACCATGTAATAAGAGTGATAGACTACCCAGATAACTTACTGTTCCTATCCCACCAGTTTTCACTTGCCACCACCCAAAAATGCATTGGAGTTTGGGGTAAGAATGGTACGGTGTGGTGGTATCTGGTTTAGCTGGAGAGTTACAGAATGACCTTGGGCTCCACATTCAGCCAGTTTCTCTTCCTTGATTTCAACTGTTGACAATCTGATCTCACAGTTATATGTTATAAGAGTGATTTAATCTTCCTCATGAAACTATTTCATTGTTGCTGTCACTCAGCCAACATGCACAAATGGAAGTCAGTATGGTTGTGTGATATCACACAAGTTGCGACGATGAGGGCCTGTTCTCATGGCCTCGTCACCTCAGTGACTTGGATTTTGGAGGACCCTGCAGACCATGTGAAGGACACTCATGGACTTCTTGATTACAATTGACAAAGAGCAAATCTCTTTTGCACGGTGCCATAAAACACCTTCAAGCCAAGTACAATGCGAGTTTGATGCAGAGTAGAGATATCCATCTACCATTATATGAAATGCTCCTAGGTCAGGGGATGTGTGGAAACTTTGCTCTGCCAGATGACATCTGCTGCCACAGTGATGTGGTCCAGTAGCAATGGCTAGAATGTTAAACTCCAGTCTCCATCTACCCACTCAGATATGCATAAAAGTTCGCAAAACACAATTCAAAGAACAGCAGAGGAATTCTTCCTAAATTTCTGACCAATATTTGTCCCTCAACCAAAACAGAAAGCTTGTTAATTATGTAATTGTGGGACTGTGCTACCATGTTTCCCTATATTACAAAAGTGACTACATTCAGAAAAGAATGAATCAAATGAAAGCTATTTATGATATGGAGGATGTAAGTTGCAATATAAATGCAAATTACTCTTGTTTGCGTACTTGGTCTTCTGAGTTTGGTTCCAAAATTGCACTCTCTGTTCCTGTTAAAAGTTTCCCTTTTGCTCTCTATTCTCATTGGTATTCTCCTTCTCTCCATTGTAAAGCATTCAGATAGTTTTCAGCATAGAATACTGCATAAATGCAAATACTTGTAGATATGAAAGCAAGATATCTTTTCATTGTTAATTTTTCCCTTTTTTATTTTCTCCTTTTCTTTAACTATCCCCATTCCTAGCACTGTTCTGAGGGAGATAGTGCAGTCCCAGAGCCCAGTTTCCTGCCAATTGTACCCTAATATCTGTTAAGGCCTGTCTAATGCACTGTCCACTTCCAGAGGTGTTCATCTATATTTTCAAAGAATGTTCAGTTTTATGCCAAATAATTGATTGAATTAATCCAAAGAAATGGCATGTCATCAAAACAATTGTAGGACAGAATGCCTTTAAGGCCAGCCGAATGCGTGTGTGTATTTATCGCCATGTTAGAGTGACTTGGCTGCACTGTATCAGACTGAGTTAAGTAATGGGATGGGTGTTAAGTTGTCAGCACCTTAGGCAGTGACTTACTGGAATTATTACAATACTGATAGTATAACCTGTCTCTTGGATTAAAGCTTTAATTGTGAGTAATTTCTTTTGCCCTCTGTCTCCTGAAGGCATTGACACATGTTGTGATGCAGTATGTTAATAGTTAACAATATGAAGTCTTAACAATATCCCTCAATATGTTAATAGGCTTTTGCATACTATGTTAACCAGTACTCATGTAGAAGATCAACTGTTTCTGTTGGATGCCCCTTAACATGATTTATTTGTCAAGGATGGCAAAATACTGTGGATGCTGAAAATTGGAAATGGAATTGGAAATTACTGGAAATAGGCAGCATCTGTGAAGAGAGAGACAAGGGGCAGTATCTTGCAGGAGTCTGAGCAATGTGGGCTATGGTGCAATGTATGGCACAGAGGGAATCACAATGTCAGGATGACTCTTCACCATCTGTTACGCCTTCCATAAGTGGCTTAGCAAGTTTCTTGCTAGGCAGCAAAGAGGTGACAATTGACAGTCATTATCGTTTGTTAAATACTTTGATTTACCAGGATGTTGCCAGGAATGGAGGGTTTGAGTTATAAAAATAGGCTGGAGGAGGTTGAGGGGTGAGCTTATAGAATTTTATAAGATCGTGAGTGGCATAGGTAAGGTGAATGACAAGGGTCTTTTCCCTAGGGTGGGGATTCCAAAACTAGGGAGCATACTCTTAATGTGAGAGGAGAAAGTTTTAAAAAGGACATGAGGGACAACTTCTTTACACAGAGAGCCGTTCATATGTGGAATGAACTGCCAGAGGAAGAGGTGGATACAGGTACCATTATAGCATGTAAAAGACATTTGGATAAGTACATGAATAGGAAAGGTTTGGAGAGATATGGGCCAAACACAAGCAAGTGGGACTAGTTTAGTTTGGGAACATGTTTGGCGTGGACTAGGTGGACCAACAGGCCTGTTTCCGTGTTGTATGATTCTATGATTCTATGATTGCGATCATTCCTTATAACAATTCCTTCTTTGGCACAATTAGTAAAGGAAAGTAACTGTTATGTTTGTTCTGGCTCTTTGGGACATTTTTTTACATAGGAACATTGGAGTAGGCCATCCAGCCTGCCCTGCCATTCAATACAATCATGGTTGATCAAGCACTTCAGTGCCTTTTACCCACCCCATCTCCATCACTCTGTATGCCAGTAGTAATCAGAAATCTACCAATCTCTACTTTAAACATATTCAATGACTGAGCTCCATAGACCTCTGTGATGGAGAATTTCAAAGGTTCACAATCCTCTAATTAAGAAAAATCTCTTCTCTTCTCAAATTTAAATGGTCTCCCCCTTATCTTTAAATTGTGCTCCTTCGTTTTAGACTTGTCAGCCAAAGGACCCATCTTACCTGCATTTACCCTGTCTATGCCTCTAGGTATTTTCTAGGTTTCAACGAGATGATCTCTCATTCTTTGAAATTCTAGAATATAGGCCCAGTTTGCCCTATCTCACTTCATAAGATAGCCTGCCATATGGCAACAATTCCAGTGAACCTTTGTTGCACTCATTCTAGCATTAAATCTTTCCTGAGATAAGGAGACCGAAACTACATGTATTACTCCAGCTGCTGTCTGACCAAAATCCTATACAACTGAAGTGAGACTTCATTACTCCTGTGCTCAAATCCTCTTGCAATAAAATCTAACATTCCATTCACCATCCTAATAGCTTGCTGCACCTGCACATTAACCTTCAGTGACTTATTAACAAGAACGTGTTTGTCTCTTCATACTTCTAAACTTTTCAGATTTTTACCATTTAAGAAATAATCTGCACACCTGTTTCTCTTACCAAAGTGGACAATCTCACATGTTTCCACATTACATTCCACCTACCATTCACTAAGCCTGTCCAAATAACCTTAAATTGTTTCTATTTAAATATTCATCCAATGCCCTCTTAAATGCCATGGTTAAACCCGCTTCCACCAAACTTCCAGGCAGTATGTTCCCAATCCCAACTAAAAAAGAGTTTCTCTCATTTTGCATTTCTTCTTTTGCAAAACATTTTAAAACTGTGCCCTTTGATCCATTTACAATGAGAACCCTTTCTCCTAATCCATTCTGTCCAGATGGCTCATAACTTTAAAAACTTCTACGAGATCTCCTTTAAGGCTTTTCCTCACCAAAGAAAGTAATCCCAACTTCTCCAATCCATCCCCATAACTGAAGTTTCTCATCCCTGGAAGCAACCTCATAAATTTCTTCTTCACTGTCTCCAATCCTACCTAAGGTGTATGATCAAGAACTGTACACAATAATCCAACCGAAATCTAACTACCATCTTATATAAGTTTGCCTGCTCTTGTACGCTATACCTTAATTAATTAACCTAGAATACTATATACTTTAACAGCTGCTCTCTTTAACAGTCCTGCCACATTGAAAGGTTTATTCATGCTTACAGGATTCTCTACTACTGTCTACTTCAAACCTACCTTCACTGGTTAGTATTCCTACAGTGCCGTACATTAAAAGGTTATTGTCCTCATTGGAAACCTTGTAAATAGGGCCTGGGCCAAAATTCATTTGTTGAAAATTGTTGATGAAATAGGCACATCAACACTATCCTGCATGCTACCCTGAGCAGATCATTTCTTGCTGTATTTTACACAAACTTATAGAAGTGACTAAAGTGGTCACTCTTGGCCCTGTAAAGTTCCCATTCTACCTCAGATTACACTGGAAGGATAAGCTATCTCAAAAGTTTGAGGAATTGCTGGTGATTAACATAGTATATGAATTTCAGTGTCAGTGTGGTGCTAGTAATGTAGATTGCACATTCCAAAAACTGGCAGATCATATCAAATGGCATGTCCGTGTGGCTGTTTATAACAAGCAGTATACCAACTGTACCCTGCACTTACAAAGCTCGCATCTCAGTGTCTAATATTAGGGTTGATTCTGCAACTGGTGAAATGTTGCTGGATAATCCTGACTATGTAAGGAATTACACTCCAACCAAATAAAGATTGTCAGCTGGGCTCAAAATGCAGTGCACTCGTGAATATTGAAATATACATATATTAAGACACGAGACCGTGTTCATTACAAAAGAAAGAAAATGGACAGACACAAATTCTAGCTAATGAGCAGCGTGGCCTATGTGCATGTAGTAGCATGCATTCCATCCTTACCATCGTGTCATTTTACCTTACTGATATGCAGTTTCTTATTGGAGAGTGGGCAATAAAATGGACTTGAGACTAAGGTGAGATGGGCCATGATCATATTAAATGGTGGAGCAGGCATGAGGGGCTAAATATTCTTCTCTGCCTCCTAGTCCTTATGCATACTGTCTGGGTGCATAAGGACTGGTACGGCAACTGCTCTGCCAGGACCATAAGAAACTGCAGAAGGTTGCATGCACAGCCCAGACCATCACAGAAGCCAATCTCCCATCCATGGACTCCATTTATACGACTCGCTGCCGCGGGAAGGCTGCCAACATCATCAAAGACCCATTGCACCCCGGTAATGATCTCCGAAAACCTCTTCCATCAGGCAGAAGGTACAGAAGCTTGAATACATGCACCAGCAGGTTCAGCAACAGCTTCTTCCTGGTCGTTATTAGACTGATGACTCTCTAACTTCAAATAACTCTGATCTTTCCAATGTTGATTTTGCCTAGTCCACACCCTGTGCGATGTAACCTGTATGTCTCTGTCTTAGTTTTCTTTTCGTTCGATGATCTGTATGTCCTTGCTTACTATGACCCACCTGTGCTGCTCATAAAAAAAGCTTTTCACTGTACTTAGCAACACATGACAATAAATCAAATCAAGTCAAATCGTGTACACACTGCCATGCCAGCGTGACGCCTTTCAGTCATACCTGGTGATGTTCAGCATGGAATTGACAAACACAATAATCTCATGAGACAGAAGACTATCACAGTAAACTTTCAGAAACAACAATGAAACAATGCTTAGACAATTTGTATCTGAACAATATTGTTTAAGGGATAAATATTGGTTAGTCAAGATACCAAGGAGAGGGCAGATTGGCCCTCAGATTAACAACTCAAAGGCAGCACCTCCAACAGTAGAAAATTTCCTCAGTATTTCATACAGCCTAAATTATGAACTCGTTTCTGGAGTAGGACTCAAAACTATGATGGTTATTTGAATGTCCCAATTCAGTAATTCTACCCTGTTAAATGAATGGTGATTTTCCATCCAGCAAACAGTATAGATATAACTGTGTTTATAAAGAAGCTGTTACAATAGATATTTTTATTAATAATTTCACTACATTTCGCAACCCCAAGATATTAAGAGTTCCTCTTTAACCAGGTGTGGAGAGAGTTAAAATATTTCATTTCTGTCAACATATTCCTTTGACTTGTTCTCAGCTGAAGATGATTCTTTGTGGTGTTTGCTTGTTGTGTTTTAATGAAATGGATACTGTGATTAAGGTATTTCCAATACAGGCAGTCCCAGATTATGCACTTAAAGGCCTCACTCTGGCATAGCAGTGTGTACACATTTTCATTGGTAGGCTGGACCCTTTTCTCAGCCAGCTGAACTTTTCATTCCAGTCAGCCTCTAGAGGTCTGGATGTCAGAACATAAGAAAGCATGATTTGATTTGATTTAATTTAATTTATTGTCATGTGTTCCTAAGTACAGTGAAAAGCTTTGTTTATGAGCAGTACAGGCAGGTCATTGTTCTTGAGTACGTTTGCAAGTCGATTTGTATGCAAGTACGAATACAGAATAATATAAAATGGCCATTCATTAAGTACGGACAAACATTCACATAGAGTCATAGAGTAATACAGCATGGAAACAGGCCCTTCGGCCCAAACTGGTCCATGCTGACCATGGTGCCCATTCAGCTAGTTCCAATTGTCCGCATATCCCTCTGAACTTTTCCCATCCAAGTATCTATTCAAATGTTTTTTAAATGTTGCTATTGTACCTGCCTCAACCACTTTCTCTGGCAGTCCATTCCATATATGCACCACTCTATGCGTGATGAAGTTGCCCTTGAGGTCCATCTTAAATCTTTCCCCTCTCATCTTAAACCTATGCCCTCTAGTTTTCAATTCCCCATCCCTGGGAAAAAGACTATACGTATTCATCCTATCAATGCCCCTTATGATTTTATATACCTCAATAAGGTCACCCCTCATTTTCCTACATTCCAAGGAATAAAGTCCTATCCTGGCCAACCTCTCCCTGTAACTCAGGCCTACTAGTCCTGGCAACATCCTCGTAAATCTTCTTTGCACACTTTCCAGTTTAACTATGTCTTTCCTATAATAGAGTTACCAAAACTGTACGCAATACTCCAAGTGCGGCCATACCCACAACTTATACAACTGTAACATAACGTCCCAACTCCTGTACTCAATGCCTCGACCGATGAAGGCCAGCATGCTAAATGCCTTCTTTACCACCCTGTTCACATATGACGCCGCTTTCAACAAACTATGTACTTGTACTCCTAGATCCACAACACTCCTCAGGACCTTACCATTTACTGTATAAGTCCTACCTTGGTTTGACTTTCCAAAGTGCAGCACCTCACAATTATCTGTATTGAATTGCATTTGCCAATCCTCAGCCCACTTCCTCATCTGATCAAGATCCCACTGTAATTTTTGATAACCTTCCTCGCTATCAATGATACCTCCTAATTTTGTATCATCCGCAAACTTATTAATCATGCCTTGTACATTCACATCCAGATTATTTATATAAATAACAAATAACAAAGGTTTCAGCACTGACCCCTGTGGAACACCACTAGTCACAGGCCTGCAGTCTGAGACACAATCTTCAACCATCACTGTCTGCTTCCTACCATCGAACCAATTTTGAATCCAATTAACTGGCTCTCCGTGGATCCTATGTGACCTAACCTTCGTGACCAGCCTGTTGTGTGGGATCTTGTCAAAGGCCTTACTGAAGTCCATATAGATAACATCAACTGCCCTACTCTCAACTATCTTCGTTACCTCTGTGAAAAACTCTAAAAGATTTGTCAGACATGACTTCCTGCCATTGGGCTGCAGGGTTCCCAAGCGGAATATGAGTTGCTGTTCCTGCAACCTTCAGGTGACATCGTTGTGGCACTGCAGGAGGCCCAGGATGGGAGGGGGAGTTGAAATGGTTTGTGACTGGCAGGTGCAGTTGTTTAGTGCGAACCGAGCGTAGGTGGAACCCTGCAGCCCAATGGTATCAATGTGGACTTCACAAGCTTCAAAATCTCCCCTCCCCCTACCGCATCCCAAAACCAGCCCAGCTTGTCCCCACCTCCCTAACCTGTCCTTCCTCCCACCTATCCCCTCCTCTCACCTCAAGCCCCACCCCCATCTCCTACCTACTAGCCTCATCCTGCCCCCTTAAACTGTCTGCCCTCCCTGGACTGACCTATCCCCTACACTCATCTTTACTGGGTCCACCTCCGCCTCCTTGACCTGTCTGTCTCCTCTCCACCTATCTTCTCCTTTATCCATCTTTTATCCGCCTCCCCCTCTCTCCCTATTCATTTCAGAACCCCCTTCCCCTCCCCCATTTCTGAAGAATGGTCTAGGCCCTAAACGTCAGCTTTCCTGCTCCTCTGATGCTGCTTGGCCTGCTGTGTTCATCCAGCTCTACACCTTCTTATCTCAGATTCTCCAGCATCCGGCTATCTCTGACTGAGATGAAGTTGCTTTGCCAAGCAATGAGCGCTGATGCAAGTGATGAAGTCCCCTCAATGAGTGAGTAGGAAGCACAAATGCCACACAGGGTTAGTAGACTGGGGGAAGTGGCTGCTTGAGAGCAAGTGAAGGTAGATATCATTGGTAATGGTAAGAGTGGTACAGTATTAACCTTGATAGAAGGTAAGTGCAGCAGAAGCAAACATAAAGTGACTGTGAGGTAGACTGAGAGAAGATGGCAGAACCAGATGGCACTGAAGGAGTGGAGAAGGCCTTTGATCTTTTTTCCCTCATCATTGGACAATCCTCAAGATGGCTGAGACTACTTTAACCTGAATGGCAACCTCAGTCCAGGCTGGCATGGTCTGGTGTCATGGCCTGCATTGCTGGTTCTGGAGGAGGAGGAAGTCCTGTGTGTATACAACCCCATTGCAGCATTTTAACCCTGCAGCAGTGAAGCAGCAGCATTGTAGTTCATTTAGCTCATTTAGTTTATGTACAGCTTAAAAGAGAACCTGGAGATGGTGGTGTTTCTATTGTCCTGTCCTTTATATGTGTCAGAGATCACGAGTTCAGTAGGAGATGTTGGAGGAGCTTGGCTGAGTTTCCGCAGTGCATCTTGTAGATGGTACATGCTGTTGCTCCTGTGCAAAAATAGTGAAGGGAGTGAATGTTGAATGAGATGCCAATCAAACTGACTGTTTTGTCCTTGATGGTGTTGAGCTTCTTAAAAATTGGAGCTGCACATATCCAGGCAAATGGAGACTATATAATCACAATTCTCGCCTGGACGATGGACAGGTTTTGGGGAAAGAGGAGGTGAATTACTCACCACAGAATTCCTGGCCTCTGACCTACTCTTGTTGCTACTGTAATTTTATGGCTAGTCCATCAGTTTCTGGTCAATGGTAGCCTCCAGCATGTTGATAGTTGGGGATTCAGTGATAGTAATACAATTGAATGTCAAGGGGAGATGATTAGATTTTTGTTTGTTGGAGATAATCATTGCCTGGAACATATGTGGCATAGTTTTTACTTGACACCCATCAGCCCAAGCCTTGAATGTTGTCCAGGTCTAGCTATATTTGGACATTGACTGCTTCAGTATCTTAAACGTTGTGAGTACCGCTGAATATTGTGCAGTCATCACCTAACATCACATTTCTGACCTTACAACAGAAAGAAGTCACTGATGAAGCAGCTGAAGACGGTTCAGCCTAGGACACTATCCTGAGGAACTAGGGACTCTTGCATCACAGCAATAGTGCCCCTACCTCTGAACCAGGATACCTGGGTTCAGGTCCTAGCTGCTCCAAGGTGTGTCATAACAACTCTGAACAGGTTGATTACAAACTATCTACTCTGAGCAACTCTTGCACTAAGTATTGAAGGTGAGGTCGTTCTTCTCCAACACCACAGTCATTGTTGCAAATCTTTTCTGATGGGCCTGATACAGGACACAAACAAAATAAGGAGGTTAGTAGAACCTGACACAGCTGAGCTTGTGCAAAGGGAGAGCTTCCTCTCTCCTAGTGTCGTGTTGTCTTCCTATTCCTCAGAGGAAGACTGCTCCCAAGCATCTATCACATCATCTCGCCTGCTCCAATTGTGAAGAGTACAGAATGTCAGAATGTTGTGGCACACTTTGCCCGGACTATAATGGAGCATACCCCTTTCCCTCCGCTTCCCGGACCATTCCAAGCAACGGAAACACATCTTCAGTGGCCCTATTGCCTGCCTCACCATGACCCTGTCACAGCAAGTATGCCAATGTGCCACACCAGCTGAGCGATCAATGTATTACATCAAAAGGAAGTGTCAACTGTGCTCAGAAGCCCCTTATTATCCTAGACCCATTTCAACCATTCAACCTTTCATTTCATTCAGTACACTTACGTGATCAATGATGATGCAATGTCCTCCTCCTCCCACACCACCCTTGGAAATTTCACAAACAATGGGATACTTTTGCCTATCATTCATTTCTTTTTAAGTTAGCGTCTATAACAACTCCATCATTGACTTGGCAAATTTGTAAATTTGTAAGCACCAATGAATGGTGCAGATCACCTTTGACCAGCATTTGTGTCCTAAGCATGTTCACTCTGCATGTACCAACTGATCATGATAGTGCTTTACACTTCCCCTGTGGAGGTCTCGGTGGTGGTCTCTGCCAATAACTGACTCCTTACCATAACCTACTATACCCTCTGATGCTCTTCTGCCTATCTTCAATATTCATTGAGTTTCCCCATTCACTGTCCTTGTCTCCAACTCTTTGAATGACATTACTTTTCCTCCTGCTGCCTGCACCGGGCCCCTTGTACCCTCCTCAATGATCAACACACTGAGCTCCCAGGACAATATTTGCCCAGACCTCTGACTGATTTTGACGAACAATCCTTACATGTGATTGACAACACTCCTGAGAGCAATCTTTGCAGCTCCCTGACTGACGAATATACAAATCATCAAACCGTTCTGATGGTCCTACAAGTCTGACCATTGCCCATTTTCCAGATTGGAGTCAGATCCTGAGACTGTACACAACCCAAGAAAACGACTGTTTGTAGCCAAACCCCTGGACTGTGTGTGTACTGGACTGAAGACTCACACCCACCCTTTCTGATATGGCCATTTGGTTGAATAAACATGTAGTATATTTGGTGCACAAGCAGCTGGCATATGCTGCAGGTGTTGGATTGATGACTTGGTGTGTTGTGCAGCAAGATGTTCCCTGCCTATCGCACAGATACTTTCTGACAAGCATGACAAGCATTCTGACACTGTATCTGAACACATCTATACAGCAGTAGTGACAACCTTCAGCTCTGGCTGAAGAACCAATATGTTAACAGGCATGACACGGCACGGCAAGGGTGCCTGCTCCTGTCTGCAAAATGCCCTTGCAGCAGCCTTTCAATGCTAGTTGCTGGTGCACTCTGTAATGCAGGTCCATGTTTCCTAAATGTGCTGCAAGTGGATTGGCAAGGTGCCATGAGGGCCATGATGGCACAGTCTCATGCCAATATCCATGGATGAGGAGTGCATGGAGCTGGTCCCATTGATCATGCCCTGAGATGCTGTTTGGTGCTGAGCAACATGAAGGTTAATTGCAGCCATCAGTGAGCTGTAGTCACCATATACCTACTCTGACTTCCTTGTTGAGAATTCTCAAGGTCAAGTTTGTTTGGAGCATTTGGTAAGGAAGATACCAAATGAGGCCATAACCCTCCTTAATTGGCAACTCACCGTTGCCTAGCAAGAAACCTACCTCACCACCCAGCAGATGCATAAAAGATGCAGTGAGTTGTTTCTGATGTCAAAATAAGCCTCACCAAACTTTTCACCTGATTCTAACCCAAATCCTGCCATGGTCCCTATAATTCAGGCCCTGTAAGGTTTGGCCAAGAGTGTCACTATGTGCTGAGGCTCTATCTGTCATATGTGTTGCAAAGAACGCATCTGATTATGTTGTTGTAGAATGGTCCAATCAGTCATCCTTGCCATACTATCCGAACCTCATTGAAATGTTTATGCATCAAAACACATTAACTACAAATTCATTTGGCAGCGGTGTACTTAAAACATCCTCAAGGCCTGCGGGATCTTAGTTGTATGACATGAGTTGAAGATTGGCTAGCTAACAGGAAACAGAATAAGCATTAATGGATCATTTTCTGTTTGGCAACAGTAATGAGTGGCACGCCACAGGGTTCAGTGATGAGGAGTCAACATTTTACAATTTATACAAAAGACATTGAAGTAAAGACCAAGTGCATGGTAGCTAAATTTGCTGATGCCACAAAGAAAGTTAGGAGACTGAGTTGTCAAGAGGATACATGGAGTCTATAAAGGGATATAGATAAGATATGTGAGCGGAGGAGGTTCTGTTAAGTGGAGTATAATGTGGGAAATGTGAAATTGTCCATTTTTACACGAAGAATAAAAAGGAAGCATATTGCAGAGGGAACTGGATATCCTACTACATGAATTAGAAAAGGATATTACGCAGGTTATGAAAATACCAAAGGAAGGTTAATTGAATCCTATTGTTTATTGTGGAGGCAATTTAATACAAGAGTAGGGAAGATGTTCTTTACTTATATAAGGTATTGGTGAGACCATATCTGGAGTACTGTGTACAATATTGGTCTACATCTGAAGAAGGATCATTGGACCCAAAACATTACCTCTGCTTTCCCTCCATTGATGCTGTTCGACCTGCTGAGTTTTTCCAGCAATTTATGATTTTGTGCAATACTAATCTTCTTATTTAAGATGAGGTATAAATGCATTGGAATTAATTCAGAGGAAGTTCTCAAGATTAAAACCAAGAGTAAGTATGTTGACTTATGAGAACACATTGGACAGTTTAGGCTTGTACTTGCTGGTGTTTAGAAAAGATAACTTGAATGAAACATCCTGAGGGATGTTGAGAGGGTGGTATTCTACTTGTGGGGGATCTGGACTTGAGATTACCTAATTTTAAAATTAAGAGTCTCCAATTTAAGACAGAGATAAGAAGAATTTTTTTTTTCTCAGAAGGTCATGAGTCTTTGGAACTCTCTTCCACAACAGGTAGTGGAAGCAGAGTTTGAAACTTTATAATGTAGAGGTAGATTGATTTTTGGAAAACGCGGGGGTTAAGAGGATATCGGGTGTTGGCGCGTGTTGGATTTGAGGTTACAATCAGATCAACATGAGCTTATTCAATAGCTGAGCAGCCTCCAGAGGCTAATAGCTGATACACTTGCCCATAGTTCGTATGTTTATAGCCTTGTTATACACCTTCAAGTGGGTACACTGCAGATGTAACGTTTGCCGAAAGTAGGCTTCTTGGAAACTGGGTAATCTGCTATAACATTATTGCTGAATTTTATTAAGCTTTGTCATTAACTCTTAACTTCTGACTCCTAGAGCTACTCAGAAACCTATCTAAAGAACAACCATCTGGATTAATTCATGACTTATGATAGTTCAACACAAATATAATATTCTGTTTGCTTTATAGATGTACTGCCATCATAGGTTTGAAAATAAATATTTCTTTTCAATGCCACGTAGATGCTGACCAGATTCCTCTGTAATTCCCAGCACCTTGCACAGGATTCATGTGCAGTATAAATTGGCTGCTCAAGCAGGAAACAAAACATGTCCAGTCAGACTCACCAGTGGAATTTGGAAACTCTGTCTCTTTTAATACTTTCTTTTCACCTGCGATCTCCTCTCAAGAGCACAAGTCTTCCTCTGATATAAAGCCAGAGACATAACTTTGCTCTAGTAGCCTAAAAGAAGTGCCCATTGCTTTGGCATAGGCCTAGGTAGTGATGAAGGTAGGCTTTATTGCAATGGAAAGTCTACCATGAGAAGGTCTTGAGTAAGAAAATAATATTCTGTTCTTTGTATCATTCAATCTGGAGTTCTGTTTCTGATCTCTCCTTAAAACAAAACTAGCACTTGTTAATATTTCTCCTCACTTCCATGTTGCAATAGTTAGCAATCCAGCTGCTATCAAAGATACCAATTGACCCCAACTCTTTTCCCCAGGCATCTGCGCCACACCTCAAGTAACCTGTGGGAAAATACTCTTTTAAACCTTAGTCTTATTGTACTTAATGCCTGTGAGCCTTATTCTTGTCCATTCCTGTTCCTGAGGGAGGGGCTTAATGAGCAGCAAACAAGAAAAGACAAACCTAATCGAGGAGCTAGTGATACCTATTATAGCTTCCCAATTGCAGCTTTGGTGAAATCAACTAATGCACAGAGGGATGAAACCTCCCAAGTTGTGTCTTGGTACTGCACAAGCTTTGTCTGCCCCAATGGAAAATTCATGGGTGTACTAAAACTGGGCATCTGACCTCATTAACAGTTTCATGAGCTGTCACTCAATTTCTCATGCTTAAAATTCTTTGCATTGAATTTCATCTGTCACCTGTCTTCCCAATTCTCAAAAGTATGTTCAAAAATCTCTTGTTATGTATCTTGTTCATCTTTGGAATCTGATGTCCTAATTAACTTTGTATTATGTTGTAATTTAACTAACCTTATCCTACTTAAAAAATAACAAGTAGCAAGATCTTGAAAAATGGCCATATTACAGAGGAGGAGGAGCTGGATGACTTAAAATGTATAAAGGTGGATAAACCAGGACCTGATAAGGCATACACAAGAACTCTGTGGGAAGCTAGGACAGTGATTGCTGGGCCCCTTGCTGAGATATTTGTATCATTGATGGCCACAGGTGAGGTGCCAGCAGACTGGAGGTTGGCTATCGTGGTGCCACTATTTAAGAAGCGTGTTAAGGAAATGCCAAGGAACTGTAGACCAGTGAGCCTGACATCGGTGATGGGCAAGAACGAAATCCTGAGGGATAGGATTTACATGTATTTGGAAAGGCAAGGACTGATTAGGGGTAGTCAACATGGCTTTGTGTGTGGTTATTCGTATCTCACAAACTTAATTGAGTTTTTTGAAGAAGTAACAAAGGGAATTGATGAGGGCAGAGCGGTCTATGATCTATATGGACTTCAGTAAGGCTTTTGATAAGGCTCCGCATTGTAGACTCATTAGCAAGGTTAGATCACATAGAGGACAGGGCGAACCACCTATTTGGATACAGAACTGGCTCAAAGGTAGAAGGCAGAGGGTGGTTGTGGAAGATTGCTTTTCAGACTAGAGGCCTGTGACCAGCGTGTGCCACAAGGATGGTGAGTGGTCCATTGCTTTTGTCATTTATATAAATGATTAGGATGTGAATATAGGAGGTATGGTTAGTAAGTTTGCAAATGACACTAAAATTGAAGGTACAGTGGACAGTGAAGAAGGTTACCTCAGAGTACAATGGAATCTTGATCAGATGGGCCAACGGACTGAGGAGTGGCAGATGGAGTTTCATTTAGATTAAATTAAATGAAGGGTAGGAATAAATGGGTTTTTTTTGAGTGGAAGGTAGTCTCTATTAGGGTGGTGCAGAGATCAGTGCTTGGACCCCAGCTATTCATAATATATATTAAAGATTTGGATGAAGAAACTAAATGTAATGTTTCCAAGTTTGTAGATGACACAAAGCTGCTTTGGACAGTGAGGTGTGAGGAGAAGGACTGGATCAGCTTGGACTATACTCACTAGGGTTCAGAAGAATGAGGAGGGATCTCATAGAAACCTATAAAACTCTAATAGGACGAGACAGGGTAAACACAGGAAGGATGTTCCCAATGACTGGGGAGCCCAGAACCAGAGGTCACAACTTAAGGATATATGGTAGGCCATTTAGGATTAGAATGAGGAGAAATTTCTTCACCCAAAGATCATTGAACATTACAGCGCAGTACAGGCCCTTCAGCCCTCGATGTTGCGCCGACAGATCGGTGATCCTGTGGAATTCTCTGCTACACAAAATGTTGAGGCCAAAACATTGAATGTTTTCAAGGAGGTGTTACATACAATTCTTACAGCTAAAGCAATTAAAGAGTACAAGGAGAATGTGAGAACATCCAACTGAGTTGGATGATCAGCCATAATCATGCTGGATTAACGGAGTGGCAGAATGGTGCAAATTCCCAAGGTTTCTCTTCACACCACAAGTTGCTTATTAATTAGTAAAATAATAAAAGCACGTCACATTTACAGTATGTGGAGAATTACAGGAATGTGAACAAGTATTGATGAAAGAATGGCCTTATTGCTGCAGACCCGGGATAGTGTGTGACCTGGAGGGGATGCAGCCAGAATTCTTCCTCTGCCCTCCCCACCCCCATCCTCTCCTCCACAGTATCCCCTTCCCCCTTACCCCCAAGGCAGAAGGTGGGGTCTTACAGAAAATCAGGTGGGACTTTTGTTGTATAAGGTAATGATTCTGAAACAGTTAATATTCATACTATATTAAGCTACACCCATTCTGTTGATGTCGCACAGTCTGTGGGTGGAGGCTGTGAGTTCTACACTTAAGCTTGTAGAGAGATGACTTACTCCGTAGAAACCCAAAAATCCTAAGAGATTATGCCCGACTAGCATTGTAAAAATATTAAATAATCAAGGAGAAAAGGTTGCAGGAAATTGTGCAATAGTCATCACCAGGGGAGCGAAGGACAAGGGAAGATAATGGATCTAAAAGCCAATAAGTCCTTTGGCCCTGGCAGGTTGAATCCTAGAATTTTAAACGAAGTAGCACTTGTTGCACTTGTAATAATCTTCCAAGAAGTTCCTTAGATTCAGGAAATGTCCCAAAGCATTTGAGAATAGCCAATGTAACACCCAGGTTCAAATAAGGACAGAAATATAAAACAAAGTATCTAAAGGCTGGTTAGCTTAACATCTGTCATTGTAAAAATATTACAATTTATATTAAAGAATAATAGCAGCGCATTAACACATTTTATAATCAAACAGAGTCACCCTTACTTCATGAAGGAAATATCAGGCCTGAAGAATCTTTTGAGGAGGTAATAAGCAGCATTGATGAAGGGGAAGCAGTGGCTGTAATGTAGTTCAAAAATGTGTTCAATAGTCCTGCACAAGAAACTACTTAATAAAATAAGGGCCAATGTGCTGCGGGCAGAATTCTCCCTACTTTTGTTACTGGCTGCGCAGATCTCCGAGGCCCATACGTGGCAGTGAGAATTCGAAGACAATACCATGAATAACATGCCGACACCAGTTCCTATGTGTGGGACATTGGAGTATGCACAGCTTAGGGGGAACATTGGTTGTGGATGCTATATTAGCACAGATAGAGATTTGGCTAACTCTGTAACTAGTTGTGTTCTGCAGAGATCAGTGCTGGGGCCACATTTATTTACAGTACTTATTAATAACTTAGATAAGGGAAGTGAATGCACTGTAGCCAAATTTGCTGATGGCAAAAAAAGGTAGGAAAACATGAATATAACGCAAACATTCTGCAGATAGATTTAGACAGGTTAAATGAGCAGGCAAAAATTTGGCAGATGAGAACACGTGAGTTTATACACTTTGACAAGAAGAATACAGGAACTGAATATGATTTAAATGGAAATAGGTTGCAGAAAGCTGCACCACAAAGGGATCTGGGGATCCCCATGCATAAATCCCAAAACGCTAGCATACAAGTTCAGCAGGTAATAGGGAAGGCAAATAGAATGTGGATCTCTATTTCACTGGAAATGGAGTATAAAAATAGGAAATCTTACTAAAACAGTACACATCTAGAATACTATGGACATCTTTTGTCCCTGTATCCAAAGAAAGATATATTGGCATTGCAGGCAATCTAGAGAAGGTTCACCAGGTGGATCTTGAGCATGGAGGGATTTTCTTACGAGGAGAGATTAAGTAGGTTGAACCTGGACAAATTGGAGTGTAGAAGAATGAGAGGTGACCTTACTGAAACAGATAAGATTCTCAGAGTGCTGACAGGGTTGAACCTGAGAGACTGATTCCCCTTGTGGGTAAACTTTGGATCAGAGGCTATAATCTCAGAATAAACAGTCACCCATTTAAGATAGAAATGAGGAGTAAGCTCTTCTTTGCAAAGTGATACTGTGGAACTCTTTACCACAGAGAGTTGTCGAGACTGTGGTGCTAAGTATGTTCAAAGCTCATATAGACAGATTTTTAATCAAAAAGGGAATCCAGAGTTATGGGAATCATAGAATCATAGGATTTTACAGTACAGAAGTTCTCCCACTCTCCTAGGCAGCGCATTCCAAATCCTAACAACTCTCTACGTAAAGAAGTTTCTCCTCATATCATTCCTAGCTCTCTTGCTGACAACATTGAAATTGTGAAAAAGGAAGGAGAGGGGAGATGTGTGTTATTAGATCAACCATGATCTCTTTGAATGATGGAGCAGACTCGTGGGCTGAATAGCCTGCTTCTGGTCTTATGGTCCTCCTGCTAATTTACTTGTATTCAGTGCTATCATTGCTAACTAAGAACAGTGCCTCCTCTGTAAATACTCTGTAGCACTGATCATTAGACATTACCAAGGTAAAGACAAAGGATGTCATTAAGTTACATCAGCTACAGACTTGAACTGCATACTGGCAGATTTGTCAGCACCACAAGGTGCCAGAAGTAGAAATCAATGTAATACTACAGTGATGGAAGCTGCTCTACCCCTTCCCTGCTCACTTATACTGACATTTTACCAGTAGTGGGGTAGATGTTGGGTTGTAACTGCCTGTGTTGAATTTGAGGCTCTTAAATGTCTAATTAACCACTTAAGGGCCTCTTCTCATCCACACTGGTATTTTACTAGTATCAGTGTCCTCTGGTATGTAATGAGTTTTGCCAATGGGTCTATGGGCATAGTACATGGAATGAGACCCAATGGTACAACAGGCATATTCAGGTTCTAATCAGATGAAGTTTGGATTGGGGTAGTCTATGGTCTGGCAGCTGCTATGATATAAGAGGTGAGTTATTAGGAAAGATGTTGTTGGGACTGGATGATTTGAGATAGGGTGGATAGCCTGCGGCTTTTTTCACTGGAACATATGAAGTTGAAAGGTGACCTTATAGAGGGTTATAAAATCATGAGTGACATAGGTAAGGTGAATAACAAAGATCTTTTCCCTCGGGTAGTTAAAAATTACGGAGCATATTTTTAAGGTGAGATGAGAAAGATTTAAAAGGGGCATTTCACACAGAGGGTGGTTTGTATGTGAATGAACTGCCAGAGGAAGTGGTAGAAGCAGGTATGGTTACTACATTTAAAAGACACTTGGACAGGTACATAAATAGGAAGGGTTTAGAGGGATATGGGCCAAACGCAGGCAAGCGGGACTAGTTTATTTTGGGAAACATGGTCGTTATGGAGAGTTGGACTGAAGGGTCTGTTTCCATGCTGTATGACTCTATGACTCTATGGTATCCTGACCACGTGTTCACAGGTGAAGACCCAGTAGCAAAGGCGAACTCTACTTGAAGAAGCTTCCTGTGGCTTCTTGATTATTCTGTGGCTCCTTGCCAGAGCCTGTTTATCATTCACCTTTATACTACCAGCTGCACCTGGTCTGGGATCTACTGTTGTCTTCACAGTGGCTGAACTGAAGAGCTATGGGTCTCTGTGACCTCGGGGGCAGTAGAAGTCACAACCTTAGGCAACTGATTGCCTGAATACCCTAAAATTTGATTGTAGCCTTCCAGGCCAGTGGAGATAGACTCACCCCCAACTTGCCAGCTGGATCTGCCTGGTTGTGGTGTTCCCACACACCTGCTATCCTTATCCTGGTCTAAAGCACTTCTCCTTTTCTAAAAAGAAAGTGCAGTGAAACAGTTAAACACTTGAAGGGCAATAAAAAGCTTATAATGTTCTCATTTAATCTTAAAGAAGGAGAGGTACAGCTGTAGCCTGGGCCTTTGAAAGTCTCCTTTGCTCAACCCATTCATGTTTATCAATCAGGTTTAATTTTAGGCTTTGATTTCCAAAGTTAAACTTGGTATAATGTTACATGCAGCATGTCGAGTGCAATGCACCAATTTAGTGCCTTTTGCCTGAGAGGCACATAGAAAGAATGCAAAGCAATATATTGTGAAAGAATTCCAGGGATGGTTCAGGTGGGTGGCAGCTTCTCCAACAGGGACCAAGCTGCAGGAGGCAGGGGGATGTTGAGAAGGTGAGGGATAGCATTAATGTGCAAATAGCTGTTCTTATCACCTAATCTGTTGTGACCTGGAGAATACATAGGCCTCCATGTAAATCGCACACCCAGTCATTTGTTCGTGTCTGCTCAGGTGTTCTCACATTATTTAATTGCTTGTTTCCCTTGAATGTATACAATTTTACAGTAATTCCATTCAAAGAATTAGTGTTCAGCTGAAATTCCACATCAACACTGTTTGTCTTAGCCCTCTCTTGCTGCATGTTACCTTTGTTTTTGTCATCTTTTTTCCATCATTGTCTGCCTGCCTACATGTGTGTCTCTCTATTTCTATTTCTCAATATATATGTTTCTGTTCTCCCTTACTATTGCCTATCACTCTCTGCTTTGTTGCTCTGTGTATTTCTTTCTTCCCTCTGTGAGTGTCTATGTTTCCCCTCTTGCTGTCTGTGTTTGTTTCCCTGAATATTGGCTTCTCTGTCCTTTTTGTTCCCATATATCTCCATGTGTTCCTCATTGAATATCTAAGTCTCTCGATGTCTCTCTCTTTCTCCGTCTCTGTCTCTCATGAACACAAATGAATCAAAACTCGGTTTCTACTGAACAAATCAATGGTACCACAACGGGAATAGTTGAGAAAATTTGTGAAAACATTGACAGTCACTTCATTACCTTTGGAGTATGCTGCTGGGGTATAAAAGCCTTTTGAGTCAATTGGATAAATATTGCAAACGACATTAAAGGTCATAGGTTCAAGTAAAGACAGAGATGTTTGATATTCCCTGGGGCATGGTCTCTTTGTCATTAGTCTGCAGAAGGCTAGAAATGACTTGAGCGGCAATAACTCATTCTGTGAAGAACCTAGGGAATACTAAGAGGTGAGGTAGGCCAAAGATTGACCTTTCACCTTGGGACTTGGAGTTCAATCCAACCCCCGACTGATTAGCTATAAATTTCCTCAACATGCCCCTTAGGATCTCAAGTGGAATAAGTTTGGATTACTTCAATTCACTGAGAGGACACTTAGGATAAAGACTTGCAGAATCATGCAGTATGGAAGGAGGCCATTTGGCCCATTGTGCCTCTGCTGGTTCTTTGAAAGAACTAACCAGTTAGCACTCTCATACACTTTCCCAATAGCCATGCAACTTTTACTTTACGCGAATATGCATAATTCACTTGAAAGCTAAAGGGATTTAATTCTGCATCAAAGCGGCACATTGGCTGGGCTTTCCCATATTTTGGACTAAGTTTGAAAGCTGGAAAATTTAGTGGGGAGAAACCCTCGGCCTGCCTTTGCCTGGAGGCCTGCTGGTTTGATTGCCAAACCAGGAAACGGATTGGTTGCTGACAGGTTTTATGCTAGTTCATAAATCCAGACAAGGAAGTTCCTCATGCCTGGAGTTGCTGGCCAATCAGAGGCTGGCATCTCCAGAATTGGGCAGCACCTTGGTCTCTACTGCAGGACACCATCAGACATGCCATACAGGATCAGGGGCAAAAAAAGGAAAGTGATGCCTGTGTGTGATGGAAAAGGGGCATTTGTGGAGTTTCAGGGTTTCAGAGAGGGGGAACTGTGTGTGGGATACAGAGGACGGCTGTCAGAGGTCAACCTCTGACCTTGTCCTAAGCTCAATCCTTTGATTTTGCAAAAAATACTGCAGATTGAGGGAACACCCCTTCTCCCACTTACCTTCCTTCCACCCATCTTCTCCCCACATTCTCCCCCTTAAAGTCATAGAGATGTACTGCATGGAAACAGGCCCTTTGGTCCAACTCATCCATGCTGACCAGATATGCTATCTTAATCTGGTCCCATTTGCCAGCATGTGGTCCATATCCCTTTAAATCCTTCCTATTCATATACCTATCCAGGTGCCATTTAAATGTTGCAATTGTACCCTCCTCCAACACATAGTCTAGCAGCTCATTCCATACACGCGCCATCCTCTGCATGAAAAAGCTGCACCTTAGGTTCCTTTCAAATCTTTCCTCTCTCATTTTAATTCACCCGCACCTTTCCTCACTTCAGCCCCATCTTTCCTTATACCCCTTTTTCCTCGTTCCACCCTTCTCCTTTCCAACTATCTTCCCTGTCCTTTCTTTCCCCCACTCCCACCCTTACCACCTCTGCACCCTTATCTCCGCTTCTCACCCTCTAACTTCCCCCTCCTTTTATTCCCCCTTCTGCCCAACTCCACTTCTTCACCTTGCCTCTTCCATCACATCCAAAGCTCACAATCCATCCACACGAGTTAGTTTCAGATTTCCAACATCCAGAGTTGTGTTTTGTTTAGTGTCCAAACTTTAACTCTAATCTCCCTCCACAGATGCTACTAGGTCTGCTGAGTCCCTCCATCACTTTCAGTTTCTATTTCAGATCTCCAGTGTTTTCACTACTTTGTTTTGATTGCTAGCATACTGAGCTTAGTTGAGAAATATGCGAAATCATTGATTGCAAGTTAGTAAATGGAATACACAAAGTGGGATAGAAGGATGGTTTAACTTTGATTAAATTGGCTTCTTTGGCATGCATAAAACGTCTTGCATGTCTTTTATTATTTGTGAAGATTTAAATCACATTTCATCATGTCATCCAGACTGGAATACAACAACAAAAATGATATGGGAGCCATTTTAGCCACGCATGTAAAATTGGTTGGACTTTCAAATGATTGGCTAATCCAGTCTGATTAGTTGCACTCCGTGAGGGTTGAGGTAAAAGTGCACACCCACTCTGCAACACCTCCTCAAAAACGGACTGATGAAATGTGATTGTTAAACGTTTTTGTTACATGAAGCTGCAATCACCTTTTATTGATGCTGCCCTTCTGTTTCCTGCTTCCTTCTCATTGTTGCTATTTAAGCCTAAATCAACGAGGATCATTTTACGGAACTAAAACAAGCAATTAGCATTAAGATTTGGACGGGTTAGAATTTCTACGTTACCATATCTATGCAGGAACAAAAAGAAACTGTCCTAAGCCAAAACATGTAATTTATTTCTCATAACCTCTTCATTGTGTTCGTCCGCTAATAACCTAAAAAGTTATATCCTCTAGTGACTGTCTGACAAACCAGCATAAATTGCTTCTCAGATAACAAGGTGCAGAGCTGGATTAACACAGCAGGCCAAGCAGCATCAGAGGAGCAGGAAAGCTGACGTTTCGGGCCTAGACCCTTCTTCAGAAATGGGGGATGTGAAGGGAGAGGGGGGGAGGCAGATAGAAGATGGATACAGGAGAAGATAGGTGGAGAGGAGACAGACAGGTCAAAGAGGCACGGATGGAACTAGTAAAGGTGAGTGTAGGTGGGGAGTTAGGGAGGGGATAGGTCAGTCCAGGGAGGACGGACAGGTCAAGGGGCCGGGATGAGGCTAGTAGGTAGGAGATGGGGGTGGGGCTTGAGGTGGGAGGAGGGGATAGGTGGGAGGAAGGATAAGTTAGGGAGGTGGGGACAAGCTGGGCTGGTTTTGGGATGCGGTCAGGGAAGGGGAGATTTTGAAGCTTGTGAAGTCCACATTGATACCATTGGGCTGCAGTGTTCCCAAGCGGAATATGAGTTGCTGTTCCTGCAACCTTCGGGTGACATTGTTGTGGCACTGCAGGAGGCCCAGGATGGACATGTCGTCTGAGAAATGGGAGGGGGAGTTGAAATGGTTCGCGACTGGGAGGTGGAGTTGTTTAGTGCGAACCGAGCGTTGGTGTTCCGCAAAACGGTCCCCAAGCCTCTGCTTGGTTTTCCTGATGTAGAGGAGGCCACAACGGGAACAGCGGATACAGTATACCACATTAGCAGATGTGCAGGTGAACATCTGCTTGATGTGGAAAGTCTTCTTGGGGCCTGGGATGGGGGTGAGGGGGGAGGTGTAGGGGCAGGTGTAGCACTTCCTGCAGTTGCAGGGAAAAGTGCCGGGTGTGGTGGGGCTGGAGGGGAGTGTGGAGCGGACAAGGGAGTCGCGGGCAACGGTTGCAGGAACAGCACCTCATATTTCGCTTGGGAACCCTGCAGTCCAATGGTATCAATGGGGATTTCACAAGCTTCAAAATCTCCCCACCCCCAACTGC
>NC_063335.1:90797175-90818922 GCF_021869965.1 Rhincodon typus
CCTCCGCCATTTCTGAAGAAAGGTCTAGGCATGAAACGTCAGCTTTCCTGCTCCTCTGATGATGCTTGGCCTGCTGTGTTCCTCCAGCTCTGCACCTTGTTATCTCAGATTCTCCAGCATCTGCAGTTCTACTATCTCTAAAATAAATTGCTTCTTTTTGTTTTTCTCATCTGAACCCTTGTTAATCCTCACCCTTCTTTCAAATCTCTTTAAGTGTCTCTAACCTAGTTAAAAGAGTTCCAGATTCTCCAGTTTGACCTCATCGAAACTTTCTCCCCTGCTATTGTAGTAACTGTCTTCTTCATATCCTAGGCTTATTTCCTGAAGTAAGATGTGCCAACTGGATGCAATGCTCTAACTGTGGCCTCATGAAGATCCACAGATCACAGATGTTGGAATATGTAACACTTGTACAATGGTCTATGTTTTAAAATGCTTAAAATAAAAGATAATAAGCTTCATATTAAATCTTAATTTGAAACAATAGAATATATTCTATCTATGAGGCAAATTTAATTCAGATGGGCAACCCTCCCTGTAGGTATATCTTCTCCAGGTGATAGTTTGTTCCAGACGGCGGAGTATTACCAGGTTGCACATCTCTGTCTGGTAGATCTTCTGCAAACAACATTTGATTTTGAAGTGGCTTAACTGATTAGTTGACTGCTCTGAATAGCATATCGAGAACACAGGGACATAGCTCCATGATAAATAAATGCATTGGGGGTCTGCTGCTTGAGCCCTCTACTGCTGCAATATAGGTCAGCACCTTTACAAATGTGGAAGTAAAATTTGAAGGATGAATGATGAAAATTGCATGGACAGGCTGAGAAAGACAAGAAAAAAAGTGAGAAGTTCTAAAATACTCAAAAAACATTTTTCAGTGTAAAGAGGCAGCACTTCTTGATCTGATTTATTCTTGTTCTGATTATTCATGGTGAAATGAGACAGCAGTTGACAAATTATTGCCTACCTTTCAAAAGAAAAATCAAAGTACTACATCAAGGAGTTTCACTTACTTTAAAATCGAATACTCATTCATTGCTTTAATAGATGAAGAGAACAGAAGTTGATTCGACAAAGTTCAATACTTTTTGACAGGCCTGTAACTTACAGGGAAACTCCAGATTCTTTTTTGATGTGCAGTGCTGACAAGGATTTAGTTTTCTGCCTGATGTACCATTTTTTGATGTATGTAATAGTTCTTTTTCTGCTTGTCACATTGTAAAATAGCAGATTAACAGCTCTTTCTGTTCATTTCTAATTATTTAATTCAAGAACAATCATCTGCTCTCCACCATTGACACCAGTAACAGGGTGACAACCAAACGTAGGAAGATGAGTTAGAACTTGGGAACTCCCTGCCTACATTATCTTCATAATTTGGACTTCAATAGTTCATGAAGGCAAATTACAGCTACCATTTCCAAGGATAGGCAATATATGCTGATCTAGCCAGTGAGGTTATTGATGTGCGGGTGAATATAAAAATGCTTTGTAGATTATTTTTACCAATTGAACTCAGGATGGAGTGCTACTGATGGATCCACAGTTGGGATTCCTTCCATTCCAGTCTCTAAACTGCAATCCAAGTCTGTATTTCATCTTACCGGTGTAGAGGAGACTACACTGTGAGCAGGAATACAGTAGATTTATTTTTAAAAAGTGCCAATAAACTACTGCTTCACCTCAGACAACAGAGCTGTGGTGATGAACCGATGCCAGTTTTTGAATTAAATAATTGGGAAGGGGAAGAAATAGCCATTAATCTGCCAGTGATTAAGTTGAGAAGCCAACAGAAAATTAATACATGCATCAAAAAATGGCACATCAGATTCTGGAAGGTGTTCTGCGTTTGTCCCCAGAATTGTAAACCTTGATTAATTTTGTTTCCATCCTTCTCTCACCTTCACCTGGTCCATTTCTGATTCTTCACTTCCCTTCCTTGATTCTTCTGTTTCCATTTCTGTAAATGGAATTTCTATTACAAACTCACTAAATTACTTTGACTACACTTCCTTACCGCCATCTTCCTGCAAGTGTTCATTCCATTCTCCCGGTTTCTCTGCCTCCGTTGCATCTGTCCCAATGATGCCGGGGTGCCTCTGACCTATCCTCCTCTTTCCTCAACTGAGGATTTCTTCCTACAGGCTTCTGATAGTCTCTCAACAATATGTGATCCATTTCTAGCATTTCTGCCCTTACCCATTCCCCTCCCTCCAGAATAACCAGTGTCCTTATCCACACTTTCCACTCCACTAGTCTGCACAACCATTAAAGGCATCTTCCTCTTCCCTCCCTTTTCAGAATTTCACAGGGGCCGTTCACTCCTGGTTCACTCCCTGGTTCATTCCTGACACTTCCTCATTGAACCTTTCCATGCAATCATACAATGCCCCATTAGATCCTCTATCCTCCCTGTCTAACACCCCAAACATACCTTCCAGGTGAAAGCAGCATTTTACTTGAATCAGAGATAGTAGGAACTGCAGATGCTGGAGAATCCGAGACAACAAGGTGCAGGGCTGGATGAACACAGCAGGCCAAGCAGCATCATAGGAGCAGAGAGGCTGACGTTTCGGGCCTAGACCCTTCATCAGAAATGGGGGAGGGGAAGGGGGTTCTGAAATAAATAGGGAGAGAGTGGGAGGCGGATAGAAGATGGATACAGGAGAGGATAGGTGGAGAGGAAACAAACAGGTCGAAGAGGCGGGGATGGGGCCAGTAAAGGTGAGTGTAGGTGGGGAGTTAGGGAGGGGATAGGTCAGTCCAGGGAGGACGGACAGGTCAAGGGGGCGGGATGAGGTTAGTCGGTAGGAGATGGAGGCTTGAGGTGGGAGGAGGGGATAGGTGGGAGGAAGAACAGGTTAGGGAGGCAGGGACGAGCTGGACTGGTTTTGGGATGCGGTAGGGGGAGGGGAGATTTTGAAGCTTGTGAAATCCACATTGATACCATTGGGCTGCAGTGTTCCCAAGAGGAATATGAGTTGCTGTTCCTGCAACCTTTGGGTGGCATTGTTGTGGCACTGCAGGAGGCCCAGGATGGACATGTCGTCTGAGGAATAGGAGGGGGAGTTGAAATGGTTCGCAACTGGGAGGTGCAGTTGTACTTCTTTCAGATTGTTCTACGGTATTTGCTGCTCACAATGCAATCTCCTCTATACTGGTGAGACCAAATGCAGACTGGATCACCACTTTCCAGGAACACTTCCACTCTGTCCAAAAGAATGATCCCAATTGTCAGTTGCTTGCCATTTTAACGCATCGCCTTGCTCTTGTGCTGACATTTTAGCTGAGGTCAATGAAAACTGTGGTAACAGTGCCTCATATTCCTCTTTTGCACTTTACAGCCTTCAGCACTCAACATTTGTTCAATATGACCTCTGTCCTCCATTTTTATTTCACTCCATTTCCCTTCCTCCTCAGGTGTCTTGACAACATTGGTTTACTCTCGGTAGATCTGACCTGCTTTCTTCTATTCACATCCATAATTAACACTTGGTTTGCATCAACATCTGTCCTTCACTACCAACAGCACTTCCTCTGTCTTTTGCTATGGGCATCCTTATCATCTGTTCCACTCAGTTCTGCTCCTTTGTCAACAGCTTAAAGACCATCATTTTCCAGTTCTATTTGGTTCCAAAAAGAAAGTTTTGGGCTCCTCTGATGTTGCCTGGCCTGCTGTGTTCCTCCAGCTCCACACTGTGTTATCTCTGACTCCAACATCGGCAGTTCTCACTATCCCCATTTAGGAGCAGAAGCCTGCTTTGTCATTCAATGTGACCATGATTGATCTGATTACTCCACATTCCAATCTAGATCCAATAACCTTTCACTCCCTTGCTCATTGAGAATCTATCTGCCTCTTGTTATACTCATAAACCAGACTGCCAAATTTCTGTTATTACCTGTTGAGGGACCAGAGACTTCTATTTTTAAGGCTGGTAGTAGAATAAAGTCACAGGATATCACAGTTTTGAACAAACAATAGACTTTACCACACAGTAGTGGAACAGCTCTTATTCTAGATTGCTGCACATGAGGAAACATCCTTTCTACATCTACTTTGGCAATACCCTTTAGCATCTTATATACCTGAATTAGATCTCCTCCCATGATATATTATTGGAACTGTATAAAACACTGGTTAGGTCACAGCTGGAATAATTTTGTAGCGTCTGGTCACTATACTGTAGGAAGGAAATAATTGCTCTGGACAGAATATAGTAGAAATTTACAAAAACATTGCTAGGGCTTGAAAATTGCAGCTGTGAGGAAAGGATTAGGGTTGTTTTTCTGAGAACGAAGGAGGCTGAAGGGTGACTTATATTAGGTGTGCAAAAGTCATGAAAGGACAGGGAAGGCCTTTTCCCCAAGTGGAAAGATCGGCAGGCACTGATTTAAAGTGGTTGTTATAAGGAATAGAGTGGACCTGAAGAAAAATGTTTTCACCCAGGGTGCATTCCTTACCGGTTTGGGCTCTGTCTGACCTGTTATGGATTGTTTACACCTGTAATGAGAAAAAAGGGGAGAAATGAGTGAAATGACAGTGGATGGCATTTCTGTTAGCCCTGGCGCACATGGGGTAAACGTGGTGAGCTGTTCTAAAGGACATGAGGAGGCAGTGCAGAGGGCATGCAGATTCTGTGGTGAGGGATGTGAAGGGGGAATTGCAGGTGAGGGAATGCAGTCAGCAGTGAGGTGGGCAGGGCATGAGACTTGGTGCGAGATGGGCGCGGTAGTAGAGATAGAGTGAATATGAAGGGAGTGGTACTTATCTTGGCAGAGTGGAGAAGATCATTGACCTTCTTTTGATGTTGTGGGCTGCTACTCCAAACTCTGGCACTGACTCGGTTGGCAACTTCAGACCAGGCTGGCAGGGACTGGTGGTATTGCCCTTTTGCTCTTCTTTTGGAAAGAGGGCGCCTTTCCTTTACACCACCCTATCCACTAGGACTTCCAGGTCCCTGTCAGAGAAATGTGGTGCCATCTTTTCCTTCTTCATCATGTTCTAATTCTGTCCGTGACCATGCAGGGCAATGTTAGAATGCCAGTGCTCGTTTTGTGTTTTAAAGATGGCATGGGCACTAGGGATTCTGGTTTATCTGTGGCTATCCAATGAGCAGTGAGTTGTTTTAAGAACGATAAAACTGGAGGAAAGTCAGAAGTAAAAGATACCAAAAAGGTAACTACTGTGATGAGTTAGGTGAGATGAGATGAGAACACTTAGCAGGCCTTATGGCAAAAACCCTTCAAACAACTTGATGTAACTCAGACTTACCCAAAATAATGAGATTCAGCCCATTACCTGTTTATCATCTCATTGCTGCTTATGGGCAGCAAGAACAACAAAGATCACATGTGTTTCCCGTGTTTATTTTTAGCAGGGACACATCCCATTTCCCAATAAAGTGAGTGATTTCTTTTCATTAGTGACTGAAACTTGGCAGCCTTAGTTTTTTTTTGTGTATTTAAGTGGATTATGGCATAATTTTGATATATGGCAGATTTAAATGAAGCTGACTGTACCACCCTAGTTGTAGAACAGGTAAATGAAAAGTGCCTAAAGGTGATGAAGGCTGAGGAATTAGGGCAATGCATAGAGAAATGCAGAAGCCAGAGTGTAGTATAGATAGTGAATTCTTTTGCATTCTGTTTCCAGTCTTTGATCTTATTTAACTTTCTTGCCCTTCACTACCAGTGCTTAAAACACCTAAAAACTGTTCTCTTCAAACTAAGGAAGATGACATTGAAAGACCAAATAGAAAAAGGAAAAGAGAGGGACGAAGGGAAAGAAACATGTGGAGAAAGAGAGAGAGAGAAAGAGAGGGATAAACACCGTACATTTTAATTTAAGTTGCATCCTTCTCTCAATAAAGAACTTTTGCCTCTGAGTCAGAAGTTCATGGTTTAAAGCACCACCTTATTAACTAGAATAAGAAATGTTGACTATCATATTCAATACGGCACTAAGGCAGTGCTGCATATTTGTAGATGTGGTGATCAGATGAGACACTAAACTGAGGCCTTGTCTGCTCTTTACCAAGTAAGGTCTAAATAGTTTCACGGCAATGTTCAAAAAGCAGAGGATTTCTCAAGATATTCGCTAGATATCTTACCACAATATCCCTGAAACAGCACCACTAAAATCAGCTACTCAGTTAGCTCATTTGTGTTTGTGGAATCTTGTCATGTTACATTTCTCTGTATTGTAAATAATTAATTGGCTGTGAGCTACCTTACCTAAGGTAGGGTCTAAATCACATCATTATAAAACTTTAAATTACATGAATATGAATTACATAAATTCAAAGTTTTTTCTTCTAATTCCTAAGTCCTTGGTAGAAATTGCAGTCCAGTCTGATAGGTTAGAAATATTCTGTCTCTACTGCCTTCAAAAGTCTAATTTGATGGAATTTGGAGAAATCTTTCATCAGTTAATATTGAATATGGGGACTACATGGTATTATTATTGTTAGCTGGCACAACTCAATAGATTTTGCTCAGCTGGACAGATAATAATAGAAAATGGATAGGAGTTTCATCCCATTGTAAATTCACCTGCTTGGGGTTAGAGTGTGAGTTTTTATTTCATTCATGGGATGAGGATGTCACTCGCTTGGCCAATGTTTATAGCCCATCTCTAATTGCCCTTGAGAAGATGGTGTTGAGCTGTCTGCTTGAACCACTGCAATCTGTAGGGAATGGGTACACATACAGTTGATATGGAGGTAATTCCAGGAATTTGACCAGCCACAATGGAGGAACTACGGTATATTTCCAAATTACAATGGTGAGTATCTCAAAGGAGAACTTACAGGCAGTGATGTTCCCATGCATCTGCTCCCCTTGCCCTCCTAGTGGAAAAGTCTGCAGATTTGGAAGGTGCTGTCAGAGGACCCTGGGTGAGTTATTGCAGATGGTACACAACGCGCCACCATGGGGACAGGAGTAAATGTTGAAAGTTTAGATGGGGTGCCAAACAAGCAGGCTGTTTTGTCTTGGATGGTATCACTCAAGAGTATTTTATAATGCTCTTGACTTAAGTCATATAGATAGTGGACAAGTTTTAGGTTGTCAGGAGGTGAGCTACTGATTGCAAGATACCTAGCCTCTGACCTGCTGCTGTAGCTGCAGTATTTAAATGACTAGTCTGGTTTAGTTTCTAGTCAATGGGAACCCCTGCCCCAGAATCTTGATTGCAGGGGATTCAGTGATGGTAGCGCCATTGAACGTCAAAGAGTGATGATTTGATTCATTCTTGTTGAAGATGGTCATTGCCTGGCAGTTCTGTGGCATGAAGGGCTACCTGGCCCTTGTCAGCTAGCCAGCCGAAGCTAAATCTTGCTGCATATGGATATGGATTGCTTCAGAATCTGAGCAGTGGCAAATCGTGCTGAATAAAGAATGATTAGCGATCTTCCCCAGCTCTGACGTTATGATGGAGGGAAGGTCATTTATGAAGCAGCTGAAGACGGTTGGACCTGGGACATTACCTGGAGGAGTTCTTGCAGTGATATCCTGTGATTAAGATGATGGATCTCTGACAACCACAATTATCTCCCTATCTGCTAGATATGACTCCAACTAGCAGAGGATGTTTGAAACAAGCAAAAACAGAAATTGCTGGAATAACTCAGCAGGTCTGGCAACATCTGTGAAAAGTAAACAGCATTAGCTTTTCGAGTCCAGTGATCTTTCTTCAGAACGTTGGCTGTACTGAAGAAACCCATTTCATGACAGGACCTGGGACGTGCAATAGTTAATAAATATGGAAAAGACGTGGTCATACTCTAAAGTTGGACTCAATATTGAGTCCTGAAGTTCCCCAAGCAGAAGATGAGTTTTAAAAATTATTTTGTGAGATGTAGGCATTGCTGGCTGACCAGGATTTATTGCCCATCCCTAGGTGCCTTTCACAAGGTGGTAGTGAGTTGCCTTCTTGAACCATTGAAGCCCACCTACTGTGGGTTGACTCATAATGGCCTTAGGGAGGTAATTCCCATGACACTGATGGAACAGCAATAGGACGGTGAGTGTCTTGGAGGGAAACTTGCAGGTAGTGTTCCCATGTATCTGCTGCCCTTGTTCTTCTAGATAGAAGTGGCTGAGAGTTTGGAGGGTGCTGCTGGAGTAAACTGTGAAGTAAACATAATTATACCTATACTGCATGTGTAGCTAGTGAGTATGTGTGGGAGGACCTATGTCATAGTGAACTCAGATCAAGTGGAACTGGAGCATGGGTCTGTAAGATCCCAGATAAGATGACTTTTTATACCTTCTTTGTATATAGGCTACAGGGCGGGGCTGAATAGGCTGGGACCACTTTCCCTGAAGTGTCGGAGGCTGAGGGGGGACTTTATAGAGACTTATAAAATCATGAGGAGCATGGATAGGGGAATAGGCAAGATCTTTTTCCCAGGATAGGGAAGTCCAAAACTAGAGGGCATAGGTTTAAGGTGAGACGGTAAAGATATAAAAGGGACCTAATGGGCAACTTTTTCACACAGAGGGTGGTGTGTGTATGGAATGAGCTGCCAGTGGAAGTGTTGGAGGCTGGTACAATTACAACATTTAAAAGACATCTGGATGACTATGTGAATAGGAAGGATTTAGAGGGATATGGGCTAAATGCTGGCAAATGGGACTGGTAATTTAGAATATCTGGTCGGCATGGATGAGATGGACCGAAGGGTCTGTTTCCGTGCTGTACATCTCTTTGACTCTATGATATATGCACACATACACACATACAAACACACATGCACACACACACACAAATACAGGTAATATGCTTAAAAAGGGAACGTGTTTATATGGACAGGAAGGTAAAGTCAGTTGTAGTTTAATGTCCGTACAGACCTTGAGGTGTTAACTTTTAGCCCTGAGTACCAACTGTTTTGCTGTCATTTTGTTTCTTTAGTAGTGGCAAATTTTGTAGCTCTTGAGATCTAAGTGAACAGTTGTTGTTCCAAGTTGCTGTTGCACTGCGTTTTGAGGTTGAGAGAAAGAGGGAGAGAAGAAGTTTTCATATCCTTGCTGTTATCAGTTCATGTTACTTTCTTCTGTTGCTCAAAGGCTGCTTTTGATATACTGTTCATTTGCAGATTCTGATGTTTATGTCATTGTTTCATACTGAGCTGGATAACTTTAGGCAACCTTTAATCTCTTGATCTGTGAAGTTATTATGTGGCTGTAAAACAAAAGATGCAAATTTCTTGACACCTCATTGAATTTCAGTGCCTCTGCTAAAATGATAATTCCAAAGCAACTGATTATGCATATTCCATTGTGTTGCCTGGGCTTATCAACTGAAAACTTTGACAGATGGACTCACATTATTAATTTTGCATTAGTCATATATAAATACCTGATGGTTTACAAATTTTAATCTAGGACAGCGCACAATAACAAATCTTTTTTTTGGATTTGTTCTCTAGGTGTGGTTGTCATTCAGAAACATCTGTAACAATTTATTTCTGTGCTCACTGCAACACTTGGAAGGACAGAGAACAACTCACCCTAGTTTGCTGCAAAAACAGAAGAAAACCAATATTTTACCTATAAACTGTGAAGTAACCATAATTATACCTATACTGCATGTGTGGAAGGACCTATGTCATAGTGAACTCAGATCAAGTGGAACTGGAGCTTGGGTCTGTAAGATCCTAGATAAGATGACTTTTCATACCTTCTTTGTATATAGTTATTTTTAATGAAGATTGTTTCTGTTTATTCACTGGAGAATAGATCTCACATTACTACATGCTGGCAATGGTGAACAGTAGCACAGAACCTGAAGCAACCACTCGTGAGATACCCAACATGAAACCTAGCAATAAATTCAGTGATATGGGAAGAAACTACCATTGGCAGAGAGAACGCCACAGGCAGGAACCCATCCAAACAGTTTTATAGAGAATCATGAGTGCAGAGAGGGAGAGCAGGATGAACTCTTCCTGGGGGAAGTGGTCAGCCCACAAGAAGTTGTCTCTACTGAATCACAGGATGAATTCTGCTACACAGAGATTAAGATAGCTGGCAGAGAAGCTAATTTTAAACTGTGGCTATTGGAGGATATGTGAGGATCCTTTCAGATGCAGATTCATGGTTGAGGCCAATAATCCTCAGGCCATCCTTGCTTTAATTTTGGGGCTTGAGAATGACTAGTATCAGAGTGAGGGGCCAGGTGCACGCTGCACTTTAATGCAATGAAAGCAGGATTACAGAGGTTCTCCACGTTGTTCTGGAATATTATGACTCTCTATTAAGTGGAGTTTCCTGTAAAGCTTTTCTTCTTAACATTTTCTTTGGTCAGCAGTTACCAAACATTTTGACCTCAACTCAGTGCTCCAGGGATCACACTAAACTACAGACACTCCAGCCCTAACATTACAAAAAGGCAGCACGGACCCTTGATTTGTCTTGAAAAGGAAGCTTAAAAATGGTGGGAGAGAAAGGTGCTGAAGAAGGAGGTGACTGTTGTGTGGGTGGGTTCTTTTAAACTGGTCTAGTGTGGATGAGGGCAGCTTCCTTTGTGGTATAATGAGAAGATTTTTCTCAAATAAGCAATAATAGGAAGTCTATCACATTATTGCAACTACATACAGATTATATTACTTGCATTGCTACGAAGCCTATTAGGAGCATACTATCTCAGGTCTATCTCCTTCCAGTCCCTACTTTGATCAAATCCCCATGGCATTATTACAGGAGATGGTACCTACTGCGCTCAATTAAATATTAACAATTTCAGACTGGCACAACAGCGATCAGCCTGCAAAAGTCCATTCCAGATGTTAGTTTTTTCTTTCAGCATTTGCTCTCAGAGATGGAATCGACCAATTATGTCATTCATTTATTGGAGTCTGAGACTTGGATCTTCTTGTATCTTTGGTTTCAGATGGTATTATTCTTGAGAACACAGCTGCTTCTTAACAAGATAAACTGTCTTTTACTGAAGAATGTAAAGAAGAAGTAAAGGTGGATTACACACAACTGACTGAAAAGATGCAGCAACTGCGGTCACAATTAGAAGAGGCAATACCTCCCATAGTAGAAGACCACACCATTTATAGAAAAACAAGAACAAAACCTGTATAAGTTCAATTATTAATTAAAGCTAATAAAACTTCATGGTTTTACAGTCAGTAAAATGACTATGAAATTGGAAATCTCTAAGATTATGGGATCAGAATGAGATCTTCAATTGTGCAGGAAAGAGGTCTCAGAGCTTCAAAACAAATTCAGAATTGTTGATGAATCAGGCAGGATGGATTGCTTCAAACCTGCTCAGGCAGAAGCAAATTTAATTTGATTTGACTTATTACTGTCACATGTACCAAGGTACAGCAAACGTGTTGTCTTAAGTGCTTTACAGACAGATCGTCCTATGCAAAAACATCAGGGCAACAGACCAGAGTACAGGATACATTGTTACAGCCACCAAGGAGGTGCAGAGAGAGATCAACGCTAACATTAAAGAGGTCCATTCAAAAGCCTGATAGCAGCAGGGAAGAAACTGTTCTTGAATCTGTTCGTACGTGCCTTCAAATGGTAGAGGGCGGGAGAGGGTCTACCTGGGGTGGGAGGTGTTTTTGTTTATGTTGCTTGCTTTCCCGATGCTGCAGGAATTATAGATAATCAATGGGTGGAAAGCTGGTTTGCATAATGGACTGAGCTGCGTTCACAACTCTCCGTAATTTCTTTCGGTCTTAGGAAGAGCAGTTGCCATACCAAGCTGTGATGAATCTGGATAGGATGCTTTCTGTGGTGCACCTATAAAAATTTCTAAGAGTTGTTATGGACATGCCAAATTTTCATAGCCTTCTGAGGAAGTAGAGACATTGCTGTGTTTTCTTGACTGCAGTGACAATGGGTGGACCAAGACAGATGATTGGTAACCGTTACTTCCAGGAACTTGACACTGTCAACCATCTCCACTTCAGCACTACTGAAGTAGACAGGGGCATGTCCTCCACTCCACTTCCTGAAATCAATGACCAGCTCCTTCATTTGTTGACATTGGTGGAGAGATTATTGCCTTTTGCACCATGTAATTAAACACTCTATCTCCTTCCTGTATTCTGTCTTGCTGTTGTTTGAGATCTGACCTACAATGGAGGTGCCTTCAGCAAACTTGTAAATGGAATTTGTGTGGAAATTGTATCCTATATGTTGTTATAATCATGCACAGAGATCAACATGACCTTGACATGTTCAGAAAAAAACTTAACTCCACACACAAAGCCCATTAAGAGGTATTGTAAGAATTATAATTAACTAATAAAAGTCTATCCAACAAATCCTTAGGTCCAAATGAATCAAGTCAATATTTGACATACAGAAATTGATGATCTGCATATAAGGCTTTAGGAGGCTGCAAAAAAACATCATGTCAGCAAGCCATGGAAACACTAAAGAGGTTTTTCAACCAAAACTTACAAGACCAAGTATTGAGATTCTACAAACAAAGGCTGCTTTAGTGATGCTAGAAGTTGAGAATCAGAATAAGCTTGAACAGATCCAAACTCAACAAGAGTGCAACTACAGTTTTACTACCTCAGTACGGTTACTGAATTAAAAGCTCAACTGTTAACAGATAATCAATGCAACAATGACTTTCTGGCTGAAAATTAAAAGCTTGCAGAAGAGTTACTAAAATTGTGCACTCAGACAATTGGAGTTCTCATGCACTTAATATGATAGAGAGGAGTACTGTTGGAGGAAAAGGTCTCTGTTGCAAAACTGTTCAGAACTCCAAGATCACAGTGAATGATTGGCTGAAGAAAGCTTTCTGCTATAGTTGATGATTGTTGACTTAATCTGTTAAATAGGAAACATGGAGAGAGAAAACAAGAACGTTTGTTCACTTGTTAATGGCAAATAACATATGTAGAATGAGGTTGACCTTTCAAGATGTTGCCGTACTATACATGAATTTCTTATTGATCTTTGTCAGCGGTTTATCCAATTGTTGATGATAATGCATTCCTACTTTCTCATGGAGCCCACGAGATGTTATTCTTTCAACAGCCTCTCACGGTTGTAGGTGTTGAAATGATACCATGACTTGCAGAAAGAGAAATTCCTACCCTTGAAGTGATGAAGAAGTTTTCGCTTCATCACCTCCAGAATTGTCTTCAGAACACTTTTTGTTCTTCTTTTCATCAAGTAGATTCATCTTTACCTAAGAAAGCAAAGTAGTTGGATAGGAAAGCAAAATTTTCATATGATTGTTTTCATTTCCAAAAGGCTGTGGTCATTAAGCCCTGGATGGTTCTCCTTTGAACCAGTTTTTCCTTGATTAGTCTTCAGTGGTTCTATGTTTAAGGCTTATGAGTGTCAGCAAAAGATGTCATTCCACTCCACCAATATTTTATCCCTCCAAGGAAATAGTATGAGAGTGCATATATCCTGCTTGTCCGAGAGGACAACAGAGACATGTTTGAAGATTAACCCCTTAAGCAAAAGAGACTTATGGGCTGGGAATGGTGGGTGTGAAGAGCTCAATGTTCATGATTAAAGAAAATTGGAATAAGGAGAATTATACCTTTGCTCTAAGTATAGGTTCTGAGCACATGTGAAAGGAGCTGTGTCATCGTGACATGAGATCACATGGAACTGGAGGCTGCATCTGTTGGGCTCCAGATAAGATTTCCTCTCTTACATTCTCTGTATTATCCCTTTTCTCTTCATTTGTTAGTGTTTGGATCTCACATTATTATATAAGCTATCCAAACATCAGCCTGCAACTTAGTCCTAATTCTAATTTTACCTGCGAACAACTTTTCATCAGATGGCTGATGATCTCAGTTCAAATCTCATTCGCTTCAGATGGGAAAAAAACAATCTAATACTATTTTAACTCCAGGTTCTCAAATAAATGCTACTGGTGGATTTCCCAATCATTCCAAGTGGGAAGAATGGAAATAAACAACCTGCAATGACAGGTGAGAGACAAGATAGGTTTTCAGGGCATGTTGAGGGTGTCCCCATGATTAAGCTGCTTGTTCAGTTGGTGGCCAGATGAGAGAGGCAGTTGCATAGTGGTAATATCACTGGGCTAATAATCCAGAACCCCAGGTTAATGCTCTGAGCTTCAAATCCTAACATTACAGAAGGTGAAATTTGATTTTAATATGAAATAATCTGGAATAATAAGCTAATGGTAACCAGGATGAGGGCGTAGAAGGATGACACCAAAGTCGGTGGAGTTGTGGATAGTGCGGAAGGATGTTGCAGGCTACAGAGGGACATAGATAAGCTGCAGAGCTGGGCTGAGAGGTGGCAAATGGAGTTTAATGCAGAAAAGTGTGAGGTGATTCACTTTGGAAGGAGTAACAGGAATACAGAGTACTGGGCTAATGGTAAGATTCTTGGTAGTGTGGATAAGCAGAGAGATCTCGGTGTCCATGTGCATAGATCACTGAAAGTTGCCACCCAGGTTGATAGTGTTGTTAAGAAGGCGTATGGTATGTTAGGTTTTATTGGTAGAGGGATTGAGTTTCGGAGCCATGACGTCATGTGCAGCTGTACAAAACTCTGGTGCGGCTGCACTTGGAGTATTGCGTACAGTTCTGGTCACTGCATTATAGGAAGGATGTGGAAGCGTTGGAAAGGGTGCAGAGGAGATTTACCAGGATGTTGCCTGGTATGGAGGGAAGGTCTTATGAGGAAAGGCTGAGGGACTTGAGGCTGTTTTCGTTAGAGAGAAGAAGGTTAAGAGGTGACTTAATAGAGACATACAAGATGATCAGAGGATTAGATAGGGTGGACAGTGGGAGCCTTTTTCCTCGGATGGTGGTGGCTAGCACGAGGGGACGTAGCTTTAAATTGAGAGATGATAGATATAGGACAGATGTCAGAGGCAGGTTCTTTACTCAGATGGTAGTAAGGGCGTGGAATGCCCTGCCTGCAAAAGTAGTAGACTCGCCCACTTTAAGGGCATTTAAATGGTCATTGGATAAACATATGGATGATAATGGAATAGTTTAGGTTAGATGGGCTTCAGATTGGTTTCACAGGTCAGCGCAACATCGAGGGCCGAAGGGCCTGTACTGCGCTGTAATGTTCTATGTTCTATGTTCTATGTAACCACTATTGAGTGTCATAAATATCCATCTGGTTCACTAATGTCTTTCAGAAAAGGTATTCTGCGATCCTTAACTGGCCTACATGTGACACAACAATGCAGTATGCCCTTTGGGCATGAGACAGAAGATATAGGAGCAGAATTAGGCCATCTGGCTCATTGAATCTGCTCCACCATTCAATTATGGCTGAAATATTTTTCAATGAGATTCTATACCTTCTCTCTGTAACCCTTGATCACCTTACCAATCAAGATCCTCTCTATGATAGTAGGATACTGCAGATGCATTTTCTGAAGAAGAGTCTAGGCCCGAAACATCAGCCTTCCTGCTCCTCTGATGCTGCTTGGCCTGCTGTGTTCATCCAGCTCTACACCTTGTTATCTAAGATCCTATCTATCTCTGTTTTAAATACATTCAAAGACTTGACCTCGGCAACCTTCTGTGGCAATGATTCCACAAATTAACCAGCCCCGCAAAGAATTCCTCCTCATCTCAGTTCTAAAGGGTTATCCCTTCACTCTGAGATGGTGCACTCAGGTCCTAGTCTCTCCTACTAGTGGAAATGTCTTTCCCATATCCACTCTACCCAGACCTCTCAGTAGTCTGTAAGTTTCAATCAGATCCCTCCTTATTCTTTTAAATTCCATTGAGTACAGATCCAGAGTCCTTAACTGTTCCTTGCATGACAAGCTCTTCACCTCAAGGATCATTCTTGTAAATCTCCTCTGGTCCACCTCCAATGCCAGCACATTCTTCCTTAGATACAGGGCCCAAAACTGCTCACAATACAGCATTCCAAATGTGGTCTGACTAAAATCTGATACAGCCTTAGTAGTACAGCCCTGCTCCTATAATCTAGCCTTTTTGAAATAAATGCTAACATTATATTTGCCTTCCCAACTGTGAACTGAATAGAGAATCCTAAAGTAGGCCTCCTAAATCCTTTTTTACTTCAGATTTCAAAAGCCTTTCCTCATTTAGAAAATAGTCTACACCTCTATTCTTCCTACCAAAGTGCATGACCTCACACTTTCCTACATTGTATACCATCTGCCATTTTTTTGCCCACTCACCTAGTCCAAGTCCTTCTGCAGCCTTCCTGCTTCCTCAACACTACCTGTCTCCATCTATCTTTGTGTCATCTGTAAACTTAGCAACAATGCCCTCAGTTCCTTCATCTGTGATCCCAGCACGGACTCCTGCGGAACTCTGCTAGTCACTGGCTGCCATCCTGAAAAAGACCCCTTTGTCCCTACTCTTTGCCTTCTGCCAGTCAAACAAACCTCTATCCATCTCTAACAACATGAGGTCTTACCATATTTAGCAACCTCCTGTGGGGCATCTTGTCAATTTGGGATTGGCAATTATAGCCGGCCCAGCCAGAGGTGTCCTCATCCCATGATCGATTTAAAAAAAGAAGAGAGACTCAAAGTCACCTCCCACCGTGGTTACCTAATAAAAGTTGGAATCAGACTTTAATATTATCAAGATTCATCATGGAGATTTGAAAGAACTCCAGTTGATGGGGTGGCTGTCCCATCACAGTAGGTCAGCCCAGGTGGTTTCTGTATGGTTTCAGCCCAGAAACTAACCACCCACTTATGATTTTCACTGTGTATGGGAATTAAAAGCAATCTTAATTTCACTGTTGCTCCTTCTGTAATATAGGTGAATGAGAAATGTTGGCTAGGACAGATTGCAATTATGGTGCATGCTGTGTAGAATGGATGATACGCGAGATTACCATTAAAGAGGTGGGAGTGAAGGTGACCTGCTTTATGAGATTAATTTTACATCAACAGCAAAGATGGGTTGTGAATGTTGTCACTGTTGAGCCTCTGGTCTTGATGAAAGGATGGGCCCCCAGAAACACGCACCCTTCATCTATGGGGTTTTGCATGGTGTTGATAAGGGCACTGACAAGAGACAAGAAGTGTCCTCCTGCAGGTGTTTTTAATCGAGGTGAGGTCTCCTTTCTTTATCAGGTACAATAAGCATTTTGTGGCTGAAAATATTAACCAATATTTTACTGAAAGTTGCTCGTCAATTTCTTGAAGGCC
This sequence comes from Rhincodon typus, assembly GCF_021869965.1. Lineage (NCBI taxonomy): Eukaryota > Metazoa > Chordata > Chondrichthyes > Orectolobiformes > Rhincodontidae > Rhincodon > Rhincodon typus. The sequence continues at coordinate 90,814,331 of NC_063335.1, forward strand.
TTTAATTTAGCTTTAATGGAAATTCAACTCACCTCTAAATAAATACCTTCTATGCATTTTGAAAATATTAATGACTTGGCATTTAATAAAGCACATCCAATATCTTATCTCACAGAAGACAAGATGATAGGGGTCAAGGACCTCATACACTAATAATTCAGCCGAGCTGAGAGAGGAGCTATTTGACTGAGTGGCTAGTTTAAAATAATTGCACAGCAATACAATAGGGGTCTTTCAGACATTTGCAGATTGCGGAGCTCCCACCCAAATGAGGAGCGATATCATTAACTGTGCTGAAAACTTACAAATATTGTCATTTATTATCTTCGTCAGCCAGAACCATCTGTGAAAGAGTTGGAGACAGGGACGACAGTGGCTGATAGAAGGTGGTTAGGGATCGGCCAGAATCCTTTTCTTGGGCAACATTTCTTTAGAAGATAGCAAATTATGGAGGAGAAACTCTCCAGTCTCCTGAAGGCTTTCCTTCTGGTTATCATTCTTTTCCTCATTCCCAAAAAAAGTTTGCAGTGAGTGTGATTGGACAGAAAACTTGAAACTAACCTAAGACTGACATCTTTTTGGACTTGCAAGATGGAATCTTCCCAGGCCCTAAACAACGTGACCAATGGTAAGAGATTTGGTAGAAATATGTGAGATATCATGTGAGGACTTACTCAGCAACAAGACCAAAATGTCACATCTTCCAACCAGGTTCTAGAACTCGGGATGAAATTTTCATTAGTGAACGGCGAGAGTTCGATTAACAGGGATTTTCGCTCATTATAGCCCTCAGTGCTATCTAATCCCACCTCATTCTTGTACAGGCTATGATTCTCCCACCTACTGGATAGAAAAGAGATGCCAAGAATTCCCACCTTGTAAGTCTCAGTGGGTATTTGGTGAGCCCAGCTCACTGCTTGTTCCTCCAGACCTCCATCTTGGACACCTGGCACCAAGATAGAATCCCTACCATCTATTCAGCCCATCACCAACCCTCCAAACAGCATCCCACCCCTTACCTTACATTTTCCACCCTAGACACTATGGGCAATTTAGCATAGTCAATTCACCTAATATGCCCATCTTTGGACAGGAGGAGGATACCTGAGCACCTGGAGGAAACCCATGCAGACATGAGGAGAATGTGCAAGCTCCACACAGACAGTCACCTGAGGCTTGAATTGAACATTGGTCCCTGGTACTGTGAGGCAGCAGTTCTAACCACTGAGCCACCGTGCTGTCATCTCAGGGTGTGCTCCGTGGACAGAGGTTGCACGCATCCCATGTCCATGGCTGTTGCCATCCGACATGTGCCAGCCTCTTCACCACCATGACACATCTCTGACCCACTTACACTACACTTCTGCAGTTTAATAATGCACTTCAGAGTTTGCTAAGACCTTTTATTGCTCAGGAAGAAGCACCAAGTTCACAGACTTGACCTGAGATCTCAACGATCCTCACTTGATCTCTTAGCCCTCATTCAGTTGTACCTAACGGGCTGTTCACTGCATCTCTGTATTGCATTGCATTTCAGTGTTTTGCCTCCCAGATGCTCTTTAAAAGCTCACAGTGCTTCTATCTTGCTTTGCAGTTCACAGCAATGAGAAAGGCAGCTTGGTATGCCTGTTAGTGGTTGGATATCTTACCAGTGCTACATCAGTTTCAGTCTCACATCTGTACCATATGCGATCCGTGTGCATAGCAATGCAATGCATGGGCTACAAGTACATGCCTATATCTTAATGCCTCTTAAACCCTTCAAGAAGACAGCCTTCAGTCAGGGGATCCTGGCACACTAAGACAAGTGTGGCAGCCTCTGATATCTATCTTGACTCTTATTGCCCTGTTGTAGGTGGTTTTCTCCTGTAATGAGAGAAAAGGAGGGATTAAGTGAGATGAAAGTGGGTGGCACAGCTGTTAGTGCTGCTGAAGGTGGGGGAAAGGTGGTGAGGTGAGTAGCAGAGGCAGCAGCCATGCAGGATTAGTTGTATGGGGATTTTGTGGGTGAGAGCGTGTGAAAGATAATGATACGTGCAATGGTGAGAGTGGTGAGAGGTAGTTTATAGAGAAGATGATGTCACTTAACATGGCAAATTCACAAAGCCTTGCAGAGACATTCATGAAGTTTGACGAAAATGACACTTAGCAAAAATATGGGGCTATTTGGCCCTGTGTTAACTGAATAGAACATCATAAAAAGATTACATTAATCATATTGATCACATCCAATATCCTTCATAATTAAAAACCGAAAAAACTGTGGATACTGTAAATCAGGAACAAAAACAAAGTTGCTGGAAAAGCTCAGCAGGACTGGCAGCATCTGTGAAGGTAAAAACATAGTTAACGTCTTGGGTCCGGTGACCCTTCCTCAGAACGGTTCTGAGGAAGAGTCACTGGACCCGAAACATTAACTCTGTGTTTGCCTTCACAGATGCTGCCAGCAACTTTGTTTTTGTTCCTTCATAATTAAGACTGAATACAGAATCTGGGCAGCCTTTGCACAACAAACTGATGAATGATAGAACTGACTCATATAATCAATCATACAGAAAAGAAGAGGCCTTTCAGTCCATCAAACCTGCACTGACAGAAAACTACTCTAAATCTACACCAGTCTCACTTTCCAACACTTGGTCCATAGCCTTCAATGTTATGAGTTTTCAAGGTACTTTTTCAAAGTTGTGAGGATTCCAGCCTCAACTATCCTCCAAGACAGTGCATTTCAGATTTCCACCATCCTCTAGGTGAAAAACAAATTCCTCAAATCTCCTCTAAACCTCCTGCTTTTCACCTTAAAATGATGTCCCCTTGTTATTGACCCTTCAACTAAGAGGAACAGCTGCTTTCTATCCACCCTGTCCAAGTCCCTCACAATCTTATACCTCAATCAGATCCCCTCTCAGTCTTGTCTGCTTCAAAAAAAACAACCCAAGCTTATCTAGCCTCCCTTTATTGATAAACTGCTCCATCCCAGGCAAAATCCTGGTGAATCTGCTCTGCAACCCCTCCAGTACATTCACATCAATCATATAGTGTGCTGACCAAAATTCTGTACAGCTCCAACGTAATCTCCATGCTCATTATCTATGACACAGGCAAGTATCCTGTATGCCTTGTTAACTACCCTACTAACCTGACCTGCCACCTTCAGGGAACTGTAGATCGCCTGCCCAAGATCCATCTGTTCCTCCTAGCTTCCTAGATTCTGACCATTTGTTGAGTTTGCCTCAAGAATCACCAAGCTGATATTTTCTAATCAACCAGTTCAGAGATGCTATTAAACACATCTCTGGAGCACGTGGATTTGAACCCAGGCCTTCAGTGGTAGGGACACTAACACTGTACCAACAGAGCACCCCACAACGACCAATCTGATTTTGGTGACAATAATTAAAGGATGAATATTACACACATCCTGAGGAAAACTACAATGTTCATTGTCGAATGGCTCAGTGAAATCCTTGACATTCAATGAAGCAGGTAAGTAGGACTTAATTTGAACGATTGTAGTGAAGCATTCAGAGAGATTATAAACACAAGCTCTGCACGTGATTCTGATCCGGGGAGGTGATGGCCTAGTGGTATTATTGCTGGACTGTTAATCCAGAGACCCACATAATGTTCTGGGAACCTGGGTTTGAATCCCACCATAGCAGATGGTGGAATTTGAATTCAATTTTTAAAAAAAAGTCTGGAATTAAAAATCTAGTGAAGACCGTGAATCCATTGCCGATTGTTGGCAAAACCCATCTGGTTCACTAATGTCCTTTAGAGAAGGAAACTGCCATCCTTACCTGGTCTAGCCTACATGTGACTCCAGACCCACAATGTGGTTGACTCTTAACTGCCCTCTAGGCAATTAGGGATGGGCAATAAACGCTGCCTAGCCAGCGACGCCCTCATTCCGCGAATGAAAAATAAAATAAATTCAGAGGCACTAGCTAACCAGGTATTTGATTTATGTGAAAGAGGGATGTCTTTAAGAGGAGCTAAATCCAATTAATTTCCTCTAGACTATTTTAATGAATGAAGATTTGATTTTGATTTATTTGATTTAAGTTTTATTGTCATGTTTACTCAAGTGCAGCTGTACAGGTGTACAGTGAAAAGTGTACAATGTCATCACACATGACACCGTATTAGGTTCCATAAAGGTACCTTTGTACCTACAAAACTTAGGTACAAGTAGTAACATAGAGAAACTAAGTTAAAAATAAAGCATTACCATTATTCTTAGTATAAGGAGAAAAATAAAGGAATAAAGTTAAAAGGTAAGATTACATATTATTAAGTGGAAAAGTAAAGGAATAAAGGTAAAAGTTCAACAGTCTTTTGGAAATGCACTCCCTGCAAGGACTCGGTCTCCTCTTCTGTGGCCCACTCTCCAAGAAACTTCAGGATTCCTGCTCTTGACATTGCAGATGCCAAGGGAACCTCTCATTCACTGACACTTTGGACTCACTCTAGTGACGTTGGGCTGAGGCCCAGAACTGCTCCATGCAGCAGACCTCCAGCTGACACTACTCCGGGCCTACAGTTGCTCCATGCACCAGACCTCCAGCCAACACTATTCTGGGCCTACAGTC
>NC_063335.1:90818932-90859845 GCF_021869965.1 Rhincodon typus
GCTCCATGCACCAGACCTCCAGCCAACACTATTCTGGGCCTACAGTCGCTCCATGCACCGGACCTCCAGCCGACACTATTCTGGGCCTACAGCTGCTCCATGCACCAGACTTCCAGCCAACATTGTTCTGGGCCTACAGCTGCTCCATGCACCATACCTCCAGCCAACACTACTCCAGGCCTACAGCTTATCCATGTCCCAGACCTTCAGCCGACGCTATTCTGGGCCTACAGCTGCTCCATGCACCAGACCTCCAGCTGACATTATTCTGGGCCTACAGCTGCTCCATGCACCAGACCTCCAGCCGACACTATTCCGGGCCTACAGCTGCTCCATGCACCAGACCTCCAGCTGACACCACTCGTGACCCATGTCCTATGCCATGCTCCCCATGATGCCATTGCTGCTGCTTCGTCTCTCTCCAGATGACAGTAGTTGCAAATCCCTAGAATAATACATAACAGTGAGATGAAAGACAATTTTAGTCGCTAGTATTTTGTTTGAATTTTGTCAATGACTCACCTGGAAAAAGAGGTGTGTAGATGAGTGGCATGGAGCAGAAAGCACTTTGGTTTCTGTGGCTCCGCTGCACTGAGATAATTAATTCCCATTAGGGCAGCAGCCAAGATGTAATGATTATCTTGTGTCCCCACTTCCTCTGGGTTAGGGAGAGGAAAATCATTGCAGACTGAATATTAATGAAAATGAACATGTGCTAGCAATGATGGGAACAGGACCTGACTCGCATATGATGATCCCTCAAGTTGAATAGCTCAGTGCTGTGTTAGACCTGAAAATTGTACATCCTTGCTGCGCCCACAGTGGTGTGGGTAAGGGGTATCAGAAACCAAGTAAGCAAAATAAGCATCAATGAAGGATTGTGTTACTCGTGAATGTCAAAATCTAAGTTATTTTGATAAGTCCAATCCAGAATATTTACTTGAACCAATCAAATGTATATTTCAATCATCCTCTTTGGCTCTGTGATAAAGTCCCTGCCTCTGAGTCAGGAGATCTGGGTTCAAATCCCACCTACTCTAGAGATGTGCCATAACATCTCTGAAGAGGTTGCTTAGAAACTGGCAGTATTTTGGGCAGCACGGTGGCTCAGTGGTTAGCACTGTGGCCTCATAGTGCCAGGGACCCAGGTTCTATTCCACCCTCAGGCGACTGTCTGTGTGGAGTTTGCACATTCTCCCTGTGTCTGCATGGGTTTCCTCTAGGTGCTCTGGTTTCCTCCCCCCATCTAAAGATGTGCAGGCTCGGTGGATTGGCTGTGCTAAATTGCCCATAGTGTTCAAGGATGTGTAGATTAGGGGGGTGGGTCTGGGTGGGATGATCTGAGGTTTGGTGTGGACTTGTTGGGCCGAAGGGCCTGTTTCCACACTGTAGGGATTCTATGATTCTCTTGAAGTGATTTTTTTAGAAAACTAAATTTCCATTTCCATAGCTTAATTAAAGTTTGTACTTTTCTTTTAGAAAGAGCATTGCTACTATTTGCTGGACACCTTAATGTTAACAGCTTACTAAAATTTCTTACCGTGTTGGGGTAATACTGTGCTGAGGACTGAAATTTCTTTGCGAGTGTCTGTATTGAGCTCCATGGGTGGAATCTAATAGGCACCTGAGTAACAAGGGCTATGGTGAGATTTGTGGCAGAATCAAATTAAGAGCAAATTACTGACTTAGATAGAAAATTAGTTGAGTGACTGGAAGCAGAAAGTTGGAATTACGGGTAAATACTCAAATTGGTAGGAATTGGTTAGCAGTGTCCTCCAGGGATCTGTGATGAGGCCTCAGTTAATCACAATATTCATTAACAACTTGGAAAATGGCATAAAATGTCAAATATTCAAATTTGCTGATGACACAAAATTGGGCAGTATTGTAGACAGTGTTGAGGACAGCTTAAAATTATGACAGGATTTTAATAGATTAGGTGAATGTGAATGTGCTGTGGGGCAGAGGGATTTTAATGCAAGCAAGTGTGAAGTTATCCATTTGGACAGGAAAAGGATAGTTCAGGATATTTTTTCAAAGGCATAAAATTAAATGCAGTGAATATCCAAGAAGATTTGGGGTTCAGATGCATATTTAAAATGTTTGTAGTTCTGTAAAATTGAATACCTTTTCTTTATTTCTTTATTCTTCTGCCTTTATATTCTAAGTTTTTATTTATTTTTCAGTGTTTTAAGATGGCGCCAGAGAGTGGTGACTATATAACACATTTCACTGTATTTTGTAACAAAATACACGTGACAATAAATAAATCAAATCAAATCAAAATGACATGAACAGGTGCAGAAAATAATCAAGAAGGTTAATGGACTATCTAAAGGACTGGAGTCTGAGGATGCAGACATTATGCTTCAGTTCATAAAACCCTAGCTAGACTCTACTTAGAGTACTGTAAACAAATCGGAGCACCAAAACTTGCGAAGGATGTTTTGGCCTTGGAGGGAGTTCAACACAAATTTTCCAGGATGATAAAAACTGAAAGAACTGCAGATGGTGTAAATCAGGAACAAAAACAGGAAAAGCTCAGCAGATCTGGCAGCATTTGTGAAGAAAAATCAGAGTTAACGTTTCGGTTCCAGTGACCACTCCTCAGAACCTAAACTGGACTTCTGTCCTTAAGTTATAATGAGAGATTAGACAAATTAAGCCTTTATTCTCTAGAATTTAGAAGGTTAAGGGGTGATCTAATAGGGTCTTCAGGATATTAACAGGGAAAGACAGGGTAGATAAAAATATACTACTTCCACTGGTTGAGGATTCTAGAACTAGGGCACACAGTCTAAGAATTATGGCCAGACCATTCAGGAAAGATGTTAAAAAGCACTTCTACATGCAAAGGCCAGTGGAAGTTTGGAATATTCTTTGTCCGATGGGCAATCAATGCTAATTCAATTGTTACATTTATATTTGAGAAACATTTTTTTATTAAGCAAGGATATCAAGGGATATGGGCCCAAGGCAGGCATATGGAGTTAGGTCACAGATTAGCCATGATCTTATTCAACGGTAGAGCAAGCTCGAGGGGCCACATGGCCTACTCAAGTTCATGTGTTTCTACAAGGCCAATTATTGAGAGAAACTCACTGCATCTTTTATGTATGTTGAGCAGCCAGACAAGTTTCTTGCTAGGCAGCAGCATGTTGCTAATTAAGGGAGATTATTGCTTGATTCTTAATGTCACAACTCATTTTATTAATATTCAGCTTTCTATTTTATCAAACACACTAAACAATCTCAATATCAAGAAATCTCAACATGGAAGTCAGAGCAGGTATCTGACAATTTCAGTTTGCTGTTTGCTCCAAAAGACCTCTATGTTAGATACAGGGCAACAATCTGTCAGGACACATCCGTGGGCACCTGCACACAATTGGCATCCAACCCTCATGGCACACTCTGATCCCCTTATGGTATATTCCTGCACTCCAATTTTACAACTTGGGCTATACCAGCAACTATCATTGTATTGCTGTATCAAGGACACTGTGCTCAGGGCCACACACCCATCTTATGGACTGGACAAGGCTGTATCTTTGGCCTATTTGCTTGCTGTCATATCTCTCATTCCCTCTGAACCGGCATGCTCTTAGCATCCTTCCCTTGTGTTTGCCTTGCAGTTTAACATAGACACCAAGGCAAGAAGCTTGTCATGGTTGCTAACAGACCTCAGTCAAGTCAAACCTTTGCTCATAAGGTCACTACACAATAGGTCAAGGGCAATCTCCAATGCAGTCCAGGGGCTTAGGCACGGTCAGTCAGCTACTTGGGGCAGCCAGACCTAGGATCCTGTCCACGTAATGAGTGAGATGCAGAATGTCAGGCAACGCAGCACTCATCTTCAATCCTTCTGCTGTACTGGGGACTATATTCCTCCTGGAACGAGAGAGAGGCATGTACCGTAGCTCAGTGGTAAGCACTGCTACGTCACAGCGCCAGGGACCTGGGTTTGATTCCACCCTTGGGTGACTGTCTGTGTGGAGTTTGCATCTTCTCCCAACGTCGGGGTGGGTTTCCTCCAAGTGTCCCTGTTTCCTCCCACAGTCCAAAGATGTGCAGGCTAGGTGGATTAGCCATGGGAAATGCAGGGCCACAGGGAGGTGGGTCTGGGTGCAATGCTCTGCAGAAGGTTGGTGTATTCTTGCTGGGCCGAATGGCTTGCATCCACACTGTAGGAATTCTGTGATTATGGGGAATAAAAAAGTGGGTTGTTGCTTTTGTTGCAGTTCAGAAGGTAGCCCAAATGGGTGAATAGGTAGCGCAGAGGAAATGCAATGTCAGTGCTTTTGTGGATGGGGGTGGGTAAGAGTGAATGAGGGAAGATGTTGCAGGCAATAGTGAGAATGGTAGAGCATGAACCTTGGTTGGAGGTGGGTATGGCAGCAGAGATAGGGTGAGAATGAGACATTGGAGAGAAGGTGGTGCATTCATGCTGATAGATTGGAGAAGGTCATTGAACTACTTTCTACAGGGCTGTGTATTCCTCCAGACAGTCCAGATTGATCTGATCCAGGTGATAACTTCGGACCAGGCTGGCATAGTCTGGTGTTGTGGCTTTTTTTTGCTGGTCTTGGTGAACAGGAAGTCCTGCATGTCCAGTAGGACCTCTAACTAGATATCTTTCCCTTGCCTGCCATGTCCAGGGCAAATTTCAGGACTCGTGCAGTGCAGTTTTGTGATGTTTGTCTGGGTGCATGATTGGCTTTTAAGGATAACGCCAGTGCCAGGGATACCCATCAATTCCAGAATATTCAATAAGTGGCGAGTTGTTCCAGAAATGGTACATGGTAACATGGGGCTAGATTCACATGAGGTAGATGTCATAGGGATGGGATAGATGGATAATGAGGCAAGTTTTGTAACATACAAAAAGAAAACTTGCTAGGTCTCACAGCAAAAAACCCTCCAAAAATCTTGGTCCAACTCAAACCTGCCAACAAATGTAAGATTCAGCCCCATGACTTAGTTGAGAAATGGGCCTTCCATTGGAGTAGGACAACAGAAGTATTGGTAGAGGTTTTTTTGTTCTGGCGTAGCAGCCTTAGAAGTCTGGTGGGGCAGGAAATAGTGAGTAGCCATATTGAAGTGGATCCCCCAAGGTATTTCTGCCACAAATAGGTGTGATTCTAAAGTGCAATAACTGAGGGTTCTCCTACTGTATGTGGAGGCCCCCAGCTCAATGGAGGTGGCTTCTCTGTGCAACTGAAAGAGGTGCCATCAGCACTGGAGGCTCCATGCCCCATTGATAAAGTTTGGAATAGGAAAGGCCGCTGTTGTAGCCAATATTCCCCCTGCCTCCATTAATAGGCTGACCTCACTCCTTTTCAACCATAATATCCCATCCTATGAGCTCTCACTAACAAGTAAAGCAGATGATGCTAACACAGAGCAGGCAATTCAGTATCGTTGGAGAGAATAGGCAAGATAAACTTTCACATTCAGAACCATTTCAAAATAGTTTGCACACTAAACCTTGACTTTGTCTGCCCCTGCTCCAGATGTTGACTGATCTGTTGTGTGTTGTCAGCAACTTTCTGTAGTTGCTTTCAGATTTCTAGAACCACAGGCAGTGTTCTTTAACCTTCTCTCACATTGAAATAAATTCTAACGCATTCTTTCATCTAACCTCTGTAGATTTTCGCTTCCTCCGCTCATCCATTTTAATCTTTGAACCGTATTAAGCACTGGAAAACCAGGAAATAGAGCAACAGTTTGAAATTGAGCCAATTCTATACGGTTTTATAAGCACTTATTTTTACAAGAGTTACCTGATACAGACATGCAACTTCTAAATCACCCTGCACAGATTCAGTCTGTTCCTATGTATAGGAGGACACGTTATTCCCCAGTTCATGCCTACCACTTGCATAAAATTAATATAAATTCATGTGCTATAATGAGGGCTACCTCCATTTAGTCTTTCATCAGCCAGTTATAGAGTATTAAAACTTAAGCTTAATACCACGCCTGGCAATGCCCTCACATCAAGCTTGTTATACCACTAAGTCCAGCACCTTCAGGAGACAATGGGAGAAAAGCCATTAGGAAGTGATTGGTTATCTTGAGCTGCAAGTATGTGCTCCAATTGACTTTACATCGCCTCATCTTCAGAACTGTTCCACAACAGGATACTTATCTATCTACCCTTTTGGAGCTTAATACTCTCAATGGACTCTCTGACATGCCCTCTGTCTTTGATAGCTTGAATTCAAGGGCACTGCTGGCACAGACCATAAATAAGGAAGGTGGTACAGTCATGATAGAATCCCAGAAGTAATTAGTTGCTGGATTTTTTTGCTTTTTTTTCTCTTAAATTACAACTTGCACGCAGTTTAGAGGGGAGTGTTCCAGTAATGAGGCTGTGGGAAAGTTGTCATATGAAATGTCACTGCTCTCGAGAGAAAATTCTCATCTGATAAGGCTCTGATTAGTGTACACAAATGGCCTGGAATTCCAGATTCTGCTTTAAGTCATGGTCACTCACAAATTACAATCCATTAGACTGGGACTGCAAAGCAAATCATTTTAGAAAAACACAAGCTGTCGGGTAGGTCAGAAGGCCTGGGTTGAAGATAATTGGCAAAAGAACCCCAATAGAGAAATGTTTTCACACAGTAAGTTTTTATGATCTAGAATGCAATGCCCAAAAGGATGGTGGAAGCAGATTCAACCATGATAAGGGAATTGAACATAAGTTTTGCAGGGTTATGGAGAAAGATTGGGACTAATAAGATTGCTTTTTCAAAAACTTAGGCACAAGTATGATGAGCCAAATGGTCTTCTTCTGTGCTGTAAGATTTCTAGATTCTAACTAGGGAGGCTTTTGTTCTTTGTTTTGAGGTGTGCATTTCCCAAAACACCATCTGACAATATACCTTGTTTGAAACAGATATGCATGGTCTAATAGAGCTACTTTGCCTTGAAAGTAAATTGAAGTAATTTAGTGTTAATATCCTTTTAAATTGAATTTGTCTTTCACAAGCTTCTATTTCAGCAATGCTTTTTTCTTTCTAATTTCAAAAATATCTTAATTAACTATACTATGATTTGAATATGAGTATAATATTCATTAGGCTGTTAGATTTTGTTTAGCCAAGCCAAAAGCTTTAGATGGTCGAACTTTTCTAAATTTTTCATGCAGTGTCACAGTCAAACCTTTTTTTAGTCATCTTCAGTGCAGAGAAATGGATTAAACATTCTGCAAAGTTCATTTGACCCTTCCAGAACAGACAGAGCACACAGGTCAGATATAGGGTAAATTCCCTCAACACCTGTAGTTCTTAAACAGGGGTTCACAGACACCTGGAGTCTGTAGAGACATTCTCTGAAATAATCTGAAAGTGTTTACCGAGCTAAGCTCGGTGCAAACTGAGCTGGCTGTCTCTTCTCAGAGGCGAAGATGCACAGAGTGCTCTGAAAATTGTCATCTCAAGCTGTACTTAGCAGGGCTGAAGGTGGGCACTAAATGAGTTCAGCCATGATAAAATGAGGGGAGCTTTTGTTTTAAATATCCAATATTTTAACATATGCTTTAATGCATTTTTTAACATACAGCACTTCAGTACTGAGTTTTCTACTTAGCATTCTAATTCATGTGAGGACCCTTGGTCACAAATCCATTTGCAAAAGGCTCCTACAAAGAGTAGTTTGTGAACCATTGCCTTGCATTGCCATTTCAAGTCTTCTTATGCCAAATACAAGCAGGACAACTGGGGCAGGGGTGAGGGAGTGCTACTAAAATCAACTTGTGGCAACTACATCCAAAAAACAAATGAAAAGTGCACAGATTACTTTCAGAATGAAGTGTCGTTAGGCGTTCCTGAATTAGCTGAGAACAGGTTAAACAAAGTTCTTATAACATTGATATTTAACTTATTAAGGTCATAAGATTTGGAGCAGAATTAGCCCATCGAGTCTGCTCCACCATTCAATCATGTTTCTCAACACCATTCTCTAGCCCTCTCCCTGTAACCCTTAATCCCCTTACTAATCAAGAACCTACCTATCTCTGTCTTAATGACTTAGTCTCCACAGCCCTCTGCGCTAATCAGTTGCACAGATTAACCACCCTCTAGTGGAGGAAATTCCTCCCCATCTCAGTTCTAAAGGGCCTTCCCTTCATTCTGAGGCTACGCTCTTAGATCCTAGTCTCTCCTACTAGTGGAAACATTTTCTCCATGCCCACTCTATCCAAACCTTTCAGTATTCTGTAAGTTTCAATCAGAACCCTCCCCCATCCTTCTAAATCCCATTGAGAACAGACCCAGAATTTTCAACTTGCTCCTCATATGATAAGCCATTCATCTCTGGGATCATTCTTGTAAATCTCCTCTGGACCTCTTCCAACACCAGAGGTCACTCATATTCTTGAGGTGTGTAACCCATCCTCCCATAGCCCTTGTTACTGCCTATGTGTTAGAAATTGGGTGCCATGAGCTTCAAAGTAGCAACGAGCAGCACATGCTTCTGGAATAAATGGTGCTTCATTGCATAAGAGTCAAATGTTAAAACATGCACACTGCTTTCTGCTAGAAGCAGAGCAGGAAAATCATAATCTCAGTCAGTGTGCCATGTTGATTTGACAGTACCATTTTAGAGCTGAGTACTCCACCAAAGAGTGTACAGCTGAGCATGCAGTCTTCAGATCCACATCGTCAATGGCTGTGAAGGTAACCATGGAGATGAACTATTACCTGACTGACTCCTTCCAACATAAAGCTGGGGATATTTGCCATATCTCACAGCTTGCTGCCTGATATTACATAAGGTATGTCACTGAAACTCAGTCAACTACGTTTGATTCTGTCTTGCAGATGACAGAGAGCAAGCATGCGGCTTTGCTTGAATTACAGGTTTTTTTTGCAACTGATTGCAATTACTTGTACATCAGTTTGTCAGCACTATATTTCACCTTTGGTTTACACCAGGCCACGAACACTCAGCAGCAGTCTGTACCATCCCTCTATGGTCAGTAGTGATCTTGGCTGTTTATCTGGTAGGTAGCAGCAAGGCACTGGCAAAGTGTTAGTGGTTAGCGCTGTCTTCCTGAAGCAATTTCATACTTCCCGGAGCCCCTGCAAAGGTGCTTCAACAAGCCCAATAATCTGCTGCAGAATATTAATTAGATTGCTGGGACATCCTGAAGGTCTCTGATTCACAGCTGTGATGCCATCTGAATGAACAAGATAGCAAGTTGAGCTTTATACGATAGCAGTCTGAACTCCCAACACAGCCCTCAGGTCATGGGTGGCGTCTGCTATAATAGAAACTGCAGCAATTGGCTATCAGGCCAATTGTATCATGGTTGGATCCACTTAGGTTAACAAAATTGGCTGCTACATCTTCACTGGAGGGAATGGGCTTTGAAATCTATGCAGGTCTACCCCATGTTATCTTTAAATGGTGTTAGTAAGTGGCAATTTTGAGCTCCTTGTTGATCTTTCCCTCCAGATGAAAGTATGATGCTGGATTCCCCAACACTTTTTGACATTGACTGCAGGCATTTTGGCATCCTTCCTAACAAATCAAACATGTTGTTGTGCACGCCCATTCTATTAGCTGTCCTCATGAAACTGCTGAATTAAGTTCTCTACAATGGAATCCATGTGCAAATGCTTACCCTGTGAATCTCACAAATTTACTTGCCCTCTGCCCTGACAACACATTTACAACTTCTAACTGATTACCTCTAACCTAGCCTCTAATATAACTGCAATGAGGCCTCCAGTGGTACAGTGTAGTGTCCATACCTCTGAGTCAGAACACCTAGTTTCAAGTCCAACCTGTTCCAGAGGGTGTGTCATAACATGTCACTGAACAGGAGAGATAGTCAGAACTGCCGATGCTGGAGTCAGTGATAACACAGTGTGGAGCTGGAGGAACACAGCAGGCCAGGCAGCATCAGAGGACCAGGAAAGTTGACGTTTCAGGGCGGGACCCTTCTTCAGAAGAAGGGTCTGCAGAAGGCTCCCAGCCTGAAACGTCAACTTTCCTGCTCCTCTGATGCTGCCTGGCCTGCTGTGTTCCTCCAACTGAACAGGAGAACTGATTTTCTAATTGGGTGATTAAATACATTGATGGTGGGTGTTTAAAATTAACAAACTAAAATGGATAAATGCAGTGTCAATATCTGGTCGCTGAGTATGTGGATTGGTTGATGTCTTCATGCAAACTTTTCTTGATGTTCTCCCATTGCCTACCCAGTTTGTACTTCATGGGTACCTGAAAGATAAAAGGCAAAAATACACAATGTGAAGAAGGGTCAAAATTAAGATGATCAAGTGGCATGCCTCAGCATGAACATTTTAATAATGACCAGCAGCCACAAAAGGTCTCTCCATCTCATACACCAAGGCTACCAATACAGCATCGAAAAGCTTTGCAGCCCATTGCTTCCTAGTTTTGTTATTCTTCATAGTTTATCAGCTCAGAATCACATCCTACGTAACTGCCAACATCTGCTCCAACATCAATACCACATTTCTTCTCATAAACTCAAATGGATTCACCATATAAAAACAGTGGATAAAGGAGCAGGTCAGGGGCTAGGAGTACTGCGGCGAGTAACATACCACCTGACTCCCCAAAGCCTGTCCACCATCTACAAGGCACAAGTCAGGAGTGTGATGGAATACTCCCCACTTACCTGGATGAGTGCAGCCCCAACAACACTCAAGAAGCTTGACATCATCCAAGCGAAAACAGCCCACTTGATTAGCACTATATCAACAAGCACCCACTCCCTCCCCGACCAACACTCAGTAGCAGCTGTGTGTACTATCTACAAGATGCACTGCAGAAATTCAGCAAAGATCCTCAGAAAGCACCTGACTTGGAAATATATTGCTGTTTCTGTACTGTCGCTGGGTCAAAATCCTGGAATTCCCTCCCTAATGGCATTGTGGGTCAACCCACAACAGGTGGACTGCAGCAGTTCAAGAAGGCAGCTCACCACCATCTTCTCAAGGGCATCTAGGGACAAGCATTAAATGCTGGCCAGTCAGCAACGCCCACTATCCCACAATGGATTTAACTAGTGCTAGCAATCAAAAACTCTGTACCTACTACTGATACATGCAACAAACAGCGCAGTTTGCAATGCAGCAATCTTTCAAATAAGCATGCATCACAAAATTAGTGACTCCCCTACATACAATTGAATAAGCATAGTTAATCACATGTTATGATCCAATGATACCCTTGTTTCATTTGGGGCGGGGGGCTGCCTGGTTTAGTCTCTCACATCTCCACCAATGTTCATCATGTTTCCTCAAACTGTCACTCAGTAAGAACATGGGATTAAAAGATATAGGAGGAGCAGAAGATCAAGCCTGCATCCCTATTTGATATGCCAATAGCTGATTTTGAGCTTCAACTCCACTTTCCTCTCTGCTCCTCATATCTCTTGATTTTCTGAGAGACAGAAGTTCTGTCTACCCCAGTTTTAAACATATTCAATGAAGGCACTTACACAATCCTCTGCAGTAAAGAATTTCATTTCACAACTCTGAATGAAGAAATGTCTCCTTCTCTCAGTTCTAAATGAATGGCCCCTTATTGTTAGTCTGTGATACATTGCTCTAGGTACTCCAGCCAGGGGAGACTGTTTCTGAGTATTGATTCTGCGAGGCCCCTTAATAATTTTGAATATTTCACTGAGATCCCATTTTATTTTTCAAAACTCCAAATGATATGGAATAATTTAATTGGCCTCTTTTCATAGTAGAACCATCTCATCCCAAAGACCAATCTAACGAAACTTTGCAGTACGGTCTCCAATATAAGTATCTTCTTCCTAGATATGGAGAACATGAGTGCAAATACAGTATTCTCCAACATCTCCAACAAGAGAGAATCCAAACATCTCCCCATGAACATTCAACGACATTACCTCCTATCATTGAATCCCCCTACTTATCACCATTATGCAGGTTCCCATTGACCAGAAACTGAACAGGTCTAGCCATGTAACTACAATGGCTAAAAGAGTAGGTGAGAGGTTAGGAATCCTGCAACAAGTAACTCACTGCCTACCTGACTCCCCAAGGCCTGTCTACAAGGCACAAGTCACTTGGCTGGATGACTGCAGTTCCAACAACACTCAAGAAACATTTTTTTATTATTCATTAATGGGATGAGGGCATCACTGGCTAGGCAGCATTTATTGCCCAGAGGGCAGTTTAGAGTCAACCACATTGCTGTGGGACTGGAGTCACATGTAGGCCAGACCAGGTAAGGATGGCAGTTTCCCTCCCTAAAGGTCATTAGTGAACCAGATGGGTTTTTCCCCAACAATCGGCAATGGATTCATGGTAATCAATGTATCCTTAATTCCAGATATTTTATTGAATTCAAATTCCACTATCTGCCATGAGTGGGATTTGAACCCAGGTCCCCAGAACATTATCTGGGTCTCTGGATTAACAGTCCAGTAATAATACCATTAGGCTATCACCTCCCCATCCAGATAAAGCTGCCCACTTGTTAGGCTCCACAGCCACAACTATCCACTCTCTCCACCAATGATGCTTGGTAGCAACAATGTGAACCATTTACAAGATGCACTGTAGAAATTCACCACGGCTCCTTAGACAGCACCTTTCAAACCCACAACCACTATCATCTAGAAAGCTAAGGCAGGACATTCATGGAAACAAGTTCCCCTCCAAGCCATTCACCATCCTGACTTGGAAATAGATCATTGCCGTTCCTTCGACGATATTGGGTTAAAATCCTGGAACTCTCCCCCTAATGAAATGTGGGTGTCCCTACACCAAACAGATTCCATCAATTCAAGAAAACAGCTCACTATCACTTCTCTAAGGCAATTAGCAATGAGCGATAAATACTGGCTCAGCCAACAGCATTCGTATCCTAGGAGTGAAGAAACAAAAAATCTACATATGGCCTCACCAAAAGTTTAATTCAGTCATAGCAAGACTTTTTTATTGCTGTATTCCAATGAACTTGTAATTGAGTAATTGAGTACACCATGCCATTTCTTTCCTAATTGCTTGCTATACCTATATGTTAACTTCCTTTGTTCCCCAAGTCTCTTTGAAAGATCAGCATTTGCAAGTTCCATGCTTTTATAAAAAAAAGCCTTTCTACTCTTAAAATCAAATGAATAGTCTCAAATTTTCCCGTATGAACATTATTGCCCTCAACCAGTCATTATCATTTTGCAACATCCTTATGTCTTGCTCACAATTTCTGCTCTCCCCAAACTTTGCATCATTTGCAAAGCTCCCTGTATTATTCTCTGTCTCTTAAGTCATTAAAATAATGGGTAAATTGCAGAGGCACCAACATTGATCCTTCCATCACAAACTGCCAAATGTTAAAATGCCCCATCTGTTGCTATCCTGTGATTCCTGCCCATTAATCAATCTTCTAAACGTGCCAATGTATCACTCTAAATTCCATAAGCCATCATCTTGGATATTAATGAAGGTATTAATCAAGGAACACGCTTTCAAAAAGCACTGTTCCTGTCCTTACTCCCCAAATAATGTAGAAGCACACCTAACGTTAAACATCCTGTTCTGGCTTATGTAATCAAGAGCTAGTTGAGTACAGTTGAATTGTATGGTTCACACACTGTGAATAGTATTGGGCCCCTTATCTAAGTAGAGGCATATTGGAATTGATGGGTGTCCAGAGAAGGTTCTCCACAAAGTTATTCTAGGATATGGAAGGATTTTCTTACGCAGGGAGGTTAAGCTTATTGGAGTTCAGGAGAATGAGCAGAGTCCTTATTGCAACATATGAGAGTCTTAGGGAGCTTGATAGGATAGATGTAGGAAGGTTGTTTCCCCATTTGGAAGTGCCAAGAACCAGAAGGTATATAGGAGTCACCCATTGCAGACAGATATGAGGAGGAATTCTTTTTCTCTCACAGGGTAATGAATCTTTACCACATGTGTTGTTGAGGCTGGGTTATTAAGTATATTCAAAGTTGAGACAGATTGCTAATCATCCAGGAATCAAGGATTATGGAGATAAGGCAGGAAAGTGGGGTTGTGGATAATCAGATCAGGCATGACTTCATTGAATTGCAGAATGGACTTGATGGGGTGAATGAGCTACTCCTGCTCCTGCAGCTTATGGTCTTATGGCATTGCACCCCAACGGAAATTTATATCCCACATTACTCAGTTTTGTGATAGGCATACTATCTTTTAGAATTGACTGCAGTGTCCTGTTGCAGAGAATTCCACTTGTGTCACTACTGCATAGTAGTAACATGATGTGAGTAGCTTTACCTGCTGTTCAAGATTTTGAGACACCTTGCCCTTCCAATTTGAGGTAGAGTGGGCACTTTCTATCCAAAATTGATGGACCTAGGTTTATTCATGAGCATAAACAGAGCAATTATCTGATCAAGATAACTATTATCTTCCAAGGTAGCTATGATGCACCCTATTTCAGCATTAAACTTGGAACAGTGAGCAAATTCTCATGCCCTACTTCTGAGATTACATCAGAACCAACATAGCAGCCAGAAAACTTTCCTTTACCAAAGTTAGATGTGCAAATTTGAAATATTTAAAATGATATAACTTCATGTGGATCATTCCTGTCATTGTCTACTAAGAGATCTCATTCACAAAATGAGCCCTTTGGCATGGGGGCTCAATTCACAATGGCCTGACTCACAGACAGAGAGCTACCGACTTAGCCAAATTGGCATTCCTACCTGCAATTGACACCAGTTCAAACTCTCCCTAATAAAGGAATACATTGGCACTCTGTGCCTCATAACAGCCCATCCTGAACAAGCCACACCACCTCTTCACAAGAAACCTGACATGTCATCCATCACAATGAAAATATCAAGTAACAAGATTGTTTGCGATTAGCTGTCAGGGTCACTAGGTATTGAGTGATGCTAGTGTAAATGAGAAGTGGGTTCAGATAAAGGAGTTTTGAAAGATTTGGTATCATTTTACAGTATAAAAAATTGCGAGACTGAAACTGGTTACAAGAAGCCAAAAAAAATGAACACAAGATGTTTACCTAGCCAGATGAAACACAGCCAGGGAAACTGACAACAGGGACATATTAACACTTTCAATTCTTCCCCAGTGTCTCAAAATCTTTTGTGCACTTGTGATTTGAATGGTGTTTTAGAAGCATGCCTCCCATTTCGCAAAATTCACCACCAAACACTGCAAAGCTATTGCAAGTGCCTGATGTTGTAGATGGAGGGAGATTTGCTCTGTATCTAAGCCATGATGTAACTTGCCTGGGACTAAATTATGTCAAGGAAGCTGTATGCTGTACCTAGCCTTTGCTAGACCTGACTTAGTTGTGTTTGACACTAAGTTCAGAAGATAGAAAAATTCCACATGCCAGCATTAGTATGAAAAGTGATTGCACAACGTAAGAATCACATGGCAAAAGACAGGACGGACAATAATACGCCTATGAACTATTTGTAGAAGTTGGAAATCTCCTGGCGTGACTAGTCTGACCTTACTTTAATCTATGTCGCCTCCTCTGTCTAGACACGATGGATCTCTCATGCACACTATTATTCTTGTGTACTTAAGTCCACACTTTTCCTACAATTCCATATAGAATTCTCCCGAGTGGCCTTGAGAACGTTATAGTAGACCTTTAAATCATCTAACTACTGCAATGCATAAGGTGAAGAGCCTCTCACTGTGCTGAATTTCCATGATTGTAGCAGTTTAGATTCAATTGTGTGGCTTAATAAGCACTTTGAAAGGGCAGTTAAGAGGCAGCTATGTTGGCGTGAAAAATTAGAGTTACATACAAGACAGACCAGGTAAGGACAGCAGTTTCCTTTCTTAAGGGAGTCTAGTCAATTTTTAAAATTATGATCCAGCATTCTCTGAGTCATTTTTACTCATAGTGGCTTTTTAATTCTAGATTTTTAAAATGCTAAATTCGAATGGTCAAACTTTCATATTGGTATTTGAGCTCATGTTTACCGGATTATTATCAGCCTACTGAATTACCAATGCATTGAAAAAATGACCTGACTGCATATAAGATCCAATGAGAAGTAGGGAAATCTCTCACTTTGAATACCATTACAAAAAACAGATTATCTGATCACTGTCACATCATTATTTGTAAGACCACCTTCTGTTAAAACAGACTGCCATATTTCCTGCTGTAACAGGATATCGTTGGCAGAGAAGTGCTTTTAGTCATCCTGAAGTTACGAATCATAGAATCCCTCACAGTTTGAAAGCAAGCCATTTGGCCCATCAAGTCACACTGACCCTCCAAAGAGTATCCCACACAAACCCACCCCAAACTTGTATTTTCCATGGTCAATCCACCTAACCTGCACGTCTTTGGACTGTGGGAGGAAACTGGAGCACCTGAAGGAAACCCATGAAGTCACAGGGAGAATGTGCAAACACCACACAGACAATCCCCTGCAGGTGAAATCGAACCTGGGTCCCTGGCACTGTGAGGCTAACCAATGAGCCACCATGCTCCCCGAGGGAATTTTGAATAACTGCAAGCTCTTGCTCTCTCTCTCTTTCTTTGTTCTGTTTGTTTCTTTTTTGTCTTGAAAAAAAGATGGTTTGGGAAGGGGTAAAGGGCATATAATATGGAAAACACAGAGTTAAATAAGGTATCCAGGAAAACAAATTTGCTGGAGGTGATCTATTCAGTTCAATTATTGATACTGATCTGTTTTCAAGCCAGTTTGGTAATATTAGCTCCAGAGTTAGGATTGCTACCATTCTGAACACTTGAAACAGTTAGCAAAGGTTGCAACAAATTACTAAGCATTATTCTCCTTTATCAGCTTCAATCTAGCAGGCTGTAAGGGAAAGAAGGAGAGAAAAGTTAATTGGGCAAGTAAATGTAAGATTGGTAGAGGCTGCAGCCAAAACTTACACTGGGAAATGCACAGCAGCTCATTTACTCAAATGGAATGCAAGTGACACTGTTGTAACTGCAGAAATATAGAACCAGTTTGTCAAAGCATCAATCTCCCATTGTTAGCAACAGTTACCAGTGAATTACAGAAGTGGACAGTGATTGAGAGAAGAAAACAATTAAATTTATTGGCCAGAGATGAATCTAAAATTGAAACTAAAGACAACGACATTTGGGTGGAGCTGGAGCAGAATCAAAGGATTAACCTTAGGTCCATAACAAGTTCAATTAGGCCATTTTTTTGAATGAAATACCTCAGCAAAAAGATTCATGTCACAGAACATGAGAAATAAGGAAAGAGGCAGTGAGAAGCTGAGACAAGGCGTGAATTGGCAATTAGGTGACATTTAAACCTGAATTTGTGACATTGTTGAAAGGGCTAAAAGTTGTCCACATTGTGATTTTTATCAGAACAATAAGAATAGCTATTGTTACTGTAGAGTAATAGATACACTAAATACTTGGACCAAATGCTGACTATGTCAGATTCAGTAAGAGAAGATCAGAATTTGACCTGATCATAGGTTGCTGGGAGTAACCAGTAAGTGTACGTGCACAGCACGTTGATAGGTGATAAATCACCCAAGGGAAATATAGTGAACTCGGACAAATAGTTTGTAAATTGTCCAAAGGAATGGTGATGAAGGAATAATTTGAATACCTCCTGGAAGCTGAGGGCACCTCCAGAAATTGGAGATAGATGATCACTTTGATAAAGGAAATCATTTGGCCAGGACAGGAAATTTAAGAAGACAAGTTCTTATCTGAGGTGCCACAGAGAGAAAGTGCTGTTCTGTACATGTCCTCTGTACCGTGTCTCCTCTGTACCAAATCCCTATCAAAGATCTTGATTAGATCATTCAGCAGCAGATAATAAACTGGGGTTCTGTTACAGTCTCAATGTCCAGGTTAACCAGTTAAACAGAATATCATATGCATTAGCTTCTCTTCCTGTTCCTGCACTGTTTCCTCTGCTATTCCTCCACTGGATCTGACTTTGACTCCTCCTATTTTTCATGCCTTCACCGAGTAACATCATTGAAAATGTATAGTGTTAATTTTCATATGTATGTTGATATCTAGATCTATCTTTCTACCATCTGCCTTGACTCCCCCACTATTGCAAAATTGCCAGATTGTTTACCTGACGTCTATTGATGAGCAGAAATTTCCTCCAATGAAATATTGGGAAAACTGAAGCCATTGTATTTGGTTGCTGCTCCAAAACCCGCTCCCTAGCTACCAACTCCGTCATTCTCCCTGGAAACTGAATGAGATTAAGCCCATCTGTTCGCAACCTTGGTGTTACATTGATCTCAAGATTAGTTTCCGACTTCATATTTGTACCATCATTAAGACTGCTGAGTTCCACTTCTGTAGCATTGCCTGACCTCACTCCTGTCAATTCATTTGTTTTTGAAATCCTACTTCCTACCTTTTGTAATTCCAGACTGTTCCAATGCAGTTCTCGCTGGTTTCTCACATTCTACTCCCCCACTCTTTTTAATTTTGAAGTTATCCAAAATGTTATTGTCCATGTCTTAAACCATAGCAAATCCCATTCTCCTGTTACTCTTTTGCTTGCTGATCTAAGTTGGCTCCTAGTCAAACAATGTCTTGATGTTAAAATTCTCTCTCTAAGAACATTGTGGGTCTACCTACTGCAGGTGGACTGCAGCAGTTCAAGAAGGCAACTCACCACCATCTTCTCAAAGGCAACTTGGGATGGGCAACAAGTGCTGGCCTGCCATAAACACCCAAATCCCACGAGTTAACAAAAAACCCCAGATGTTGTCTCAACACCTCCTGTATTTTTTTTAATTTTCCCCCTTTTGTATTCATTTGTATTCTCCTTGCAGAAAGGAATAACATTCCATTAGGTTTCCTAATTACTTGCTGTGTCTGCATGCTCACTTTTGCCTTTGCATCTTAGAGCTCTGCAATCTAGCACCAGTCCGATAATATGCTTCTTATTTATTTTGCTAAAATGGACAATTTTACATTGTCCCACGTTATACTTTGGTTGCTGAATCTTTGCTCACTGACATCATTTACCTATATCTCTTTACAGCCTCTTTGCAACTTACTTTTCTACTTTTATGTCAACAATAAATTTAGAAGCCATTACTTTCTGTCACTTTCCGAGTATCGTTGATATAGTGTAAAATGTTGAGTCCTAACACTGATCCCTGTGGCATAGTACTTCTTACATCCTTGCCAATTGGAAGATGACCTATTTAAGCGTATTCTCTGCTTCCTGTTAGCTAGCCAATTGTGATAACCCCTACAAAATTCATGGGCAATTACTAATTAATTTCCTTGTGGAGCTTGTTGAGTATGAGTTTTCTTCATAATAGGCAATGGCCTTCCCAGCTGGAACTTATCACCTGAGCCCTTCATAAGGAAGACTAGTTGTCACAGTGATTTGGTGGTAGAAAAGTCATTTAGTTGTGTATGTTAGCACTTCTGGATATATAAAAATGTTAGTACATTGTATACCTCAGGGACCTCCTCAAATTGATAACGAGTTGCCCAGATTTTCCCTACTCCTGAGACTAACTTTAGCATCTGTACTGCTGCTCTTTCTAGAACTAGTAAACAAAATGAAGCAGACCTAGAAAGGCTCTTGCGATACAGTGGTAGTGTCCCTACTCATGAGCCAGGAGTTCGAGTCTCACCTGCTCTGGAGATATGTCATAACATTAACTCTGAACAGATTGATTAAGAAAATATAAATGAAGCAGACCTAAGTGTTTTTGGTTGCACTTCAGATCCACACTCCTGGTATTTGGCCATTTGGTGTGGAGGGGTGTGGGAAACAATTCAGCTCAAAGGCAATTAGAGATGGGCAAGAATACTGTCCTTTCCAGAGACACCTATATCCCAGGGGAGCTGTTAGCTTGTTTGGATGACTGGTTTGCATTGCAGAGTGTCAGCAACAGTGCGCACAACAAAGCAAAGCAGACTCCGTCCTCTTCTAACTCCACTTTGATTTAACCCCTAAATCAATATTGACATGCCTGGTTAACTTGAACTTATCCAAATGCAATGCTATATCTGATTTAAAATAATTACTTTTAACAGTTTCCCTGTGATAGATGATAAGCTAATTGTCCTGTAGTTACCTGCCTTTTGTCTCTTCCCTTTTTGAATAAAGGAGTTACATTTGCTACCTTCAAATCTAGTGCCATCATCCCCGAATCAAAGGAGTTTTGGAAAATTAAAACCAGTCCATCAACTATCTCACTAGCCACTTCTTTTAAGACCCTGGGATGAAATCCATCAGGACCTGGCACTTGTCAGCCTGCGGCTTCAACAATTTATTCAGTACCACTTCCCTGGTGATGGCAATTTTCCTGACTTTCCTCTCTTTCTGATTTATAGTTGTTTAAGAATGTACTTGTATCCTCTTTAGTGAAAACTGATGTAAAAGATTCATTTCATCATTCATTTCACACGCCATTTCCTTACTTTGCAATATTAATTCTGCAGTCTCAGCTTGTATGGGATCAACCTTCCCTTTGTTAACTCTGCTTTTTAAAATATTTATACAAACTCATACTATCTATCATTATATTTCTGACTAGCGTTCTCTCACATTCTAATTTTTCTCTTAACTTCTTGGTCATTCTTTGCTGTTTTTTATATTCCATTCAATCTTCTGAACTGCCACTTGTCTTTGCACAATTATATACATTTGTTCTTTGATTTTGATACTATATTGAACACAGTAGATCCACATCTTAAGATTTTTATTACTCACTGGAATGTATTTATTCTGTGGTATTGCGAAATATCCCCTTAATTGTTTGCCGCTGTATCTGTATTGACCCAATATTTAACTTTATTTACCAAATCACTTTAGCAACTCTGCTTTCATGACCTGACAATTAATTTAACTTAAATGTTACAAAATAGTTCTGTGCCCTCTCCTCTTGCCTTCAAATTGGATATAAAATTGAATCATATTATGTACAGTCACTGCTGCCTATTTGTATCATCACAATGGGCTGAATCCTATTTGTTTTTGGCTAAGCCTGAGTTATGCTGACTATTTTGGAGGGATTTCTGCTTTGAGGCCTAATGCTTTTTCTCACTGTATCTTGTCAAACACACCTTAATAACAGAGAGATAACAAGGTGTAGAGCTGGATGAACACAGCAGGCCAAGCAGCATCAGAGGAGCAGGAAGGCTGAGGTTTCGGGCCTAGACCCTTCTTCAGAAATGGGGGAGGGGAAGGGGATTCTGAAATAAATAGGGAGAGAGGGGGAGGTGGATAGAAGATGGATAGAGGAGAAGATAGGTGGAGAGGAGACAGACAGGTCAAAGAGGTGGGGATGGAGCCAGTATAGGTGAGTGAAACCTATCCTGCCCCATGGCTTCCATCATGTCTGATTCTGGCTCCAGCTTACCACACATCACTTGCAGAAAACTCACCACTGTTGGGATATCCCGGCATTCAGAGGTATCTCCTGTATTTTTAAAATCCCATGGTGAACTTGGACAAGCAATGTCACGGTTCCTGTAATTTGTCCTGGATATGGTAGACAGGGAGGAGTCGGTGCCTTGTTGCATGGGCAGGGGCCTCTCGGTCCTGCTGGATGGGATGGGGCAGATCTGGGACTTCCTATCCCCCCAAGACAAGAAGTGAAGATCATGACACTAGACCATGCCAGTCTTATCCAAAGTTACAAAAACAAAGTTGCTGGAAAAGCTCAGCAGGTCAGCATCTGTGGAGGAGAAAACAGAGTTAACGTTTCAGGTCTGGTGACCCTTCCTCAAAACCTTTTGGTTTTTATTTGGTTTTTATCCGAAGTTACAATTGGGTTAAAGCAGACTCAGTCATCTGGAATAATGCCTAGAACTGTAGGGAGAAGATTATGTCATTCTACATTCTGCCTTTGTCAGTGCCATATCTTCTCTCTGATACCTTACACCACTCTCTCCCTGCTACTGCACCCACTCCCCACTGAGGCTCATGTTCCACCAGTTTCATGAATACCTGCAATATCTTCCCTCACTTGCTGCCAATCCAACACCACCAACAGTGCCGTCTGCACTGCCTAGTCATTCCTCAGGCATCCTCTTTACCTGCACCATAAGTAATCACTGTGCCATCCGCTTTCTCTCTCCTAATGACTTCTTGTCTCCTGTTTCAGAAGGAAAACATCTCACAATAGGGCAGAAAGTGCCAAGACGGGTAGTGTGTTAGCTATCATTTGGCTCTTCACCTCTTATGCATAGAGGATGCTGACTGGCTGACTGAACAGGGCCTGGACTGGTAACGGAGGCTACCTTTCGCTTACTGATGCAGGACACCCTGAGTGAAGGCTATCCCTTGACCTAACTGAGGCTTGCTGATTGCTATGACAAGCTTCCTGGCTTTTTGTCTTACTAAATGGCACAGCACAATGGCAGCAAGCGATGATGCTGCTCGGTTCTGTCTCTGACTTGTGTGTGTCTCCCTGGTCACACAGTGACTTTGGAGCGACATTACAATAATAGTTGTAGGTATAGCCTGAGATGCAGAAGCATCCTGCAAGTGGATTGGAGATGCGTCATGAACGTTTTTTAGAGGCTAGCTAATATTGGATGCCAAATTTTGTGGATGTGGGGTGCTTGTGGCCAATGCCCATATATCTGAGATGCCAGTGCCTGGTGTCCAACATGGGGCTCCTAATGAGCAAGCAGTGAGCTAAATCTGCTCAATATCTGCTTTGGTTTCCCTGTTGAATTCCTCAATATCTAATTTGTCTGTCAAGTCTGGTAAGACAGATTCCTAAGTTTATTGAAACAAATTGAGCCATCAATAAGATGTTAATGAACAATAAACCCCCTTAATTAGCAACTTGCCACTGCCTAGTAAGAAAATCACCGCGCCACTTGTTAAAAAAAACATAAAAGAAAGAGTGAAGGTGTAATGGCATTGTCCCTACTCAAGTCAGAAGACCCAGGTTCATGTCCTGCCTGCTCCAGAGTTGTGTCATAATATCCTGGAACAGGCTGAACAAAAATATCTAAAAGATAGAATAACATGCTCCTGACATTGCGATGAATCTCATTGGACTCTGATTCAACCTAAATCTTGCTATAGCCCATGTTACTTAGACCCTATAAGGTAACGTCCTGTGAGATCATGAATTAACTCTATCTCATTGCACAAATCCAGGTCAAGTATAGCCTGCTGTCTGGTTGGCTCCAGTACATATTTTACTAAGAAACTACCCCGAAAATATTCTATGAACTATTCTTGAACCCTTTGCCCTTCGGACTTTTCCAGTCAATACGTAGATTAAAATCTCTCATGACTAACATTGTACCTATCTGATAAGCTCTCATTATTTCTTCTTTGTCACTGCTTCCTACCTTGTTGTTGCTGTTAAGGGACCTGTATGTCAGTTGGACAAGTGACTTTCTGCTTTTAACATTTCTTATTTGAAACCAAAATGTTTTCATATCTTGAACTTAGTTCATTGAACTCTATGGTGGTAAAACCATCATTAATTAATAAAGCCGCCCTGCCACCTTTTCCTTGTTTTATGTTATATCTAAATGCCCTATACCCTTGAAGATTCAAGTCCCAATCCATGTTATCCTGTAGCAATGGCTCTGTAATGGCTACCAGGTCATTCTTATGCATGTTTATTTGTGACTTTTTCTCTCCAGTAAGGCTTCTAAAGTTTCCCTAAAAAAATTATTCTTCAAATGTGACTGTGATTGATGAGGCTGCTTTTCTTTGCCATTACCAGTTATGGTTGTGAAAGATCAGTGAACCTTCCTCTTGATCTGTAGCAGTCCTTGTGGTACTTCCTTGGCCTTCCAAATGTGGAACTTGCAGGGAATTGCTGAAGAATCCTTGACAACTTATTACAACACACCTGATTCTAGTACACACTGTAACCATGTCGCACATGCGGTGAATGGAATTGCATTTAAACCAGAGGGTCAATCAAACGATTGCTTTGTCCTGGAGCGTGTTGAGCTTCTTGAGTTAATAGAGCTGCAGCCATGCTCAAATATTGCCCTGTTCCTTATTAGATCCATAGATTATGAGGAATAACTAAGTCACTTTTGACAAGCAAACCATTCGGCTTCACAACAGGTCAGTTTAATGTGCTACCTATAAGTGATCCTTCATTACATTGAGATATCTCCAGTTGGACAAGACTACTGCAACGAATTTCTGCAAATTGCTGGCCGTATAACTGGATATTATTCCTAAACTGATACATGGCCTTTCATGGAACAATTTCCCAACTAAGTCATGAACTTTCTCCTGTAATATTGGGCTGTTTTCTGTTTAGAAATCATTATTAGCTTGGTGATCTTTGTCCTGATCTGGAATGTATCATCATCAAAGCAGGAAGGGAGGGAACCAGATAGTTAGATAGAACTCAGCTTCAATTCCAAATCCCCAAGGAATCTGGGTACATTCATACACTGTTTGTAAATGTGCTTTTATCTCATTTACTTTCGAAGTAGCATCCAAAGGCCATTCAATCCTTCTTTCTTAGGCACTTAGTAGCTATGAAGAAGCATGTGCAATACTTCCAGCTATCTCTGGACAACAGGGCAGGACAATATGGGATTATGCTGAAAATCGAGTTTAGAATAGATATGAGAAACTATCCCTTTGAACGAATGAAAAGTGTTTAAAACTTGAAATAATTAAAGAAATGGTCAGATGTTGGAATGGAAGGTCAATAAGGTTGATGCTGTGGAAAGATGTGATTAAATGGATCAAAAGGCCATCCTCATCTTATAGGACAAGGGGAGGTAGAAATTAGTCTTGGGCCATTATCAATACTGCTTGAGTATTGGCACCCCAAACCAAAAGGTGTGAGGATTTTTAGGAATTGGTTCTTGAGCATTATATGTAGCTTTGGACCAAATTGTCATTGTTATCATGCATCCAATGCTGCTCACTCCACAAGAAAAGTCTAAACTATGCTAATTGCCCCCACAGTATCTGCTGGGATGGAGCTGCTGTAAGCAATGGTGGAGATACACAGGATTGAGTTGTGTTGGGGCATTAGTGGTGATCACAAGGTTACGCAGTAGAAAATTATGGAGAACTGGTGAAAAAGTAGAGTTGAAGCCAAGGTCAGATCACTCATGTTCTTATTTAATGGCAGACCCTCAAGGTGTTGTATGCTCCTCTTTCTTATCTTCTTAAAGGAGCCCACCCTTTTCTCCTGGTTTCACTGCAAGGAAGAAATGAAAACCATCGCCTTTAATTGGCTGCTATAGATCCAGCTAAAGTGTAGAGCAGTCCTGATGTCTGCCTCTCATCAGGAATTAGGTTTTTATGACTTGTCTTCCTCATTAACATATTCATTAGGCCTAATGCCTGTTTGGCTACCTGAAAAAAATAGGCCCATGAATGTATTACTGAACAAAGTGCCTGTGCAGATTTGATGCTTGTTGTCCCACTTCTGCATCCTTTCTGCTTTGTTTCCCTTTTCTGTTCAGAAAATGGATGTCACACTTGTCAGTGACAGCCCTCCAGGATCTTTGTCGATGCATGGTCTCATGCAGGCATCAGCCATTACTGTGGTTACGTAGCAGGGAGAACGTATGAAAATCCTGATGCTATCTGAATTTCTAGTGATCAGGAATGTGACTAATGATCACTGCCCTTTTCTGCTGTGATGCATATGACCTGGGAACGTTGTGGACTGTTGGTGATGTGTGTTTACAGAATTTGTGTTGCAACACTAAACATGGCATCTTTCCATCTTGTGGGTGGATACAGCCTAATCCAGTGATACGGTGACAATTTTGGCTAGATATTATGCCATGTGCATCACAATAGGCACTCAAGTCTGTTAAGTTTTGTACTAGCTCCTTTGTTGTAGTGGATCCTTGAAGTGAGTAGTGGCCCTGCATCAGGGCTGGTATATGTAACATAGAAAAGAAACAGAATAGATTGATTTATTTATGGGGTTGGATACGAACATAGGAACTTGAACAGGTCATTCAGATCTTTGAGCCTGCCCTCCAATTCAAACAAGTCATGGCTGCATGTACCCCTCAACTCTATCATCTTGCTCCTCACCTAAGAAAACTCTATAAATAGTAGTGCCATAATACAGAACTTGCACATTGCTGAAAAATGACCAAAAATTAGGCTCTCAATGAGACACACTTGCATACATTTGGAGCTACATACATTATTTCACGGCCACGTCCTTTCCACACAGAAAGAACATATTCACACACTGTACCTATTTTAACTCTGCAAAATAAGTGAGATCCATTATTTGGTTCATATATCAGGGCAAAGTCGAACCAACCAGAGTCACCTACCTGGTTAAAGCGCTAAACAAACCCTGGGCAGTTAACTGTCAGTAGTCATTAACTGGTGCATTCTCTGTGGCAATGCCTCTACTGATCTAAACACACCAGTCAACCATCAGCAATCTCCCACAGTATAAATGTTATTTTCCCTTTGCTTTGGTATTTCTTGTGAATTTTCCTGATGTGTCTAGGGCAAAAGGTTTCAATAAAACATTATAACATAGCGAAGAAAATGTAATATTTTATTCAGTCATGGAGTGTGAGCGTTGTTAGCATTTATTGCCCATCTCTAATTACCATAGAGAAGATGATGAATAAGCTGACTTCTAAAACTGCTGCAGTCCTTGGAGTGAAGGCACCATTCTCTCGAGGTTGTGTGGCTGTGCAGCTGCTGGGAGGTTTAGAGTGCCAGTATATCAACTTGTGGAAGCCGCTGCCGTGTATGGAGCATGGAGGTCCACACACTGGAAAATAAATATTACAGGGAACATTGAGTGTAGGGACACACAAAATGATGTCAGGAAAGGAGCTCAGGATTTTGATCCAGTGGAATAGCATTAGAGTTCCAAGTCAGGATAGTGTGTAACAACATTCACAGCTTTTAGATTAGATAATTTGTCTTTGAATAAGTGGATGCTGCTGGTAGTTAAATCATCAACTTTTCAATTCCAGGAGTTATGCTCAGAATAAACTCAAAAATCCTATGTACATTAAGCTTGGAGAAATCAGAACTTGGTTCTCAGAACACTAAAACTTTCTGTACTATTTTAGGTTGGTTAGCTTAGTTCGTTGGATGGCTGGTTTGTGATAAAAGAGCGACGCCAACAGCATGTGTTCAAGTCCCACAGTGGATGAGGTTACCATGAAGGACTATCCTTCTCAACAGTTTCCTTCAGGTTAAACACTCAGGTTAAATTCACCATCACTCGTCACTCATGTCTCTCTCTCTCTCTCCTTCTCTCTCTCTCTCTAATGAGACAGCAGCTCCACAATCTGGTAAAACTATGGCAACTTTACCTTAGCCAAATTGACATTCTGGGTGGTATCTTTCTGTAAATCCGCAAGTGGGAGAGAACGGAATAATGAATAAATCGATAGCCCATGAAGATGTTGAAAGGCCACTGAATCTTCCGGCTGGGACTTGATTGGTGGCTGGTGGAGGTTGGACACTGTTATTAGAACCCAGAACAATGAAATCTCAGCTGTCAGTCAAAGGCCAACAGCTCGAGAGCACATGGAAAAAGCTGTGCCAGCTGCTGGCATCCTGGACTGCCAGGATGGGGGAATTGAGCATAGGGAATAGGGCCTGAAATGGTCATTAATTGACTACTTAAAGGGCCTCAAGTGACATTGAGGTGGTTTAACATAGGCATTGCCACATCAGGTAAAACATCCTGTTGGAAGCAAACTCCCAGCAGTTGGATTCTGCTCTGTCATCATCTGGCCTAGTTAAATTCCCTTCCTACCTTTGGGCTCACTACCTCTGGGTACCAATGATTCTGACCCCTAACTTTGAATGAATACATGACTCCACAAAGTTACAGTGCTGTCAGCTGCTGTGCAACACAGACAGTAAGATTGCCTGTCTATTTTACTGTGGAACGATTATCATAGAACAATGGATATGCACAAAGATTAAACTTTCAGAAAAGCTCACTGGCTTTTGAAGCTAAAATTACTTTTCTCTCTCAAGCCTGTAGTGACTCAGCTAGTTGGAGCACACTGACCACCCTCCTAGTTGAGATCAGGTAACTCAAAAAAAAGGGATCAAAAATGTGGTGTGAATTCTTTATAGCAAACCTACTGTTCCATTGAGCTATCTTGAACAATTAGTAAGCAAGACATGAGTTTAAGATTTGGGTTTAAGCTTAGGATAAAGTTTAGAACTGACAGTTATTAAGAATTAGAGGCAGATTTAATGTGAGGAATAGTGCTAAGGTAGAGAAAACAGCTAAACTTAGGAGCTGATGATGTAGTGCAGTACATTCCCTTTTTCATAACAAATCAACAATTTTACAATAGGCACGATATGTTTTCCACTTTTTCCACTGCGTAATGGAATTAAATCGAGGGTGAATATCTGGGCTATCACTATTAGTCATTGTTTGATTTGGGATTTCCATTAGGTTTTACTCACTCTCTCTCTCCCTGGAGATATTTACAAGGTTATTCATACAAACCTTTGTGAAGGAAAGAAAGAATGGACCCACGTTTATTTACACTTTGCATAACCTTGAGTGTCCCAAGGCACTTTATAGCCAATGATCTATTTTTGGAGTATAGTTCTGTTGTGCTAATGCAATGTTTTGAAATAGCGTGGCTATGCAGTAATGCACTTGGATCCATGCAAATGCCCGCACGCATGGTTCTATTTCACACATTTCAAGGCATGAGTGATTGCATATTTGACCATATGCATTCTACATGCATGTACTTTGAGGACTTCTAATTGCACGTATTTGCATGTGTATGTGTGTAGGTGACTGCAAGCGAGGGTCTGTGCCAGTGTTTGCAGAAGTACATTAGTATGTATATGTGTGAACATGGTGGCTATGGGGTTAAGGCATTCAAGGAGGAACTGCAGCCCACGTTAAACAGATCAAATAGGCTTTGATCTATTTAGTTAGGTTTTGTTATCCCCCAAGGGCTAAGTGCCTTAGTGACAATCGGCTGATCTGCGTAGCATTTCAAACTGCCCAATTATCCACTTATGATCTTGAGTCTGGTGTACGCAAATCTCTCATTTCTTAAAAGGACACACAAAAATCCTAGAACCTTCAAATGGTGTCCCTCACCTTCCGCTTCAGAAAATATTGCCTAATTTACAAATAAAATAATGCAGATTTTAGTGTACCTCTCAAGGTGTTGTACTGGGTAATATAAATCTAATTTGCACTTCATATCTTTGTGATGAAACCTTGAAATTCTTCATTAGTTCTGAAAACATTGAGTGTCAAATTTCTATTTTGTATCCATAGTGATTCTTTGCTGTTAAATCTTCCCACAGTCCAATCCAGATAAATGGGTTGTAGAGGGATGGATCAGGTCGAAATGGGATCCCTGCCTTTAATGCTATTAAATGCAACTTGATAGAGAGACAGAACAGTTGAGATTCCTCTGTCATCCCTGTTGACAAATTTTTCACTAAAGTGCAAAGTTAGTAACATGTGCAAAGAAAGACAATGGGCTGTATCTTACATTATTTTGACAAAAGGCCATTTTTGACCGGTTGCACAGAGAGTTTGTCTCAACAACGCCTATAAGTTTCTTGTGCTATCTTCCCAAATGTGCCTCCTTGATTTCCTACCCCATGGCTGTAGCAGCCTTCTCGTCCAAGCTAGCCAAATTATACCACTTGAAAGAGACAGAAATACTCATAACTGTTGGGATAACCCAGGATATTTCAAGATCCTTGGTGCCAATACTGTATTTTAAAGGCTGCTGTGCACATGGACAAACACTGGCATTCCAGAGTTGCCCTGCACATGCCAGACAAGGATAAATTGGTGTCCCTCTTTGCAAACAGGGCCTGCGAGGCCCTGGTGGATTGAATGGGGCATGGAAAACCTGTCTTCTTCCCTAAGGACCACCAGAGGAGACCATGACATTTACACTTTGCATAACCTTGAGTGTCCCAAGGCACTTTATAGACAGTGATATATTTTTGGAGTATAATTATGTTGTGCTAATGCAATGTTTTGAAATAGCGTGGCTATGCAGTAATGCACTTGTATCCATGCAAATGCCCGCACGCATGACAACCTGGTCATTGTTCAGGTCAGTGCACTCTCCGTGGTCCGGAGAAACACTCGGCAATTCATTTGTACTATTGTACTAACAACAGACCTCACTTGTACTCCCCCACTCAATATTCTTGCATTGTATGACCCCTATGCATCTGATCTCTCTTGGGGAACCTCACCAGTTTTCCCCTATCTGCATCAGCACTGACAGATGTGCCACCCACTTTCATCTCAATCAATCCCTCCCTCGCCCTCATTATAGAACTAAACATGCCACAATGACAGGATGAATGGAGGGATGCCTGACATTTAGCTCCTCATCCCAGAGGATCCTAGCCCTTGCCAGTGAAGGCGACTCTTATGGAAATGCAACCCTCCCATATCCTGGCACTCAAGTAGGAAGCATTATTCATTGGTGTGCAATTCTGCCAAACAGTGAAGCTGCCTACTGCAGCTCCCACCATCTCAGATACTGACACCTTGATGGGTATTTTAGATCAGAGTTGGGAGTAGATATTGGGGAGCACTTCACTGCTCTGTCTCTGCAGGTGGCCAAGGAAGAAATGGCCCAGATTGATTGCACCCAGAGCACTGCCCAGGCACCAGAGACCAGGCACCTGCTCATCGCCAGGTAGGAGAGGAGTCTATGGTGTTGACAATTTGTGACTTCACATAAATACACAAGCATAGATAGGAGCAGCAGGCAGGTTTGTCAGGGGCACTGGTGAACCTGTACAAAACCTGCAGAACCGCAGCTAAGCTATGGGTACAAGATGCTTCAGGCATGTGAGTGTTGGCTTCCTCTGTGATCAGGTAGGCAGACACCATGGAGGGGCAGGTCCAGCACCCTCAGAGTCTGCTGGATATAAGCACAAACTGCCTTCAATCACCATGGCCATTAGTGCTTACAGCAATGGAAAGGCATTAGGGAAATAAAGGATCTTGTGCCGCTGAAGTTATCCATTCCTCACAAGGATACAGTGTGCTGCCAGTAGGCACTCAGCAGGAACAGGAACTGCACAGAAACTGCACCCGTCCACTTAGGTCTCTCTGATCTACAACATTACCCAGAGCTCTACCATTAATTGTATATGTCACTACAGCATTCACAGGGGTACAGCACGTATGCAATAAGAACTGTCTTGGTGGTGTCAGCAGACACAACCTTGCTTTTATTTGAGCTTTAGATTTGACTATAAGCAAGTACAGAGATAGGGAAAAGGTAGTGGGAATGCATGGTGTGTAGGGGAGAACAAAACAGAGTGCCATAATGCAGGGGGAGTTAAGAATATTTAAATAACAAAAGGATTATTAGACCAATAATCAGAGGGCAATTAAGAGTCAATGATGTGGGACTGAAGATACACATTGATCAAAAAGGGTGAGGGTGGCAGGTTTCCAGCAAAAAAGGACATTCACGAAGAAGTCGGATTTTGACAAGAATATAAGTGTTATGGCCACTTTTACAGATGCAATTTTATTACAATTTGTTAAAATTAAAATTCTCAATTTGCCGTGGTAGGATGTGAACTGAAATTCTCTGAATTATTAGTTCAAATACTGTATGTGACTGATACATTTCTGCAACTGAGGAGCCAGAACTTATAATGCGTTGCTCTGTATTTTCTGCAATCGAGTGAAGAACACGGCTTCAATGAACCACAATATTCATTAGATTTATTTGTCTTTCATCAAGCCTATTGTACTCACGTTGCATCGAGTCACAGGCATTTGTGTAGCACATGGTTTAGAGATCCAACCACATCAAAGGAGATAACTTGGAGCACCAGAAAGCATTGTAGATACCTTCTCAAAGGCCAGTTACCCTCAAGGTTCCTTCATACGGCACGCTGCCAATAAGTATTGTTGTGGTAGGAGACAATTTCAAATTCTGAAAGGTCAGAGCACGCAAGTGTCACAACTGTGCTAATCCTTTGTTCTATTGCTGTTAACGCCCAACTGTAGTATCAAAGCAGTTTGTTAATTTACCACCCAGAGCAGGAGTGTTGTTGGGAATTATTATCATGGGTTAAGACATAAACTGGGAATCATGTTAGGAGAATAATATGATCCATGGGAAGGTCTTAAAGGTGTACATGTTTCAGGAGTCTGGCTCCTGGCTATTGGTCCCGAGTGATGAAGGGTGCTCTGAATACATTTTACCATCTATAAAAATGAATAAAACACACATTCAAATGCAGTAGGCTGTAGTTCTAGATGCAAGTTCAGAAATGCCAGGCTTTTAGCTCCTTTGTCCCCCCTTTCCCCCTCTCACTCTACAGTAAAAATTTTACATGCTTTTACATAATATGTTTCATAGCACAACTGTCAGCAAATGACTTTTACAGTTCTAGACATTTTGAAGTGTTGCAATGTGACTCAATTACATTGAGCAAGATCTCAAAAAGAGCAATAAGATGTTGACAAAATAATCTGTGTTAGATGCTTGTTGATGGGTAGTATTGGTCAAAATATCAAAGAGAACTTCAAGTAGTACCAAAGTACATTTTTCATCCATCTAAGAGGGTAAACAGCATTCATTTAATATCTTGTCTGAAAGTTGGAACTCCAACAGTCAGTGCTCAGTAGTGGACTGGAACATCAGTATAGATTACACGTTCATTGTTTTAGACTGATGCTTGATCCCACTGAATGGCGAAAACGCCGTCATTAAACCCAACAGACATCTACAATAGGCTCAACAATTGCGGCTCTCTTCTCCATATAACTCAAGTACACATCTGTACCTCCTTCTGCTCCAAAGCAATAAGATCATGCAGTCATTCCCAAATTACTAAGAAAGACACACAACCATCCCAGAACTATTACAAAATATTACACAGGCACTATTCAGTATTGGATGTGACAGGTACCAAAAAGGAGGTGGGAAAATGTAACCTGCAAAAGACATGTTTCCTCAGAAATGGAGGGGATGGAGGGAGAGGAGGAAGGCAGAGACAGATTCATAGAGTCATAGAGGTCTACAGCCTCACAGAGAAAGGTCCTTCAGTCCATTGAGTCTACGCCAGTCAAGAATAAGCATGTAACTATTCTACTCCCATTTTTCAGCTTTTGGCCTTTAGCTTTGTATGCCTTGGCAACACAAGTGCACATCAAATACTTCTTAAATGTTATGAGAGTTTCTGACCACCCTTACAGGCAGTGAGTCCCAGATTCCCACCACCCTCTGAATGAAAAAGTTATTCCTCACATCCCCTCTCTTTTCCTGTGCCCCTCATCATTTTATACATCTTGGTCATGTCCCCACTCAGTCTCCTCTGCTTCAAGGAAAACAACCCCAAGGTATCCAATCTCCCTTCATAACTAAAATTCTGCAGCCTAGGCAACATCCTGGTAAATCAGCAAGCCAGGCCGCATTAGTGCAGCAGGAAAGCTGACATTGCGGGTCGGGACCCTACTTCAGAAATTTCTCCCAACCTGAAACGTCGGCTTTCCTGCTGCTCTGATGCTGCCTGGCCTGCTGTGTTCCTCCAGCTCCATATTGTGTTATCTTTGACTCCAGCATCGGCAGTTCTTACTATCCTGCTAAATCTCCTCTGCACGCTCTCCAGTGCAATCACGTCCCTCCTTTAATATGGATCCCAGAACTGCACACAATGTTCTAACTGTGGTCTGACCAACATTTTATACAGTTCCAGCATAACCTGCTTGCTCTTAAACTGCATGCCTTAGTTAATAAAGGCAAGTATCCCATATGCCTTCTAAACATTTTATCTACCTGCCCTTCCATTCAGGAGCCAGTGGACATGGACACCAAGGTCCTTCCTATCTTCAGTGCCTCTCTGGGTCCTATTGTTTGTCATGTATTCCCTTGCCTTGTAGGTTCTACATCACCTCTCACTTATCAGGATTGAATTTAATTTGCCTGTGATCAGCCCATCTGACGAGCTGATACAATCTAAGGCTATCTGCCTCACTATTTACCACTCCACCAATTTCAATAACCTCCATGAATTTATCGATCTACCCTGCTACATTCAAGTCTAAATCATTTATATATACCACAAACAACAAGGACCCCAATAATGGAAACCGTTTGGAACTCTGCAGACATAGGGTTACAGTTACAGAAACAACCTTTGACCATTAGCCTTTGCTTCCAGCCACTCAGTTGATCCTGGATTCAATTAGCCAAATTTCTTTGATGGGTAGTGAAATTAGTAAAGTGAGGGAATGGGATTAGGAAATGGTGGGAGGGAGATAGAAAAAAAAATAGCTTCAAAACACCATGAAAAAGTGAATTATTCTCCATTACCCGCTGTGTAATGTTTATGGTGCAAGGATGTACGTGGTCTGTACGATCTCAGCAATGACTGAGTTATTCCCATTTTACAATTGTGCTGCATATACAGGACCAGATGCCGGGAGACACAAGAGCTGTAGAAATTCCGACAGGACTAAAATGTCCCCTCTCATGTGTTATACTTCTACGGGAACTAATACTGAAACACAAACAAAGGCCAGTGGCCGGTGTCAGTTTGTGTGAATTGATTCTCTCCCCCACCACCCCCCCCCCCACTATGTACTGTATATTTACAGGAGCTGCCTCAGAGACATACACAGCCCATACAATACCAGACATGAATGATCTGTCAGAGTTCAGCTGCTACATGCACTTTTCCAGTTCAGCTCTCCTTTGAAAGAAACTTGCTGGTACAGCTGTTTTGATAGTAAAGCTTTCAGAGAAATCCTCCTACATCACACCTGTCTACCTTGGGGCAAAATGTGGATCAGGCCGACTGCCAGTTACACTGAGGAGAACCAGCTCTGTGATCTGCAGCTGCCAGCTCCTGCTTGTTTCCTCTTTCCCTCTCCACTCATTGATCTGTGAACTCACTTGAGGATTTGGCTCTACTGTCTATGTCACTTGGGCGGACATTGCTCAAGCATAAGTCTTAACAATGACTGACAGCTGAGGGTTCATGTGTGGATAGCATTAGGTGGCAGTCCGATTCTCTTGTTACTTACCACCCCAGATATATGTGTGCACAATTCACAAACAAACACAGTCATACAGAGCTACACACAGACACATACAAATTTATACAGGTACAAACGCTACCGAAATGTTTGAGAAGATTTGTAGATGAGGTTGTAGACATGCTCGTCAAGCCAGTGTGTTTGGCTTTGTCACCCTGCTAGGTAACATTGTCAGTGCACCTCTGGTGAAGTTTCGGTGTTCTGTCCCACTTGTTATTTATATGCCTCGGTTTGCTGGGGTGGTTGGCTCTGTTTTTTAGTGGTTTGTATATCGGGCCCAGTTCAATATGTTTGTTGATGGAGTTCTGGTTGGAATTCCAGGCCTTCAGGAATTCCCTGGCATGTCTCAATTTAGCTCGTGCTATTATGGATGTATTGTCCCAGTTGAATTTGTGTCCTTCTTTGTCTATGTGTATTGAGACCATGAGAATTGGTCGTGTCTCTTGGTGGCTAGTTGGTGTTCGTGTATCTTTTTTTTCCAGTTTGGCCCATGTAATGTTTTTCGCAGTTCTTGCATGGTATTTTGTATATTACATTAGGTTTATTGGTTTTAGGTATGGGATGCTTTACGTTCGTCAGTAGCTGTCGCAGGGTGGTTGTTGGTTTGTGGGCCACCCTGATACATAGGGGTCTGAGTAGTCCTGTGTTCATCTCTGATATGTCCCTGATGTAGGGTAGGGTTACTAGTGTGCCTGGTTGTGTGGTGTCTCCTTGTTGTGGTCTGTCGCGGAGGTAACAGCAGATTGTGCTTTTTGGTTATCCAAACACACCGACTCAGCGAGCAAGTCTACAACCACAAACACTACCAGCATCCTGGGGTTACAATGGACCAGAAGCTGAACTGGACCAGTCATGCAATTTCAAATATGACAAGAGCAGGTCAAAGACTTTGAATTGTGCTCTCCAAAGTCTGCTTCCATCTGCAAGGTGCAAGTCAGGTGTGTGATGCAATAATCTTCAATTGTCTGAACTAATGCAGCACCATCAACACTCAAGAAGCTAAACACCATCAAGGAGAAAGTAGTCTGCTTGAATTGGCACCCCATCCGGAACCGTCAACATTAACTTCCTCCACAACTGATACACAGTCACAGCAGTGTGTCCAACCTTCAAGATGCAGTGTAGCAACTCACCAAGAACAAAAACAAAGTTGCTGGAAAAGCTCAGCAGGTCTGGCGGCATCTATGAAGGAGAAAACAGAGTTAATGTTTCAGGTCCGGTGACCCTTGCTCAGAACCATCTTATGGCAACTTTGTTTTTGTTCTTGATTTACAGCATCTGCAGTTCTTTTGGTTTTTATTTAGCAACTCACCAATGCTTCTTTGGGGGGACCTCTCAAATACATGACCTTCACCATCTAGAAGGACAAGGGCTGCAGATACATGGGATAGCCCTTCAATGCACACACCATCCTCACTTGGAAACATATCAACATTCTTTCACTGATATAAAATCTTGAAAGACGCTCCTAACAACATTGTAGTCATATCTAGAGCACATGGACTGCAATGACGCAAGAAGACCCCTCACCAACAATTTCTCAAAGATAATTAGCAATGGGCAATAAATGCTGGCCCAGCCAACGATGCTCATATCCCATAAGAGAATAAATAAAGCAAATACAATGACACATGCACAGATGTATAAAGACACACATGTTCACATGCTCACGCATGTCCAAATGCAGAATATACATAGATAGACATATATATATAAGATATCCATACATATAAAGATACCCATACTTACACAAAGACATAAGTTGATTCACATCAACATGGATGCATACACAGGTAGGCATATGGCCATTTCCATGCAAATATATAAACATACATGCAGACATTTTCAAGCTAGATGGTTACCCCATTTCCGGTCCAGGGTTAATGGAAATTTACCCACCAAACTGATACTCTGCCTGAAAGCAGCCGACTCAGCACTTAACAGTCATTGAGGATGGGTCTTTGCGGCTTTATATGGTTTGGCACTATATAAAGCAATGCACACAAACATATTATACTTAATTGCATTACAGTACACTAAGTCCTCCCCTCCCATTGGCAAATAGTATGATATCCCAGGCATATAAAATAATTAAACAGGACACACATCAGGCTATGGTTGCTTAAAGCTCCGGATTAGAATATGTTGGTACTAGGTTTTGTTAATGGAGTTAATTCATTGGTTCATTCTGAGTTTTGTTTCTACAGTGAGAGTAGCTAATTAGGAATGTAGGAACAGAATTAATCGTTCAACACCTTGAGTCTGTTCAATCGTTCAATTAAAACAGGGCTGATTAACTCCTTCTTATGTGAAAGTTCCTCCAGCTGAATCAACATAATTCATGAAATCATAGAATCCCTACAGCGCAGCAGAGGCCATTCAGCCCAGCAAGTCTGCGTCAACCCTCTGAAGAGCATCCCACCCAGACCCACCCTCTCTATAACACTGCATTTACCATGGCCAATCCACCTTATCCGCACCTCTTTGGACTGTGGGAGGAAACTGGAGCAGACACGGGGAGAATGTGCAAACTCCACACAGACAGTCGCAGGAAGGTGGAATTGAACCCAGGTCCGTGGCACTGAAAGGCAGCACTGTTACCCACTCTGTCACCTTGCTGCCGAATTAAAATGAGCTATTGTTCCAAATTCACTGATTTCCCCTTTTGCAACAAAATATAATTTCATTCTTGGAGTAGGTGATCTTGTAAAGGTATTGAGACTTTATTGAGAGTGCAATACAGAATATACAATTCAATATGTTGAGACTATCACAGACAAAATTTATGAATCCTCTTTACTGCTGGTGATCAGAATGTTTTGTTTAGAATGAGTGTGAGTCCAAATTATATAACCCATCAGCAAGCTTTTATAAGCTTTAAAACAAAGATTGTTATCTTTTTTGTGGCAAGCCTGCAGCTTTTTATATTATATGCTTAAAGTTGAATGTCTTGTCAATTTAAATATTTGCAGCAGGCTGTGAGGTTACTTGTCGTCAAGCTTCTAGGAGCTAGGTTCTCATGTGATCTCGAAGTTAAAACAGGCTAAGGAAGTCCTTTCTGTTAGTGTCTCCAACTTCCAAGGTATTGCTTTGACTGCTTGGATGACTTGCAACTAGTTCAGTGGCTTTCTGGTGGAATTTTCTGTGTAAAACAGTTTCTAGCTGATCTTAAAGCAGTTCAGCAACATATCTTCTTCGTCATGTGACTGTATAAATTCCAAATCAATTTTCCAAAGACGTGGTGGGTAGCTGTGTGAATCCAACATCCTGTGTTGTCTGTAACACCTTGAGAGTCATCCAGTTTGGTTTGAATGAGGGAACTGACCACAATACAAAGTAAAGTTGAAATGATCCTTATACGCATTGAGTTTTGACGCTTCATTTTGTCTGGGTAAAACAGAGCTCCAGGCTGGCTGGAATTCAAAATCCTTTTATGTTGTCCTGTCCTTAAATGAAGGTCTGTGTGAGTTCTGTGGTTGACTCTGACTATCATTAGGTATTTGAAATTTAAGACTGAAGTTTTAATGACAATTGTTACATGATTTAATAGGTTGTGCACAGTTTTAAAATATCAAAGAATTGCTTGAAAGTTCATAATGTACTGAGGCATGGCAGGAAAATGGAATATAATTTGCACTGTGACATTTATTATTTTTCAAACAAGGGAATAATAATGTTAGATATAGGAGCAGGAGTAGAGCATTCAGCCCCTTTAGCCTGATCCACCATTCAATAAAATCATGGCTGATCTAACAATAGATGCAACTCCAATTTCTATTTTAATATTTTTAAACAACCAGTTCAGACATGTTATAATATATCTACGGAGCAGGTAGGATTTGAATCAGGCCTTCTAGCCAAGAGGTAGGGATACAGCCACAGCACGACAAGAGCCCCTTCACTTTCCCTTTTATGTAAAAGATTGTTATTTCAGATTACCTGTGAGATAGCTGGCTCCTCTGATTGATCTGTCCTTGATATATATTGTTTTAGCTGCAGCAGTTTCCATTTACGTAAGATGATGGCTTTTCATGACTTATACTAGACCTCTGAGCCCCATTCTGCCTTACTGCAGTTCCTTTCTCACCATGACCCTATACCTCTGTGCACTATATTTGAATCCTGGTTTACCATTTCTGTGTTGCTGATCATCTCAGTTGGGCGAGAATAAATCTAAAATAGTTGGCAGTTGTCAATGGAAGAGGGTTGCTGCCCCGGGTCAATGACCTCTGGTGTAACTCTCAAGTGAGACAGGATCAGCTTCTGCTGTGATGCATCCACTGTTGAAAGCTGGTCAACATTTACTGCTTAGGTTCAAGCAGAGAAGCAGTGGATGGCTGACAATGAACTCAACAAAAGTACAAGTCTGAAACGTCAGCCTTTCTACTCCTATGATGCTGCTTGGCCTGCTGTGTTCATCCAGCTCTACACCGTGTTATCTCAAAAGTACAAGTCAGCTTCTTTAGCTAAATGAGCAAGTTAATCTTCTTTAAAAAAATAAACATGGTAAAAGGGCTCTGACATTGTAGTGCAGAGTTGAGATACGTAGTGCGGAATGACCTCTAGGGCAGGTAAGGAACAATGTTTATAGTTCAGAGAAAAGTCAAAGCCCTTAATTCATTTATGAGGTGAGGCATTTTGTTCAGGCTCAGACCAAGGTTTATCATGTTGGAAATACCAAGGCCAAAATCTCAAAAAAGGACTAAAGGGTTTGCCCATGGATGGCATATATGAGTGACTGCCCATAATGCAGAGTAAAGCCATGATCTGCACTGCAGGACATTCCAAGTACTGAGGCATGAAATCAGGAAAAGCCTATAACACAGTGCAGCACCAATTCATCGGAAACATTTTGAGGTTCCTAGACAGAAGGTGTACAAAACAGAACACCAACCAAAACAGGAAAAGTAAGAAAGAGTCTTTTATTATTTCTTCTGGTTATTTAGGTGAGTTGATTATTGTGAATGTCTTCAATATGATCATGATAAAATAGTCATTCTGGTATGGAATTAATTACAGCTCAGTCTTCCAGTCAAGAAAATTTAAGAGTATCACAACGTTAACTGTACCTCTGATGGAAACAGGACAGTAAAACACACTAAAAATAAATTACAACTTAGTGAAGAGAGTACTATGTGGAGTAATTAGGCTGTAAAATGGATAAGGGACAGCTTGAATGGTTACTTTAACAGTCTCCTGGGGCTGAGAGGAACTCC
Organism: Rhincodon typus; assembly: GCF_021869965.1. Taxonomy (NCBI): domain Eukaryota; kingdom Metazoa; phylum Chordata; class Chondrichthyes; order Orectolobiformes; family Rhincodontidae; genus Rhincodon; species Rhincodon typus. Next base: position 90,859,137 of record NC_063335.1, read on the forward strand.
TGGAGGTGACAATCTCACCTTGCAATCATTGTGTGAGAAGGGTACTTGGAATGTAAAGCCTCGCTTTTGTATAATAATTAGTGTCCACCAAAGTGGCTCTATGTTTTGCTAATGATACCTGTTAGATGCTTGCTGGGTGATAACCCTTAATCTTTTTTCCTCAATTAACCCATTCCACTGTCCTGTTTCAATATCCCATTCACAGAGGTTCACTTCTATTACTCTCCTATTCTCAACTATAGCCAATAATATATGCTTGGGAGGAAAATAGAGCTTAACTTTATGAACAGCAATAAAGCAGTTTGACATAGCAAGCCGAGAATGAGTCAGAATGAGGGAATATAAGATGCAATTTATTTTTGCCTCATTTTTAAAATTTTGCTTCTCTTCTTGATGGCATTAATCTTCAATTGAAAACATTACACCCTCAAACAGGTTGACAAAAACTTTTAAACACCAAATTAATAAAATAGCAACCAATGGCTCAAAAACAGTAGATCTAGCAGCATCACTGGAGAAAGGAAGATGGTAGAATCTCTGACAACAAGGTGCAGGGCTGGATGAACACAGCAGGCCAAGCAGCATCATAGGAGCAGAGAGGCTGACGTTTCGGGCCTAGACCCTTCATCAGAAAAGGGGGAGGGGAAGGGGGTTTTGAAATAAATAGGGAGAGAGTGGGAGGCGGATAGAAGAGGGATAGAGGAGAGGA
>NC_063335.1:90869845-90929931 GCF_021869965.1 Rhincodon typus
CTTAAAATTTCGGTTTTGTTTCTGATTCCCAGCATCTACAGTTCATTCAGTTTTTTGCTTTCCACCTCCTTGGCTGAGAACAGATGATACTGTACAGGTAGAAATCAAAGCTGTCCCCAACAGAGTGCCACACTTTTCTCCCAGTACAGTGGGAGGAAAATAAATCTTTCAAAAACAACTTGTTCACTTGTCTTTAGTTAAAGAGTTTGAAAATAAGTAGTATTTGAAGAAGGAAAGTTGCTTGTTGACATTATCAGCCTTAACTCAGAGGTAGCTTGTCTTGATGTTGAGTTAAAGGTTGTGGATTTAAATCCCACCCTAGATACCTGACCATATAATGCTGCACATCAGATGGGATGTTAAGCTGAGGCTTTGTCTGGTCTTTCAGATTGATACAAAATATCCCATGGCAATAATTAAAAAATAGCAAAGGAGCTTTTATGTTCTGCATAAGAATGTTAGAATGCTGAGTTCCAACCCCACTGCAGAGAGCTAGGGGTGAGTTCAGAGATTCCCCCCAGCATATTTGAAGGTAGGGAGTGGTTTGGGGATGTGCATAATCAATAGAGTGATTTGCCCATCACTCTCTTGCCCATGTCTCACCTGGCCGTCTCAATATAATGAGGTGTAGGGAGTTGGATAAGGCACTCAAAAGTTTGCCCATTTGTAGATATATGGGAGGATGTCAATTTGCAAATTAACAGCTGCTTACACAATGTAATTCTGCCAAGATGGAAGGCAGGAGGCCTGCCTGAAACTTTGACATCTCAGATCAAAGGTGAGAAGGACTGAGTTTATCTCTTTTAAAGGGGTCCCCTGTGTCTATCGGATGTACTCCCCTCACCCCAAACCCATTCCCCTGCCACTGAAAACCTGTTCTGGGTCAATGAAAATGTGGCCAACCGAAATGCCCAGGTCTATCTGAAGTAACCATATCCATTCTTAGTTCTTCTCGAGATTCCTTGCAGTACCAGCAGTGGCCACTAATATGTTCTGATGCTGCGGGCACAACAAGTGCAGCTGGCAGCTCTCCAGGGTAGGAATTCCTGTCTTTTAGGGGCAGAGATCCCACTCCTTCCTCGCTAATGCCCAGTCCCCTCAGTGTATGATCAATGTGAGGCCGCTAGATTTAAAGTTCATGTAGTGCTCAGGTAGTGACAAAGACAGGTAAGGAGCTAGGCAAGGAATACATGCCCCTCTCCCCACTCCCTGGAAAACATCCTCCCAAGTCATTTGCATAATGGAACAACAAATCGTTCTTCTGTTCCTTTTGGGGGCCTACCAATTAACGGCAAGAGCTAAAATTCTTCCAAATATCTTAGAGCGTGTTGTAAGTACATCTTATTTTAATGGACTTTGAGAGGTCAGAAAAGGGTTGGCTGCAAGCTATTGGAGCACAGAGCAGGTGCAGTTTAAACCCATGTCTAACCGTATTGGAAAGAAAGAGCTGAGTTTTGCAGTTAATTTCTCAACATCTGAATGACCCAAAGGACATTGATTCAATAAAATACTTTAGAAACATGTCATTTTTGAAATGTAGGAATTGCGGTAAGCAATTTACATACAGAAAGCTTCCAAAAAAAAATACATTAATGACAGGATCATATTTTTATGTTTGACTCTGGGTCAGAGTATTGGGAGGGACATTGAGAGAACTCCACCAATCTTGTATAAATCATGAAATCGTTTACTTCAATGTGAGAAAGAAGGTGGGGCCTCAGTTTAACGTTGCATGCAAAGAAACCTCCGGTAGTGCAGCACTCCATCATTACAACATGAAGTGTCAGGTTAGATCTTACAAAGTAGAAATAAAGTGGATTCAAAAGGATTTTATAATTTAGTGCAAACCAGTTGTTCAGTGGTGGAGACCTTTCTAGAAATAATTATTCAGGATAGAATTAGTAGTCACGTGGATGAAAGTAGGTTAATCTGGAAGAGTCAGGGCTGAATTCTAAAAGTGAAATCGTGTTTACCTTACCTGCTGGATATTTTTGAGAAGGTAGCAGAATGGGTCAATGAGGGTAATGCTGTTGATGTGGTATAAATTGATTTCCAGAAGATGTTTGATATGCTGCCGCACAATGGACTTGTGGGGAAAGGTATAGCTAAAGTTTTTGGAGGGGCAGTGTGGACTTGGTGGGCTGAATGGCCTGCTTCTACACTGTGGGGATTCTATGACTAGGGACACAGCAAACTTTAGTAAAGGAACCTGGGCAAAGGGAGTTCAGCATGTTAAGTTTCAATGGAGTAAAGTGAGGCTGGATGGCCTTTATTTTAATGCTGGGTGTATTATAGGTAAAACAGGTGAGTTAAGGGCAGGGATTGAGACACGGAATTGCAGTGTTGTCGCCATCACAAAGATGTGGGTGACGGAATAGTAGGAACTGGTAATTCAAAATTCTGGCGTATATGATGTTTGCGCAGGAAAGGGGAGTGTGGACAAGAGGAGATGCTGCTGCATTATTAAGGAGTCAGTTACTGTACTGAGGAGGGTTGAAATCTTGGTTGGATGGGTCTTCTAATGGGGCTCTGTTGGTAGAGTTTAGAAATAAAAATTCATATTTCTAGCAGTATATTATAGACCCCCAAACAGTCAATGGGCAATAGAAGGGCACATATGTAGACAATTTACTGAGGTATGTAAAAGTAATACTACGGTAATTATATTAGGGAATTTCATCAGAATATAAGAACACAAGGACTAGGAGCAGGAGTAGGCAATCAGCCCTTCAGAGATAGTAGGAACTGCAGATGCTGGAGAATCCGAGACAACAAGGTGCAGGGCTGGATGAACACAGCAGGCCAAGCAGCATCATAGCCCTTCAAGCTGGCTCCACCTTCAATATGATTGTGGCTGATCTCATCTCAGCCTCAACTTCACTTTCCTGCCCACTCTTCATAACTTCATTACAATTTAAAAATCTGCATATGTCCTCCTTGAATTTACTCAATTACGGGCATCTGCTATGCCCTGGCTAAGTGAATTCCACAGATTCACAAACCTTTGAGGGATTTCTCTTTATCGCTGTTTTAAACCAGTTACCCCTTATCCTAAAACAATGACCTCTCACTCCAGATTGTCCCACAACAGGTAATATCCTCTTTATGTCTACTTTGTCAATTCTCTTCAGCATCTAATATACCTCATTAGTTTGTTTCTCATTCTTATAAACTCCAGACAGAATAAGCCTAAACGTCTCAATTTCTTTTCAGAAGACAAATCTTTCATTTCTGGAACTAATCCTCAAACTGTCTCTAACGCAACCACACCACTCCTCAAGTAAGGGACCAAAACTATACAATACTTCAGTTGCAATCTCATGAATGCTTTGTAGAGTTAAAGCAAATTTCCCTGCTTTTATATTCTATGTCTTTAGCATTAAGTGCCAAAATTGGCCTTCCTTATTACCTGCTTACATAGGAGAGTGCTTGAAGGACATTGATTTCTTGAAAAGTATTTAGGAAAGATTTTGATTGCTTCCTAATCTTCCCTGTTAATATTTTCTCATGCCCCCTCTTTGTTCTCCTAATTGCTTTCTTAAGTATATAAACTTAAAAGGATAACTTGGGAAAGAGTAAAGACCGTTAAGGTGCAAGGGGCAATCTGTGCACGGAGCCAGAGGACATTGGTAGGATGTTAAACTAACACTTCACATTGGTCTTCACTTGGGAAAAGGAAGATATTGATTTAGAACTCAGGATGAGGGACTGTGAGGTTCTTGAGCAGATTGACATAGAAAGTGAGCAGATATTGGAGGTTCTGGCAGGCTTATAGGTGAACAAATCCTGAGATCCGGATAAGTTGTATCCCAGGCTGCAGTGGGAGCTGAGGGAGGAAGTTATAGGGACTCTGACCCAAATTTTTAATTTCTCTCTGGCCATGAGGGTGTTGTGTAGGATAGGGTGGTGTTGTGATTGGAGCAGGTGTGATGTCAGAGGATTGGAGGACAGCTAATGTGAAAGCTAATGTGAATTCACTTTTTGAGAAAGGTGGTAGAGATAAACCAGGGAATTACAGAGCAGTGAGTCTCCCATCAGTGGTAGGGAAACTACTGGAGAAAGTTCTGATGGAGAGAATTAATCTCCAATTGGAGAAGTAAGTTTTGATCAGGGATAGTCAGCATGGCTTTGTCAAAGAAAGGTGACACCTAACCAGTTTGAATTTTTTGAGGAGGTGACCGGGTATATAGATGAGAGTAATGCAGTTTATATACTTTATATGGAATTCAAGCAAAGCATATGGCATCCTGCTAAAGAAGTAAAAGCTCAGAGGATCCAGTGTTTCTTTACAAATTTGATCTAAAAATTGGCTTAGCGGCAGGAGACAGAGGGAGGTGGTAGAAGACTATTTGTGTGACTGGAGGCCAGCATCCAGTGGTGTATCACAGGAAAGAATGTTTGTTCCCCTATTTTTTATTCATTCACGGGATGTGGGTGTCGCTGGCTAGGCCATCACTGATTGCACAGCCCTAATTTCCCAGAGAGCAGTCAAAAGTCAACTACATTATCATGGGAGTCACATGTAAGTTAGACCTGGTAAGGATATCAGTGAACAGTTGATGGGTTTTTTCACTGACAATTGACAATGGTTTCACTATCATCAACAGACTTTTGATTCCAATTTTGTAAATGACTTCAATATCTACCCTCTGCCATGGAGGGATTTGAATCCTGATCCCCACAACATTGCCAGGTTCATTGGATTAATAGTCTCGCAATTATACCACCAGGCCTTCACCTCTGCTTTTGTTTGTGATACAATATATATAAATGATATCGATGTGAATGTGGAAGGGGGGGATGATAAATAGATTTGCAGATGACCTGAAGATTGGTTGGGTGGTTGACAGCAAGAAGGAGGATATAAATGAGTTGGTCAGATGGACAGATCAGTGGCAGATGGAATTGAATACTGAAAAGTGAGATGATCCACTTTGGAAGAAGTAACAAGACAAGGGAGTACTCAGTGAATAAGAGCAGAGACGTTACATGAGAATTGTATAGGACTTTGGTTAGGCTAAAGCTGGAGTACTGCATGCAGTTCTGGTCACCACACTATAGGAGGTGATTGCACTGGAGGGAGTGTAGATGAGATTTACTAAGATGCTGCCTGGGACAGAGCAATTTAGCTGCAAAGAGAAGCTGGATAAGCTCAGGTTGTTTTCTTAAGAGCAGAGAAGACTGAGAGGAGACCTGATTATGGTGTATAAGATTATGAGAGGCATGTACAAGGTAGATGGAAAGCAGTTGTTCACCTTAGTTGAAGTGTCAATAATAAGGGGCACATTTCTAAGGTGAAGGAAAGATCATTTAGAGGCGCTTTGCGGACTTTTTTTCACCCTGAAGCTGGTGGAATCTGAACGCATGCCTGGGATGGTAATTGAGATAGGAAGCCTCAACTTTTAAAAAGTACTTTGATAAGCACTTGAAATTTCATAACATTCAAGATTATGAGCCAAGTGTTGGAAAAAGGGATTAGTGTAAACTTAAAGTAACTTTGTCAGTGCAGACTGGATGGGCCGATGGAACTATGATTGTAGGTCTCGGTACAAAAAGGACAGTAACAACGTGGATATAAAATTGGCTGATTGACAAGAAACAGGGTAATGGTCAAATGGAAAATTTTGGGCTGGAAGAAGGATTATGATGGAGTTCCCAGGGGTTGTTATTGGGACGCTTGCTTTTCCTGATATATTTTAATGACTCGAATCTTGGCACGCAAGGGACAATTTCAAAGTTTGCAGACGACAATAAACTTAGAAGAATTGTAAACTGTGAGAATTACAATGCGGAACTCCAGAAAAATATAGACAACTTGTTGAAGTGTGAGGAGAGATGGCAGATGAGGTTCAGTGCAGAGTAGTGTGAGGTGATGCACTTTGGTCAGAAGAACATCAAAAGACAATGTAAAATTGAGGGTACAATTCTAAAAAGAGTCCAAGAGCAAAGGGACCTGGATGTATGCTTGCAGAAAATATTGAAGATGGCAGCACAGGTAAAGAGAGCAGCTAATAAAGTGTACAGCTTTCTCAGCTTTATTAATAGGGACAGAGATCAAATGAGCATAGAGGTGATGTTGAACTCATACAATACACTACTTAGACCTCAGCTAGAGTATTGTCTACAGTGTGAGTACCACATTATGGGAAAGATGTGAATACACTGGAGAATGTGCAGAAGCGATTTACATAAATGGTTCCAGGGATGAAACACTTTAGTTATGAGGATAGATTGAAGAAGTTGGGACCGTTCTCCTCAGAGAGAAAAGAGTGCTGAGAGGCAATTTAATTGAGGTTTCCAAAATCATGAGCAGGCACATACAAAGTAGAAGGGGAGAAGCTGTTCCTGCTCACAAAAGACAAAAAAACAAGACGACATATATTTAAAAAGTGATGCGCAAATAAAGCAAAGGTGAATCAAGAAATAAAAACTTTCAAACTTCCAGTAATTAGGGCACGGAATGTACTGCATAGAAATGTGGTGGATACAGGTTCGATGGAGTCAGTTATACAAAATGGCATTGGGTGACGTGCACATATATGTTAAGATGCAGGAGATTGGCACCACATAATAAAACCAGTGCTGTTTTCACAATGGGCTGAATGGCCTCTTTCTGCACTATAGCATTCAGATTCCATGGATTCCACTGGGCTCACACACCTACACGCAATTAGATACATAGGCACATCCGCAGATTTAAACCCCAGATCCATGCAACAATAAACCAGCACTTTCAGCTGAGAAATAAGTGTTTTATTCATTATTAGTGTTGTGTTTACACTGAACATGTAACACTGTCACTGAGAACACATCTAGAGATCATCAGTGGAAAGTATTACCAGTTGTCTGAGGTCACCTATACAGTCACAAAGCAAAAAAACGCAATGTCCCAACAAAATATATATTCATAATTACTAATATATACATTTTTTCTTGAAATAAATTATTAAAAAATTGATCTTAAGAAATTCAAAAGTACTTGTACAAAAATTGGGAATTGAAAGTCTAAAGGGCCCAAACCACTCTCCCCAGGTTTTGTTGAGAATTCTGACTCTTATTGACTATAATTGCATTGGTGCTGGCAATATCTCACCCAAATAGCCATTCATCAATACCTTGCATTTATATAGCACAACACATTAAAATAGGAAAACATCTCAAGGAACTTCACAGGAGTGTTATCAGACAAAAGTTGACACCAATCCAAAGAAGATATTAGAACAGACAATTAAAACCTTGATCAAAGAGGTAGGTTTGAATGAGGAACTTAGAGGAGAAAAGATGGTGAGAGAGGTGGATGGGTTCATGGAGGAAACCTGAGAATGTGATTCCCAGGCAACTGAAGTCACAGCCACTGAACTAGGAATGAAGAAAGCGAGGGACTGAAGAGATCAGACACAAAGGAACATAATTTTTGGGAGGCTGTTAGACAGAGGAGAGTTGGTTGTGGTCGCTGGGAGAAGGGCTATAATTAAACTGAATTTGTGTCATTTAACCTGGTTATTTCCAAAGCATGTCTAGTGCATCAAAATCAGAAGACACTAGAAAAGCTGCAAACTCCTTTTCAAACAAAGAGGGCTAAACTTTAAACCTATGAGAAGTTTGACGAAGAGAATATTCAACTGGGCAATCTGCTGGCAATCACAGCGGATAAATTTGCAGTCAACAACAAGAGGACAATGAGACAACTTTGGAGATTTGGAACAAAAACAAAGTTGCTGGAAAAGCTCAGCAGGTCTGGCAGGTCTGAGGAAGGGTCACCGGACCTGAAACGTTAACTCTGTTTTTTCCTTCACAGATGCTGCCAGACCTGCTGAGCTTTTCCAACTACTTTGTTTTTGTTCCTGATTTACAGCATCCGCAGTTCTTTCGGTTTTTATTTAACTTTGGAGATTTATTTATTTACACAGAAGGTTTTAGGGTGTGGAATCTCCAAACAGAAACAGTGCAGAAAGTTGAATGATGCGAACTTTGTTGCTTGATATAATGATATTGGAATTTGTCCAAATTTTAGCAGTGTGTTCACAGCAAACAGTAGGAAACCATTAGTGGAAACATTTGGGAATCATAGTTCCAAGACACCTGTTCCTTTATAGTACGTTATACTGAAAATTATATGATGCAAATTATTTATATGACTGTATGACAGTGTTATATTTCTTTTAGAAAGTATCTGCTGTGCATCTAACTGGGTCAATACCAGGTGCTTATATCATCTTTGGAGATTGATCACTTGTTAACTAAAGTGTTGACAGGGTTTTTATCGCTTGATCAGCAGACAGTTAGAAAGTAGTAGGGAACCCCAGTTCAGGGTTCCTACCTTTCTCCTCCAACTTGTATTGCTGGGCAGGAAGCTAGCCAGGGAAGGTCACAGCAGCAAACAGAGCTTAATTTATATGATCAGTTTTAATTTATAATAAGACTGCCTAGATGGTAGGAAAACAATTTAAGAAGCTCAACACCATATAGGATAAAGCATGATCAGCAGGTTGTCTCAAACCTTAACAACTGAATCCCTTCAACATAGAAGCACTATGGTGGGAGTGTGTACTATTTGCAGAATACACCACAGTAACTCAGCAAGGCTTCTTTGAAATCATCAATCTCACTGTTGCCTCTTCTTTTAAAAAAAAGTTGCTGCCTGTAACTTTATCCTTGCAGTCCCCCTGAAGCCAGAATTATTGCTGTTAATTCTGAAAATGGTGATGGAATGCTGGTGATATCCACACTGAATATTTCTAATATTGAGTTCATGGGCAAGGATTTTACATTCCCTGACAATCAGGTACCTGTACAATTGTGGGGTGCCTGATGTGGTTCCACCACTGGAGAATTTTACCCACAGGAGGGCTTGATAGACACTCCAGGAGGTGGACAGCTATTAGTATAATCAATGATCTTAATAGGAATTCTCTTGCAGGGCCATCAACATTTTGCCAATGGTGGGGTGAGTCCTTTACCCTGAAGAGCTGACCAGATGTGGCCTCCCTAAGGTAGCCTGCAGCATTGGCACCAGTGGCTTGATGGCCAAAGAGGGAGCCATGAGCAGGGAAGGAGTTCTCTTGGCACCTCAGAAGGGTAACTGGGCCTGCAGTACCAGGAGCCCCACCATCTTCAACAGGACAGCAGGTCCTCAGGCATTAGCCATCATGTGTGTGGACTAGGAGATATGCCTGTGATAAAACTGCTGAAGCAATCCTGCTGCCAATAAATGCAGGCTTGGAGTTCAATTTTACATAATGTCAGGATTTCAAAGATTGTGGCAAAATTCAGGCCATAGTGTCAATGTAATTAAAAAAAAAAGAATAAATTAATGGAGAGATACTAGGAACTGCCGATGCTGGAGAATCTGAGATAACAAAGTGTAGAGCTGGATGAACACAGCAGGCCAGGCAGCATCAGAGGAGCAGGAGGAGGAGGAGGAGGATTGCTGATGTCCAACATTCCTTTTAGATATTTAACACATGATGTGATTAATATACATCTAAAAATATAAATTGGACTGATGGACTAACATATTGACAGGGTATCCACTTTGCGCAGCTCAATTATTTTCTAAACAGAGTCAAGCATCTAAAACTCAACATTATTCTCCATTTTTGAATACTTGTTTTATTACAGTAACTTACTTTAGTATTGCCGATAAAGATACATTTTGTCAAAGCTTTCCATCTTACACTCATTTAAATAATCCACAAAAATACCATTTTGCAAGTGGAGAGGGCACCGAGTGTTTGGCAAGTAGATTCTGATGTGCAGTCTCCATTGTAATGCCAAAGTTAATAATAATTGAAAATCAGCTGACAAGCTTTGAGTTTTAAACCAGGCAGGTTGACTATGATTGATCAAGGCATTGTCTTGAGATCTTGGTAACTTGATGATTTATCAAGACCTGAAAAAGCTTGTTGCTATGAAAAAAAAAATTAGTTTAGACTTTAAAAGGTTAGAATGTCAAAGATGGGAGAGGCTTGTTTTGTTTGCAAATATAAAATGAAAACGCTTACATTACTGAATAGCTGGAGGTCACATCAACTGTAAGATGCCTTTCATGGATGTTCTCATTGTATACTAGTCAGACTTAATAAAGGAGGACATGTTATAACCAAGCAACATATTTGACTGAATAAATGGTTTAGATATTGAGCAACATGAGTACATCTGTAGACAATCTGCTCTTGAAGATGAACAAATTGAACAAACCCATCAAGAAACATGAGTAAATAGACACTTGCATAAACAGAATTTCTTAGAGAGCCTACCACGTTAGAATTTATTCAAAAGCTTTAATAGGTCCACAGTAATTACGCTACCACATCTGCCCAGTGGGCCTTGTCGTTCTGATCTATGTTTTCACTCAGAATGTTCATTGGTAGCCTGTCTCTCACTTCTAGAATTCCCTTTCAGACCTTGAGCAAATAGTTTTTCTATTTCTTTGATGTAAATGTTAGATAGCAGAGCTTAGGATCCACTCTTGTTCTTTCAGACACAGCTTCTTTGTGTCAGATGGTCAGAAGGTTTTCCAATGCTATAAAGATTACAATCCTGATTTTGTCACTTTTTGTGATCAGGCTGCAAGGTTAAACTGTGTGAAGATTTGGTCAACACTGGTTTTTCTATATGAGTGCGTAAAAGGCATTGTCTGCAAAGTAAGATCAATCCATGGGCACAAAGATGAGCCTTGGCTTAAGATCTTGATCTTCTACATGTAGCAAGATGTTTCAGCTCAGGACCATCACCAATTTCCCAGAAAGCCTCTTCCTTCCTCTATTTGCAAGTATGAACATTGTGGATGCGTGTGCATTCTTGGCAGCTCACATGACAACACCAGTGGAAGACACAGTGACACTTCTCCCTACGTTTCTCAGTCCTTGTGTCATGTCCACGGCCACAGCATAGTAATTCACATCCATCAATTCCATGTGATGTGATGTTGCACTTTCGGTGTCGCGTGCCAAATGAGCCAGTCAAAGGATTGGGGTTGCAGAAATTTGGTGATGTATCATAGTAGACCAAATCTCTCTCTGTTGGAGCTTTGAACAAAGTGTACTTGGGACGAAGGGTCTCCACCCAACCTCTGGACTCTCGATGTTTCTCCACGATCATCTCAGAGGCACTGTCATACTTATCTTTTAAATAATCTCCAATCACACGGAAGTCAGGCTGTGACCACCAGCACGTCTTTACCTCACAGCTCCCTGATAGTCCATGACACTTGCACTTCAGATGCATGTGATCCAAAATAGCCTGAGAAGGAAATAGAACAGTGCTTTTTATTATTTAGGCCATCCCACACCACCAATCAAAACAGTACAGTCAATTCACATTGACTTAGGAAACAATGACCTGACAGAGCGCATGACATATTTCAAATTCTGATGCTACCCCTACTGAATGAAGGAAGGAAAGTAATTCCCTGAGCAATTTCTCTCCTCCTTCTGAAAGCACTTACTATGGTAGTAGAGTCCCACAGATCCCATCAGGCAACCAGGAACAATCTGTATTGGTTAGTAGCCAAATCAAATGATGGAAAGTTGGAAAACTGAATGCATTGAATGGGTATTTAAAGGGCAATAACCAGGTAGAATCACCACAAAAACTCAACTGATTAACTCATGTTCTTCAGGGAAGGAAACCTACCTTGGACACAGGACTGCAACTTACACTGGCTCTCAATGCCCGTGGGTCAAATAAACTTGGGCATTAAGCAATAAAAAAATCTAGTGTACTTCAGTAATGCCTTCGTTGTAACCAAGTATCCTAAGGCGCTTCACAAGAGCATTATAAAGCAAAATTTAGCTCCGATAGGCCAAAAACATGGTTGAAGACATAGATTTTAAAAAAGCATCCTCAAGGAAGAAACAGGTGAGAGAGAAAGAGAGGCAGAGACAGAGAAAGGGAGAGAGAGAGACGGAGAGAGGCAGAGAGAGAGAGGGGGGTTTACTGTGGGAAGTCTGGAGTTTATGGCCCAGGCAACTGAAGGAAAAGCCAATGGAGGAGAAATTTAATTAGGAACGCTGAAGAAGCCAGAATTAGAGGAGGCCAGGTAGCTCTGGAGATTGTGGAGCTCAAAGTGTTTCTTAACCAGAGATCAATATAAGTCAGAAGAATAGGAATGAGAACGACTGATTTATCAGAGTTAAGGGATACAACCTCAGATTTCACTTCTGTGTATAGTTTAGTATCACACCACAGGTGCATTTGTCACAAAACAACTACTTCTTTCTTTGAAAGAGGGTGATTGTTGGGTGTTCTCAATCGCATGCACCTTTCCAATCATGTCATGGATAGTGTTTGTTTTACTGAGTTTTCCCACTCCCAACCTTATTGGATACTGACCATGCGGCCTGCCTCATTGTTGTGCCGATTCATGGCGGAACGTGCGTCTGGTCTGTTCTCTCGCGCATCTGCAAACTCTCGTGACACCATGCTCCCGAACTCCACATCCTCACTGCATCCACCCCACTTCCAGCCTTCACCCGGCTTGCCCTTGTGCTGGTTGTCACAGCCACAGATGTTTGCAGTGCCCTCGGCGCACGAGCGAGTAATGGCAAAGGCGACACCTGCTGAGGCGATGGCGTGAACAAAAGCAGATTCCCTTGTTGCTGCAACAAGACACATAAACGTGTCATCTATTCATAAATTCAAAAACTAAGACCAGTGTTGGATGGAGATGGCAAAAAATTATTCCATATTAAATTTAACATGTGATGCACAGAAATCCCTGAAAACTTAGTATGGGGGTACGAGCAGTATTTATTACTCCTGTAGAGCGTTTTCTAGCTGGACAGCTGGTTTGCAATGCAGCGTGAAGCCAGCATTGTGGTTTCAATTCCCACACACACTAAGGTTACCATGAAGTTCCCTCCTTTTCAACCACTATCTTGGCTGAGGCATGGTGATCCTCAAGTTAAACCACCATCAGTTGTCTCTTTCTCTCTCTCTCTAATGAAAGTGCAGACCTATTGTCCTCTGGGTTTACGGAGACTCTACTATATTACTCCTATAGGTAGTACTATGCTGAGTGTTGTCAACACTAAAGATGTCACATCATATGATGTGCTCTCTTCCTCATTCAAGCCAAGTGCCAATAACCAACTTCAAAAGAATCTGAAGAAAATAAGTGTGAAGCTGCCAGATTGCTAACCTGTTTTATACCAATGCTCTTTAATTGATTCAGCCTATAACCCAGCGTAGTCTATGTCAAATGCCAGTCCCACTTCAAAGTGGTTGACTCTTAAGTGCCCTCAGGAAGATTCCAGTAAGCCATTGTTCCCATCTGTTCAAGAGAACCTACCACTACGTTCTCAATGTAATTAGGGATGAGCACAGGCTGGCAGCACCCACATCATGAGGATAAATAAGAATTACTTTAAATTCTTCCAAGCATTCCAATAATTGTTGGCACTGTGAAAAGAAAATATTCACTAATGCCCATTTTAAAACTTGCCTTTCCCAATGTTGACTCTGCTTCCCGATTCTATCTAAAACCTATGCACCCCTATTTCTTATTGTTCCTGCTGGGGTAATCTGCAAATTTGGATATATAATTCTCGAAATCTTCATCCAAATGATAAATATGGTGAACATTGAGGCTCAAGACTAGACCCTCAATGAAAATCTCTCATGGTCCCAAAACAAAGTAACCACAGACCCAAGATGCAGTTATGTTGTGTAGCGTGAGAAATAACAGTCAAAATACAGTTTGGCAATAAAGACAAGATTCCATTTTATGTTCATTCAGCGAAGCCTCACTTCAGTGGACCATATTTTGGAAAATCATTTGCAGGGTACCCGGCAGCGTGCCCTGATCTGATCTCCCAATAGATGAGGCTTTCAAGCTGGAGTGCATGGTTAGACAGTGACTTCTTATTAGTTTCAATAACAAAATAGATTGGTCAAGTTGGTATCCACTGTCTCATTGTAATAGAGGAGGTACCCTTTCTTGGGATGCTGCCATAACTTAATTACCTTTATCCAAAACAGGTCCAAAGATTGCCAAATTATCCTCAACTGTTGTGCAGTTCCATCTCCTCCCTCGAAATTGATGCTGGCATTCCTGTATCCCGATTTTCACCCCTTCCGCCACACTTGGCATAATCTCCATGTAATTACGGCAAAACCGCAACTGCTTAGGTACAAGCCCAGGGATACTTCCGCACAGGATTGGCTGAGTTGCCAATGTTGAGTATTGATGACCAACTGCCAATGACCTGCAATTAAAGGCAAGGTACTTTTAATCAGAGGTTAGAGGAAGCCAGTAGACAACATTTTCAAAATGTCATTTCCTTCCAGGTATTCTTTTGAGGTTTAATATAATGGTGAGAATGGGCGATCACATGTTGACATGTTAAGGGGGAAAATCAGCAGCATCAACTTTGGTACCAATAGATTAAAATAAATCAAAGAGCATGCATTTATAGAGTACCTTTCATGACCTTAGGATATCCCAAAGTAATTTACAGTCAATGTTTAATCATTGTTATAATACAGAACACATAGCACCTAATTTGTACACAGCAAGCTCCCACAAACAGCATTGTCATAACTAGATAATTTTCTTTTAAGAAAAGACCTTGGTTGAGAATCAATATTGGCCAGAATAGTATGTATAATGCCTCACCTGTTAAATAACGCAGTACCAAGATTATGCATTGGTCAAATAGGAGGTTGCTTTTGTCCCAGCTCTGAATCCCATCCTCATACAGAATATGCGGGGACAAATTCACATAAGCATGTGTATACTCTCCTGAACATGAAATTTTACAGTCTATTGCCAGCATTTTCACTGATACATCTCTCTCTTGTCAATTTCCAATGGCAAAAGGTTAACACTAACTATTCAAAAGTTTGCTGTGCCAATTGTCACACTATAGATATAGAATCTAGCCACTAGGTCACAGTGTGAAGTAAAGTTTCCTCCAATCTTGTTTTTCATTAGTCACCTTGTATACAAAACAAAACCAAATCATCATGGAAAATTTACTAGGTCTGCCATTTCTTTTTACAGAAATTAAAACTACGGTCTCCCTCTGGTCCATAATGTTCTCCGGCGCAAACAACTACACACAGGTGCAGACAGGTGTATAAAACAGAATAAGCATCACTCTGTACTCCCCCATCAACACTTTACTCTGGCTCTCCAAATTACATTACACTTGACATCTTGCCTAACACACCCATGCTCTTTGATGCTTAAGTAGGATTCTTTAGCATTGCTTTACATACTTCTATTCTTTACCTGTGACACTGACAGCTGTATCATCTTTGCCTAGTCACCTGAACTGAATACTGCCCATTGTTACCATGCAAGTATCTCATTCTGTGCTCCAATCCTTTGTTCACGTTTAATTCAATGTATTTGGGACTGGCTCCAAGAAATTAAAAATGCAACAAAAATGATCGACAATGGAGAATCATTTAACTCTTTTTCCACCCTCTTTCAGCTTTTGCCACTTAATTCCTTATTTCATAAAGTTGATGTAAGGTCATTATTTTGAGCCATCAAATAGGAACAGGTTCAAAATCTGGCCTCAGAAACTCTATTTTAGTTGGTGTAGAAAAAACGTCAAATGTCAGTCATTCTCTACTACTCCTGTGCCATAAAATATGAATGCACATGGATGCCGAGGGTTATAGAATTAGGCTTGCTGTGGTAATGCTATTCAGTTGAGCAGCTTGCAAGACTAGACTTCTGCAATGTGGGCTACACAGACAAGGCAACATCTATTGCCCTTCATTAGGTGCCCTGAGGATATCAAGAATCCATCACATTTTGTGGATTGCAGCAGACTTATTGTTGATGGATTTTGTCCCACTCTCCTCCAAGTCATCGATACATAGTTCAGGTCCCACTATATGACAGGTGTGCGGTGATATCATAGAGTCATAGAGTAATACAGCATGGAAACAGGCCCTTCAGCCCAATCTGATCCATGCTGATCATGGTGCCCATTCAGACAGTTCCAATTGCTCGCATTCGGTCCATATTCCTGTAAACCCTTCCCATCCATGTACCTTTCCAAACGTTTTTTAAATGTTGCTATTATACCTGCCTCAACCACTTTCTCTGGCAGCCCATTCCATATACGCACCACTCTCTGTGTGAAGAAGTTGCCCCTCAGGTCCTTCTTAAATCTTTCCCCTCTCACCTTAAACCTATGCCCTCTAGTTTTCAATTCCCCATCCCTGCGAAAAAGACTATATGCATTCATCCTATTCGTGCCCTTCAAGATTTTATACACCTCAATAAGGTCACCCCTCGTTCTCCTACATTCCAAGGAATAAAGTCCTATCCTGGCCAACCTCTCGTTATAAACCAGGCCTACTAATCCTGGCAACATCCTCATAAATCTTCTTTGGACATCGTGCAATAGAACTTTGTTGACTTAAGGAAGTTTTTTTTTGCCAAGCACACGCTGCTGTAGTTTGTAGAAGGCTAAGCTGGATCAGTGGTCTGGTGTTGATGCTATGTGTCAATGGTAATCTTTTTCGAGAGTGGGTTATAGAATTAGGCTTGCTGTTATAACTCTATTCAGTTGCGCAGCTTGAAAGACTAGACTAGGCAAAAAGTGCTCAATATATTCTGAAGTCTATCCTTCAACATATATGGGAGGTGGAACACTTGGACAACATGGTGTTAGGGTTGCAGAGGAGTTTGCAGTGGGAAGGGGAGAATCCAAAACATCATGATTCATGTAGGTTTAAAAAAAAACAGAGGCAAGGAAAGGCGTTCTGAAAGCTAGTATGAGGAGTGAGGTATGAATTAAAAAGTCATAACCTCTGGAGTAATAAATCAGCTTTGAGAAAACTGGCACTGGGCAAATAGAATTCAAGAAAGAAATGCATGGCTTAACATTGGTGCAGGAGAAATGAGTTCCAGTTTTGAGACACTGGCATCAGCCCTGGCAAATGTGAGATCTATACCATTGGGATAATTCACACTTGACTGTGCTAGGGCTGATGTTCTCATGAACCACACAACTAGGAAAGTAGAGAGGGCTTGAAAGTAATCATTGAGGGGAATGGATCAAATTTAGGAAGATGTGGTAAGTCAAAGTATGAAGAAAAGGTAAGAGAGATTGGTGTTAACATGGGGAATGGTAAACAGGCCAGGACAGTAAGAAGATTACATATCTAAGACTAAATCACAGATAAGGATAGAGGTTACAAAAATAATAAAAGTACAAAACTAAACATTCTGTGACTGAATCTACGTAACATACAGAACAAAACAAATAGACTAATAGCACTAATAGAAATAAATAAATATGATCTGATAGCTATTGCAGAAATCTGACTGCAGGATGATATAGATTGGGACCAAAATTTTGAAAGTACACGACATTTAGGAAGACAGGCAGTTAGGAAAAGGTACAGGAGTAGCTCCATCAGTCAATTATTAGCACAATAGGGAAGGAAGACCCAAGTTTAGGAGACTAAAGAGCAGAAACAATTTGAATTTGGATGAGAAATGATGAACGCAAGAAGTTACTTGCGGGAGTGGTGTTCAGGCTCCCTAACTGTAACCACACAGTAGGGTGGGGTATTAAAGAAAGAACTAATGGGAGTCTGTATGGCAATGATCATGAGGACTTTTAATCTGTATAGACTGACAAATCAAAATGAATAAAAGTAGCCTTTAAGAGGAATTCATTGAATGTTTTCAGAATAGCTTCTTCGAATGTCCCATTCTGGGGCCAATTAAAGAGCAGGCTATACACGACCTAGTACCGTGCAATGAAAGATTTAACTAATTGGCCACTTTGTGAAGGTGCCCCGAGATAGCAGCATTCATAATGTGATTGAATGTTACATTCAGTTTGATGACGACAGAAATGAATCCAAACTAGCATCTTGAACTTAAATAAGGGAAATTATGACGGCATGTAAGCAGGAAATAAACTAACAAATTAGGTTAAGAGTTTAATGGGTATAATCTTATAGCCATTATGCAGCCGTGCCGATGAAGAGATCAAAGTGGGGAACTAAATATTCAAGGGGATGTGACTTTTTGAAAGGACAGGCAGGAAGTAAATTATGATGGTTACTACAAGATGGGATAAATAAGGTAATGAGAAATGATCTTGGATTGGAGGATGTAGAATCCATATGGGCAGAGGTTAAGACATAATAAGGTGAAGACTACACTGTGGGAGTAATCAAAAAACCCTCTAATAGTAGCTGTGCTGTAGGACAGAGAATAATCAGGGCATAACAAGGGCATTTAAAAAGGCAATACATTAATAATGGATGACTTTATGAATTCTTTCCTTGTTGCCCTTGCCAAATTGATTTTCCCAATCTACAATGAAGACTAGAGTATATTGTGGCCAGTTTCCTAGAGCAATATGTTGTGGATCCAAACAAACAGCAGGTTATTTTGGATCTAGTAATGTATGAGGTGTGTTTAATAAATGATCTCAGAGTAAAAGTGTTCCTAGGAAGTACCAACTATAACATGGTCGAACTTAACATTCCGTCTGAGAGTAATAAGCTTGGGTCAGAAACACTTGTGCTAAACTTAAATAAGGGTAATTAAAAAGGAGTGAGGATGAAGTTGGGTGGAGTGTACTGGGAAATGGGTTTAGCAGAAACAAAAGTTGATGAACAACAGCAGAGGTTTAAGAAAATAATTCATGACTCACAACAAAAATGTTTTCCAATGAGGATGAAGGATTTTAGGAAGGGAATAAACCAACTATAGTTAATCGAGGAAGTTGAGGATAGCATGAAGTCGAAATTAAAAACAAACAACGTGGCAAATATTACAGGTAAGCCAGACAATTTGAAATTTTCTGAAATCAAACTATGAGGATAAACTAGCACGAAATATAAAACTGGACAGTGAGAGCTTTTTAAAACAAGTGATAAAAGCAAAGAGAGAGACCAAAGTGAACGTAGGGTCCTTAGAGAATGAGGCTAGGGAAATAATAATGCAGAACCAGGAAATGGTAGAGGGGTTGAATAAATACTTTGCATCAGTCTCACAGTGGAAGATATTAATAGTATTCCAAAAAATACTAAATAATCCAGGGAGAAAAAGAAGTGAGGAAATTAATACATTAACTACACTGAATAAAATGTACTTTCTAGAGAAGAAGAAACAAAGATAGCTAAAGGCCAATAAGTATTTGGATCTGATGGGTTACATTCTAGGATATTTAAGGAAGTAGCTATTGAGATAGTGGATACATCAACAGTAATCATCCAACAATCCTTGCAGGCCAATATGCAATGTCACACCCTTATTCAAAAAGAGAGGGAAACAAAAAAAAAATGTTTATAGGCCAGTTAGCTTAACATGCATCACTGGGAAATGTTAGAGACTACAGTAAAAAAATAACACAGCAAGGAGACGTGGGGTCCTCATTCATGAATCACAAAATACTAGCATCCAAGTTCAGCTGAAAGCCATACCCAACTTCACATCGCTTTGTGTCAGAACTAAACCACAAGGCAAAGCTGAAGTAATATGTGCCGGCATCTCTGACTGAGGGGGCAAAGCACAAAATGGCAAGACAGACAATGTAAGCTAGGGATGCTGTAGGCATTCATGACCTGATCCAATGTCCCCAGGGCATGTTCTGTACCACTCTGAACTACAATGGCAATTTGTGTTCCAGGACCCCAATATTCTTATTTTAAAAAAGTCTGAAGTACGTGGATATAACATATTCATACAACAATCTCACTCTTTCAAAATGTCAGCAACCTCTTTGTCTATGTTACTGAGGCTGTGAAGGTACATTTAATGGAAAGTGGTGAGGCAAAAACATGTCATTATTGGCAGATGACATAAATAACCTATTGATATTTAATCTCTCCTGTCTTTCCTATTGTCATCTATTCTCCCTTCATAATTCCTATTTTCCTGCACAGTTTCTCCAACAATACCACCAGTTATAGGGCCTATGTTCTGACCAATGCTCAATCCTAGATTGCCACCACTAAAAACAAACCACATTCTTTGGAAATTCATTACAGTGTTGTTTCTTTGTGATCATACTCCATAAAACTGAAAGCTGCCATGTTGTCTAACACACAGTAAATATACTTTGACTAATTCATTGCAGATAGTCTTTTCAGATGTTTCTGAGATCTGTGGGCAGTACTAAACGTAGTGCATTCTTTTCAAAATTTTGTACATTTTTTACAAGAGGAAATTAATATTTATGTACATATTTCCAAAAGTAAATGGCTGGACTATAGGCTGCAGGTTGACCAGCACTGTAATACATACTAACTTCTGCAATAAATAACGCACAAGGAGCTCTCAGCTATCCTCAGTTTAACATCTCTATGGCCTGTTATTCAACACCTTTACATACCAACCTAGAAAACTATCACAAACTGACAGCACTTTAAACAAATTGGCAGCTGGAGAACGGCCAAGACAAATGCGCATGACATTTATGGACTTGAATTAGAGGAAAGCACAAAAACACAAATCTAAAAGTCAAAGGGATAAACTTGGTAATACATTCAAGGGCATGTTACTCTGGACAATTTTAGAAGACAAGGAACAGAAAGAACTTAGATAACAAACTCAAGATGTCTTAAAGTGCTTACAGCCAGAAAAGTCCACTTTAAGTGCACTGTCATTTATTAAAAACACAAAAGCCAATTTACACTTCAAGAATTCTGCAGAGAATCCTGCTGAGAGCAGGATGTGACTATATAGGGGTGGTCCTGGATGGCCAAGGTGAGGTTAATGACCCAAATGTGTGATCCAGTTTAAGATATTGCCTTTTATGCTAAGAGCCAGGGTCAGGAAAGAGAATAAAGAAAGATCTCGAACAGGTCAGGTTTGCTAGCCAGGTTTCCCCTACAGAGGGGGCATAGTTTGGTCAGGTGCTAAAAAGATGCATTAGGGGTGTTGTCAAAGACTGACCATTTGAGTCTGATCGTAGCCCATAGGAATCTCAAATAACCAGTATCTGGGAAATTGTGAGCTCATATTAAAAAGCACCAAGTAATAGTATAAAGAGATTGTGTATCATTTGCATGTCATTTCAATATCCAGAGAAAAACCTAAAACAACTAGTGTAGGAACTTCAACAAAGTTCAACTCTAACAACAGGATTTGATAGTCAAGCAAGGCATGATAAAAGATGCATAACTTTTCTTTCGTTCATTCATGGGATGTGGGTGTTGCTGCCTTGGCCAGAATTTATTACTCATCCCTAGCTACCCTCAAGGTGGTGGTAAGCTGCCTTCCTGAACTGCTACAGTCCATTTGCTGTCAGTAGATACACAATGCCACAATTTAAATACATTAAAATCACTTTTAGTGTCTGATTTCAAAATAGTGACAGATGACTGCTGGTTATTTTTGTGGAAGATTTTCCTTAAAACAAAACTAAATGTCAGAAAGTCCTTCCAGAACAGTGTCCTAATGCAGCATTGCTTAGAAAGCAAGTGATTATCGACCCTTTAGTGTGTGAGTGGAAAATTAATTAACTTGTGGAGGTTTACAATAGGGTGGCTACACAATGAAAGCCTTTAGTCTGGCTTCTGTTCATAATAATCAAAGACTGAGTTAAGTTTAGAAAACCAGAAATTGAAGCTTTTAGAGTAGTTCAGAGGAGACCTGACTGGGATCAAAAACAAGTTTAGTTCTCTTTTAAAGAGTTCAGGAGAAACAGTCACCTCAGTAGAAAAGTTTATGTTTGTACTACATCCAAACCAGGATTGAATGTTTAGAAGTTTGTAGGTCATTAGAAGCTGAAAATATACTCAGTTTTGAGAGTATTCATGTAAGTTGACTCGACAATTCACAGGTCAGAAACTGGGGAAAATCAGTTAAGTTGCACTTAAATATTTGATATGGTGGGGAGGGAGTATTTTCTCAGGACTTGAATCACTTTAAATTGATGGCATTGCCAAATAGGTTGAAAACTTCATTTTGCAGCGTTAAGATTTTTCTAAACTGTCTTCAACACTTTATGCATTATGTACTTTTGCAACTGAAGGACAGGCAATACACATGGATTTACCTTATGCTAAGTATCCTGGCAGCACTCTTTCATCAATTCAACTAAATATTCTCATCTTGTTCCTATCCTTCCTTCTTTGATCTGATTAAAAGGTTTCTGTCCATACTCTTTGATTTATACTATAAGGCTTAAGAGGCAAGATATGCTGCACTTCACATATTTTCACAGAGTATGTTTGGTACTCTTAACTGTGTCTTTCTGCTATGAGTTAAAGTTGAGTCAGGGTAGACAGATCATTACATTTAATCTGTGCTGTCTATCTGTTAGTAGGTTTTATAGAACAATTTAAAGTGAAGCATACTCTGGATTTAAACTGTGCTGTATTTGAACTTTGGCGTATGATTGGTCAATATGGGGCATTTCTCCATTTCTGTCCTGACCTATTACTGATTTGCCTGTAAAAACCAAAAGAACTGCGGATGCTGTAAATCAGGAGCAAAAACAAAGTTGCTGGAAAAGCTCAGCAGGTCTGGCAGCATCTGTGAAGGAGAAAACAGAGTAAACATTTCGGGTCCGGTGACCCTTCCTCTGAAGGGTCTGAGGAAGGGTCACCAGACCCGAAACGTTAACACTGATTTGCCTGTCTTCAGTCTCTATACGTTCCGTTTCACTCCGTTATTTATAAAAAAAACTCAGAAATCTTTGAGACATAACAAATTTGCACAAATAGACAGCTTCACTCGTTTCTTTCTGCTGCATATTATTTTTCTGATTTCTTTGATCCAGGTTCCTGTGAAGGTGATGGATTTCAGAAAGGGTCAGGTTACACACTTCCAGCCCACATTACACACGGACACCTGCTACACCAGGATCTCAGTACTCATTTGTGGTTAGGACAATGGCACACCATCGTTTAATGATCTGTGGATTGCCTCATAGGTAGAGAAAAATGTTACTAGTGGTTTCAGAATTACAGGAGAAGAATAAGTCACCAGGGAGTATCTGTTCTTTTTCTAGTTAGAAGTTATTCAGTTTCTGAGTGTCTTCCCCCTCAATCTGTCTGCAATTCTCATGTAACGTTATTGGCACTGCATTCATACATCACTCTCATTTTTAATGACTTACCCATGAGTACTCAAAATTCCACTTACTAACTCCTCTATTCATTACCTCCTTGTTCTTTTTAAAACTGTTTCTGCATCTGCAGCTCTCACTCTCAACACACTTACACTTCTTTCCTATCTTTCATCCTCTCTCGCCCACCTGCTCCTTTGGTTGCTTTATCATGCTGCTCACCCTCACCCCCAACACATATACACACACAAAAAAACACAAAATACACACACACCCCTCCACCTATAGCACACCCTCCCAACCCTTGCCCTCCCCCTTCAAAAACTCTGTAGCATGCCCTGCTCCCACCGTCATCATCCCCTCCAGCTTAGCCCAGCATAAAAAGTATGACCAATCTGTGATAACAACACATATTGTTCACTGTGTATGGTTTAATCAGTGGTGAATTAAATCAGTTAGCACTGTTTTTTGTCATCTATATAAACAATTTGGATGACAATTTAGGAGGTATGGTCAGTAAGTTTGCAGATGATTGGTGGTATAGTTGATAGTGAAGATGGTTATCTAAGATTACAAAGAGATCTTGACCAGTTGGGTCAATGCACTGAGGAGTGGCAAATGTAGTTTCACTTGGATAAACGTGAGGTATTGCATTTTGGTGAGACAAACAAGGACAGGACTTACACAATTAATGGTAGGACCCTGGATAGTGTCGTCAAATAGACAGACCTAGTGGTTTGGGTGCATAATTCATTTAAATTTGTGTCCCATGTAGACAGGGTGGTTAAGAAGGCATTTAGCACATTTGCTTTCATTGTACAGATCTTTGAGTATAGAAGTTGGGACGTCATGTTGAGGTTGTGCAGGACATTGCTGAGGCCTCTTCTGGAGTACTGTGTCCAGTTCTGGTCACTCTGTTAAAGGAAAGCTTTATTAAATTGGTAAGGGTTCAGAAAAGAAGGGTTCAGGATATTGTCAGAAATGGAAGGCTTGAGTTATGGATAAGCTAGATAGGCTGGGACTGTTTTCACTGCTGCATAGGAGGTTGAGGGTGACTTTATAGATCGTATAGGATGACCTATAGACCGTACGAAATCATGAGGACCATAGATAAGATGAATAGCAAGGATGCGTTTACTAGGGTGGAGGTGTTCAAAACTAGGGGAGCATACTTTTAAGGTGAGAGGAGAAAGATTTAAAAGGAACATGAGGGGCAACTTTTTATAACACAGAGAGCGGTTCATCTGTGGAATGAACTGCCAGAGGAAGTGGTGAATGCAGGTACAGTTACAGCATTTAAGATACATTTGGATAAGTACATGATTAGGAAAGGTTTGGAGGGATATATGCCCAATGCAGGAAGTGGGGCTAGTTTGGTTTGGGAATATGGTCAGCGTGGACTAGTTGGACTGTAGGGTCTATTTCCATGCTGTGTGACTCTATGACTCCTATGCACTTTTCCCAACATATTGGCACTGTCTAGCCTTCAGTAACCAGTCAATCTGATCACCAAGCTAATTCTTGGAAAAGATTGCTTAATTGAGAAACACTTCAGTTATAATTTTAACTTTGGAAAATTATATAAAATAAGCAATAACAAAATGGCCAGCCCTCACACCCCACTCAATTTTCCCCTCTATCGCAGTCAGTGGAAGGCAAGATTGAGGTAGGATGTACAATGAACGACCAACTTTATATTAGTTTTATATCAATACCTTAAGGTAAAATATCACCAGGCCCACATCCCATTTCTTGGTATTATAAAATAGAACTTAAAAAATTACCATACTGTCCTCACGCAAAAAAGTAGCATTGCAATATTAAATTACATTGATATCTTAATACCGATAGACCAGCTATAGACTAATACTAAAATACACCATCGCAAAAATAAAGATTTTAACTCTTGAATATAAAAATACCAGTAAAAGTAACATTAAAATACACTAAAACTAGGCTGATATTAAAATACACAAACTGCATAGCAACAATATGTACCAGAAACACAACACCAAAACACAATAATGAAATGTTATAAAAACATATCAAAAATTAAATAATCCCAAGAAGCGTATCACTATTAAACCAGATCAGCCACAAGCAACAAAATGTCCTTGGTTCTAAATTTTGGGTCTACATTGTCCAACACAATGGGCCACATATGGATTAGGAGGACGCAGTTATGACTAATTGGTACCATTTTTTATATTTGATTTCAATATTCATACTTTTGAACGGACCTCTCAAATATTAATGTTGATCTCTATTCCTGCACCTTCTCTGTGGCTGTAAATACTGTATTCTGCACTTCGTTCTGCTACCTGATGCATGTTGTATCAAATGATCTACTTGTAGAGCATGCAAAACAACACTTTTCATGGTATCTCAGTACATGTGACAACAATACATCAAATTATTCAAACCAAATCATTTATATAGGACATGCATTCATTCTTTAAATTTTTGTAAATGGTAAATTATTTGTGTTAAATTACTGAAATTATAAACAGATAAATCAAATGATTTTATAATCAATTGAATTAACTGCATGATTTGTTGGTTACTGAATAGTTGTAGATGTTTGTTAAGTAATTGTGGCTCAGTAGCACCTTTTACCTCTGAGTCAGAAGGTTTTGATGAATACAAAAATCTAGGTCGACATTTCACTGCATGACTGAGAAGGTGCTGCACAACGTTGGAGGTCCTTCCTTTCAGATGAGGAGTTGATCCAAGACCTTTTAAGTGCTGTTAAAGGTCCTGCATTTTGAAGGAAGGAGGCCTGGTCAACATTTATCCTTCAATCAAGATCACCAAAATTCAGATGATCTTGTTATTACTTCATTGCTACATGTGAAACTAAGCTATTCGCAAAACTTACAAACAACTGCATTTCCTTCATTATGATGCTGAATACACTTCAAAAGGCACTTCATTGACAGTAAAGCACTTGGGGATGCTCTGAGATCCTGTAAGACATTATGAGTTGATCTTCTGAGCAATGGCAGACAATGTCAGATTGTAGCTCCTACTTTTCTCTGCTATGATCAAGCTTTGTACTTCTGGCCATTTTCCAGCCTCTTCAGAAATCCAGAGTGTACTTTAAATCAAAGTCTTCCCTCATAGCACCAAATCATTGGGGGAAGACAAATCATGCCACTTTTTTCCAGCACTAGGTGACACTCTGGTAAGTGGTTGTTCAGTAACATAAGAAAAGGATTAAGAATTTCAAACAGCTCTTCAGTGTGTAGTGGTATGACTGAATAAGCCAAGTGAGCTGTATGAGGGGGTGTCCAGTGGGTGAAGTGAGTAATCAGGTTGAGGGTAGTTGGCGGCATTTGAGGAGAGAGCAAGGGAAAAAGTTGGTATTCAGTTGTATAACAAACAGTTAGATTAGGATTTTATCATTCAACATTTCCCGGATAACCGTGTAGGTAAGTGAGCCGGAACTGTCCAGAGTCTCTGGCTCTAATTTAGAGTTAGAGACATTTTCAAAGGGTCCAAGAGGGCAGGGGAATAGCCATCAAAATTCAAACTTCCCAGGCAATTCACACATCAAGGCTTCCAAGGAATCCCAAAGGGAACTCTGATTGCACATCTGCTCTCCTACTATCCAGAGACCAGAGGATATGGATCAAAGCAATCAAGTCCTTCCATTTTAAACAAAAAGTGCAGATTTGTGTTTTGAGAATGCATGCAATAGGTTTTTTTTGAACCCAAATAAGTGTAATGTGGCTAGAAGAATGACAATTTCACCACATCTGTGGCTTGTCAGTGGTTTTGTTTGAACAGCACTGGTCTATACAGATAGATTGAGGTGCAACATCATTGGTTTCTCTCAGAGGTAGATTCACTGGCCCTTAAAACAAGCCATTTATCTTTATTGTATAAAATCTAATCATTAGGTGCCATAACCTAGAAAAATTTTTAAAAAACCTTTATTTATGAATTATTTCACAAACCACTCCAAGTTAGATATAGCTATATTCTGAATAAATACTTAATACTTTAGAGGGTAAAGATAGAAATCTAGGGGCACTTCAAATTGGGACTAAGAAATGATCTCTTGCAAACAAATGACAAAGACCATCCTGAAATATTGAATTCATTTTCAATTATAGTATATTGAAAATTAGTTGGATTATACAAAGGGAAGTGATCTGTTGTTTGGTTATTGTTAGGAGAGAAATCAAAAATATTCCCATTGAGACTAAATGGCTCACAAAAATAAATAATTTTGTGGTTTTCTCAGGCTGGAGATTAACTAATGGAATCGTTGACAAAGATCAAATGTTGAGGTCTCAACTATTCACCATATTTAGGAACAAGTTGTGATACATTAGAAAGTATCGCATCAAGTTTGCCAATGACCCAAAATCACTTTTAAATCACGTAGACAGCTTTAAGTTATGTATTCAAGGAAATTCTGGGTAACAGTGATCACGGCATGATCAAATTTTACATTTAGTTTAAGGGAGAGAAGAATGGGACCAAACTAATGGAGCAGAATTAAACCATTGAGCCCTTTAAGTTGACTCCATTATTCAATAAGGTCATGTCTGTTTGGGTTGTGGTCTCAATTCTGCTTTCCCAGCTGCCCACCAGAGCCCGTGGCACCTTCTCACCTCAAACAAAAGTCTAATTCTACCTTGCATAAATTTAATTACAAAGCTTTCATTAGTTTCTTGGAAAGAGAATCCCACAGTCTAACAACTGTCTGGGAGAAAATAAATCCTCCTTGTCTCCATTTTAAAAGGGAGCTTGCTTATTTTTCAACTGTCCCCAAATCTAGACATCCCAGCAAGAGGAAATTTCCTTCCAGTATCCACTGCATCAAGTTTACACAGGGCCTTGTGTGTTTCAAAGAATCATAGAGTCATACACCAGAGATACAGACCCCTTAGTTCAACTTGTCCATGCCGACCAAGTTTCCCAAAATTAGTCCCACTTGCCCGCATTTGGCCCATATCCCTCAAACCTTTCCTATTCTTGTAATTATCCAAATGTCTTTTAAATGTTGTAAATGTACCTGCATCGACAACTTGCTCTGGCAGTTCATTCTGCATACGAGCCATCCTCTGCTTTACTACCTTGCATTTTCCTGCAATAAATTTCACAAGTCACCTTATCTACCTCATCTATGTTCAACTGAAACTGTTTTCTGTCCTCTTCATGGTTTTCATTCTTCATAATTTTTGTGCCATTTATCAAATATTAATATCATAAATAATCTACTGTGGAATGATGTGTTTCAAGAAGAATAACAGGCCAAACAATTGTCTCTGGGGTTTGCATTTTCTTGCTCACAGATTATAGGATGATAAAGCCCATAGGGAGGCCATTTGGCCCATTATACATTTCCTGGCTCTGCATGTTATCCAATTAGTACCATTTCCTGGCCTTTTTCCTTTGGTCTGCAATTTTGTTATTTTTAAGTAATTGTCTAATTCCTTTGGAAGTTATTGAATTGGCTTCCACTATTCTTTTAGGCGGTGTTTTCACAACAATTTATTGGGTAGAATTTAATACCCTCCCACATGGCATATTTGGTGGTGTGAGGACATTTAATTGGGTAGGAGAGTGACAGATTGGGGAGGAAGGTTTGGTTGCCTTCCCACCTCTGCCCTGATTAAGTCCATGGTGGCAAGGCTCATGGGTGGCCTTCCCACCTACCAATTATAATCAAGTAGGCAATTTCAATCCCACTCCAGGCCTCATTGTGCTGTTGTTGGCATTCACCCAGCATCAGGGAATGGACATGCAATGTGGGGAGCTTGTGAAGCAAACCCTGTTGGCATTCCTTGTGAACTCCAGCATGTGAACAATAGATGCTGCCCCTCAATCAAAGACAATCAGTGCCTAATCAAAGAACATTGCATTGGGAAGGGATGGGGTGCTGAGAGCCCTACCTACATCTCACTCCCATCCTAGCCCAAGGACCACATCGTGCCATCACACATCTGTGGCATGAATCTATGGTGACCCAAGGCCTTGGGTGAGTATAGTACTGGCAACAACCATCACCACCACAGTGGCACTGCCAAACAATGAAGAGCCGTTTGATTTGCCAGACGTTCTTAGGAGTGGAACTTTTACCTCAGGTTCTTGATCCTGAGGAATGCCCACCACTACCCAGTCAAGTGCTGATTGGCATTTGATTTGACAGACCTATCTGAAAAGTGATAATGTAGGGTTCTTGCTGGCTGCAGGGTGAGACTCCCATCATCTCTTTTAAATACTACCCACTGCATAAATGTTTGAGAAATATCTTCAACTCCCTTTTTAAATATTAGGTGCTTAACATGATCAAGCCTCCCACATGGCATCCAAGGACCTTTAAAATCTAAACAGACATCTACTGAATTCCTTTCATTCATATATGTTTTATTTCAATGAACTCTATTAATATGGCAGGCAAAATTTGCCTTTTAGTTGTCCATGTTCACTGTCCTAATAGGTTCATACCTGTCTTGTGAATATTAATTTTATTCTGTAATATGGTTGCTAAACATTGAGTCACAATTTATGTTACGCTGATTGGTTTATGACATCTATCATGGTAGATTATTCAAAGGGTGGTAATTGTTATAAAAGGCAATTAGTACCTTAAAGTACTTGACATTATGTGATAATCACATGCATTAGGATTGTTTCTGGGAGGAACCAAAAGGTGTATCGTATCTCTGTTCACTGATGTGCTGTCACTATCAAATGTTTCATTAGCAGTAATGCGTGCTTACATTTAAACTTAAGCCTGATATCTCACAAAAGATAATCATATATCTTGGGGTGTCATATAGCGAGGTATTAAGTGATATGTTATACCTCTATACTTTTCATCATGATTGCGCCTAGCTTCTGCAAAAGATTTGGTGCAGGCATTGTTCCCCATTTGTTATCGACTAATACCAAGAAAAAGGATTGATG
Organism: Rhincodon typus; assembly: GCF_021869965.1. NCBI lineage: Eukaryota > Metazoa > Chordata > Chondrichthyes > Orectolobiformes > Rhincodontidae > Rhincodon > Rhincodon typus. Next base: position 90,899,779 of record NC_063335.1, read on the forward strand.
ACAGTGAATCTATACAAGGCTAAGAATCATCTTAGATGACTCCAGAGAACATGACCACACAGCATTATACTCTACAGGTAGTGCAGGTGTCTGAAATTATACCACAGGAGCAGAGGTGACCATTATAGTCTCATATAATATGTTAGCACTGCTCATCTTCTGAAGAAATCTTCAGATTTGAAAGAAAGCCCCAGCCATCCAAAAATAAAAAAGAAGAAAAAATATCTAGTCTGAAAACTGAGTATCTTTAAATATTCAGCAGCAGAAAGAACACAGAGCCAGTCAATCTCTGAATGCAACAGGCAGCAGTTAAAAACAAGGAACAGCACAAAGACATCTCTAGACACAAAAAACAACTGGAAATAGTGTAAAATATTGAAAGGTTTGTGCAGACTGATAAAAATAATACACTCCTATGCAAATATAAATTCACAAATCCTTCAAACAACGAATTAAACTGGACTATATGGAAGAGACCATTCAGACAATACAGAATTGCTTCAGGATAAAAACACCCAGATAGAAACAGTGAACATATTTCTTTATTCTTTATCCCTTAGCAGATCATGTTTTAAAATTTCAGAATGCAAAAGGATAGACAGATATTACCTTTGTTAGTATAAGAGTCGGAGTCATAGAGTTGTATAGCATGGAAACAGACTTTTGGTCCAACTCGTCCATGCTGACTAGATATCCTAAATTAATCTAGTCCCATTTGGCCCATATCCCTCTAAACCCTTCCTATTCATGTACTCATCCGGATGCCTTTCGATGTCTTTTATTTTAACAATTTGACAATTACTCTCCATCAGTACCAACATTACAAATCAGAAGGGCAAGATTTAATAGAAGAATATAGTTTCTAAGAGAACCTGTTGAAAATGTTATTAATTATGTTTACACATTACTAGAATTTTGTGACTTTGGTGATTCACAAGCTGAACTAATTTGAGATAGAATTGTTATCTGAGCATTTCTTTTAGACATATGATTATCACAGGTGATCTCATACTGGAACGATCTATTCAGATAGTGGAAGATGCTGAAATTCAAAACCAGCATGAGTGAATAATGGGAACTGAAAGCCAACCTTTCTTTAGAAGCTTATCAGATACTGTGAACTATCGAAGGCACAATGCCATAGGGTAGTCTCTTTAAATCCTATAATGTTAGAAGTTACTGTTCTAGATTTGGAGTTAAAATAAACTCAAAGTCCATTTTTATTAGACAAAAAAAACCCAAAAATCAAAAGCAATCATAGCACCTCTGAATTAGCAATGATTACTTACACAGAGAAATTACTTACACTGAGAGCAAGTGTCTTTGAAGGAAAACCCAGACTACCAAAACATTACTTCATCGGAACATGTAGACCTATACGATGTGAAGATGTGAAGATGTGAATCAACTTTGGGTAATAGGTGACTCAAGCGAACTAGATATGACAAAGATTGTACAGGTTAAAAATCATCCACCTAAATGTAAAATTTGCCAAACAAGTGTTCCTTTTTTATCTGATCAAATCACTTGGTTAAAGAAAATGAGACTATACCAACCCCGACGGAGAACGGCATGGCACAAGTAGAACAGGGGTCAAAATCAAAGAAATGCTGACAGCACTCTTAAAATACAGAAATCAATACAATATGGAACAAGTGTACATCATCAGAAACCAACACTTCTCAGCAGAAAAGCATGCTTTGCTTTTAAAATTCTACAGTATTTGGAAAACCCTCAACAAGCTTAGAAGCCAAATACCATTGATCAATATAACTTGACTTAACAGGATGAAGACTTCATAGGTTTCAGAAGAATATTTATTGGTCCTAAGAGAAAAAATGCACCACTGAACATGAATGGTATCCAACAACTATTCATGACTGAGGTCAGAAGATACCACTGAATTCACAGATTTGGAGGAAATATCCAATTGTCATGTAAATTTTGAAATCTGATCATCAGGCATCTTTGACGCCACAACCATCAGTAATTAATAGTAGAAGCTTGATACAGCCAATTCAGCTGTTTGAGTCAGTACCAAAACAGCTCAGTCAGCTTGACTACTTATGGTAGCATAATAAGGGAAGACTCATTTCAAACTGAAATGTAAAGAAATGAATGTCTGGAATTCTCTACCTGAGAGAATTGTGGGATCTAAATAATAAAGTATTCAAAAAGAAGGAAGACAGATTTTTGAAATATCTGGGAATTGAACACTAGCATGAACTGGTACAAAAGAAGAGCTGAGGCCTGAAGCAGATTGGGTATAATCCTGTTGAATGGCAGGTCAGATCTGTGGGTTGAATGGCCTACTCCTGCTCCTATTTCTTATGTGTATATGGAAATGGAAGGACAGAGTCTACCTCAATACACAACCAAAAAGGAAAAGATTGCTTCTCTCTGAAATTTAACTATCTTCTCTGACATACAACAATGCCCAGTGTAGCCTTGCTGTGAACACAACATTGTTTCAGTAGGAGTAATATGTACTTACTTTTAAGTTCAGTCTGATGTCTGATGATGGAATGTATTGCAGATATAATGTAAACAGCTGTTAAGGTATATGTAAAGAATCTTTCCTGTTTATCAAGTTTGAACCTATCTACTGCCTTTGTGTGGGCATTCTTCCCTATTTGGTATCACTAACCCAGACAGATATGAAGAAGAAGGAACGGTGTCAGTGATTCTACATAAAGCATCTCTAATAGTTCCAGAGTACATGACCACACTCCATCATGCCATGGAGGATGCACTGGGATAAAAATTACACCGGTAATTGCCCAAGTTATTCAATTCTGTGAATAGTTGGTGGTATAGTGGGAATTTCACTGGGATAGTGATCCAGAACCTCAGGCTAAAGTTCTCAGAACATAGAAACATCAAATATAGGAGTAAGAGTAGGCCCTTTAAGCCTGTTCCGCTTTGGCTGATCATCCAACTCAGTACCCTGTTCCCCTTTCTTCCCATATCTTTTGATGCCTTTAATCCTAAGAACTATATCTACATCTTCCTTGAAAGTTTTCAATGTTTTGGCCTCAGTTTCTTGTGGCTGAGAATTCCACTGGGTCATTACTCTCTGCATGAAGAGAATTCCAGTCATTCCTGTCCTAAAGCCTACCCCGTAATCTTAGACTGTGACTCCTGGTTCTGCACTGTCTGGTCATTGGGAACATCCATTCTGCATCTACCTTGTTTAATCCTGTTAGAATTTTATACTGCCCCTCATTCTTCTGAACTTTAATAAATATCTGATCCAGTCTCTTCCCCCTAGTCCTGTCATCCCACAAATCAGTCTGGTAAACTTTCTTTGCAGTCCCTTAATAACAAGAATATCCTTCCTCAGATTAGGAGACCAAAACTGCACTAAGTGTGGTCTCACCAAGGGCGTGCACAATTTCAGCATGACATCCCTGCTTCGGTACTTGAATCTTCTTGCTATGAAGGCCAAAATGCCATTTGCCTACTTCAATGCCTGCTGCACCTGCTTACCTTCGGCAACACCCAGATCTCACTGCGCCACCTCTTTCTCCAATTTATCACCAGTCAGATAATAACTGCCTGTCTGTTTTTGCTATCAAAGTAGATAACCACACATTAATCATATTATACTTTATTTATCATGTATTTGTCCATGTACTAACTTGTTCAAATCACATTGAAGCATCTCTACATTCTCCTCACAGCTCACCCTCCCACCCAGCTTTATGTCATGTGGAAACTGGCAGCTATGACACATATTTTCCTCATCTAAATCATTAATATATATTGTGAAGAGTTGAGGTCCAACCACTGATTCCTGGGCTACCTCACTTTAGTCACCCCCCTGCCACTTGGAAAATGTTTCATTTATTCCTACTCTTTGTCTCGTTGTCTGCCAACAAGTTCTGAATTCTTTCCAATACACTCCAATCCCATTTGATTTAATTTTGCATCCTAATCTCTTATGTGGAAGCTTATCAACAGCCTTCTGAAAATCCAAGTAATGTACATCTCGTGGCTCCCCCTTAATCAAGTTAATAGTTACATTCTCAGAGAATTCCAACAGATTTATAAAGCACAACTTTGCCTTTGTAAATCCATAGTGACTCTTCGATTCTGCCACTGTCTTCCAAATAAACGCCAGCATTTTTCCACTACCGATGTCAAGTTAACCGGTCCATTATTTGTTACTTTCTCTCTGCCTCCCTTCTTAAATAGTAAGGTTACATTAGCTACCCTCCAATCCATAGGAACCAGTCCAGTACATAGAATTTTGGAAGATGACCTTTAGCACATTTGCTATTTCTGACATTCTCACATTGCTCTGGGTCTGAAGTCAAATTTAGGCCAGACAATCTGGTTGATTCATAGCTGTCCTGAGTATTTAGAGATGGGCAATATATCATCACCATTGGTGGTCCCTTGCAGATGAGGATGACTCTCTTCTACTCTCAGAGTGGGTCCATAGGTAGCATACAGAACAATGCAGCTATCGGAGGCTGTGTTAGGTCACTCCTTCTGCCGTTATTGCCTGGCTTCTAGCTAGCAATGGTCATATCCCATGAACAAATTTGGAGATGTATATCCTTGTGTGACAGTCGCATTAGAAGAGCTTGGCTAAATGCATGCTTAGCTCTAACATGAAGATCTTCAACACTGTAGCCTAGATTTTGTCTTTACCATACCCAATGTAATCAGCTGTTTCTTATCACAAAGAATAAACTAATTTGATTAATCGCAAATGTCATATGGAGTGTTAATCTTTAGTTTCACCTGTTGATGTTAATGGCTTTGATTTAAGAAGGAAAAGAAGTGACTTGAGCTGCAAAGACACTTAAATGGCTGAAATCGCTTATTCTATTGGTTGTCATATTTCTCAAACCCTCTGAAATTGAATTACCAGGAGACATGCCTGGGTAGCTTCCCTGCAGAACTTCACACCTGTCATTTATTGAATACTTTGATAAAAATATAAGGACAGTAAGCTATGAAGCATCTTAAATGCCAAGAATGAAGAAGGTCTACTGAAACTCATTATGCAAGGAGGACTCTATTTCAATAGTATCTCAGTAGCTTTGACATTGGGCAATCAAAGCCTCTTCGTCAAAGTAGATTGCCTCCATTGCCTGCCAACAGCCAATCGTTCCACAATTAAAATCTCACCTTGGAAAAACTAACATTAAAAGCTTTATCTGCTTGCATCATTGAGAAGAATCTACAGAATGCAACAATAACATCAGATTGCCTTGCAAAATACAGCATGATTTTCGCTTGCTAATTCCCAAGTTTACATACTGTCTTTGTTACATTTCTGACTACACAAAGATTATAACTATAACCCAAAAGGAACTTGGAGTGCCACAACATCCACTCTGCAAAATGAATAGTTTAAAAGATAATCCCCAGGAAAACAGACAGCTGGCATCAGCCCCAACCCAATGAGAGGTTCAGGACTACTGAAGGAGTGTAGGTTTCTTTTTCTCTTATGAATTTTAACTTTTATCACCTTCACCACCGCTAAGCTACAATTTGAACTGTTTCCTTCTGCATGTTAATATATACACATCAATGAATTCAGGATGGGTTTTAACTTCTTAATTAGTTTTACATAATAGCTGAGAGGGTTTTACAACTCATCAGGTTGGATTTTACCAGAAATTGGCTAAGTGTCATTACTACTCATTACTGCACAAACTACTCACTCACTTGGGACATGTCACCACTTTTCCCTCGCCTGCACCGGTACTAACAGCTGTGCTCCTACTTTCATCCCACTCAATCCCTCCTTTTCTTTCATTCAAGGAGAAAACATCCACAATAGGACTGAGAGCCAGGAAGGCTGGTGAGTGGCTGGTATTAAGATCCTCACCCTCTCTGAGATCTATGATCTCAGCGATGCCTGGGGTAGGTCCTGTGCAGATTGTGAAACATCCATGTCCCAGCAACAAAGCACAAATCATTAATCATTGTAGTACTACTCTCCCATTACCCCCATCCTGAATGTATAATTAACATGCCACAACTTCTACCCCTTTGGCACAATGCATTCTCTCTTTTGTCTAGGATGTCCAGTGTGACTACTGTCACAAGTCTTGCCCTTTTCCACCTCTGAGCTCTGTCAGAGAAAACACCAACAAGGCTGCCTCCTGCACCCACCACCAGCTCAGATACTGGCAGCTTGGCGGGAATGTTAGCTAGATTGGAGTCAGGAAAATCTGTTAGTGAGCACATCACTGCCATTTCTCCGCAGCTAGTCAAGGGAGAAATGCCCCAGGCAGCTGGCACTTGGAGGTCTGTTGTAGACCAGGCACTAGCTCAGCTCAAGGCACTAAAGGACCCTCATGGTGTCAGCAATGCAGGACTTCATAGACCTGCATGAGCAGACACAGGAGCAGCAGGCAGGTCTGTTGGGAGCACTAGACAATCTGACACAGGACTGCAGCAATTTTGTTTAAAATCTGTTGCCTTTGGTATATGAGTGTCTGACTGCCTCCAGGAGCACCAGGTCTAGGTGTTTCAGAGTCTGCTTGAGATGTCCATGGTCCTGCATTCCATTACTCCATGTACAAGAGAATGAGGGTCCTTCAGCTCACTCGAAATGTCCTTCCTTACAATGAAACAGAGCAGCACTACTGGGACCCAAGCCAGAGGAGGTACCACGTACAGGTTCTGCTCAGAGTATGACAGACGTGGCTGGGTCTTCTACCTCCACCCTCAAACCAGTGGGAGTCCAAGCCAAGAATGTGCATCCTGCCATGGTTCAGGACACACTCAGTGTGTCTAGTCCCTCTGGACAAAAACACCTCCAGCATCGTCTGACCAAACCTTCGAGGGCTCCATTGTAGTACAAACTCCCTCCACCCTAGCTGTGGAACCTGGGACAGCACTGAGACATATTGGGAGAGAAAGAAATAAGAAGGCCTCCCGAGGTCACAGAGGTGACATGAGTGACAAGTCACTGTAAATATATTAAGTGTTTTTAAGTGTTGAGATCTTCATTATTTGATTTTTTTTATAATTTTGGTTTGGAGCTGTGCACTGTGCACTGAGAGCTGAAGGTTACATTTTGAACTGTGAGTAACAGCTTGTTAAAGAAAAAGAAACAAAGAAACCAATATTTGCTTATGAAGCCAGGCCTGCAATTTAATTGTAGGCTGATTCTTGTTCAAAGAATGCATTAGATGTTTTAGTTTCGGAGATGCATTATTCTCAAACAGGTGGCAGATGACAGTTAACTGGGGCCTCGCACAGAGACAAGTCTAACAAAGAGAAACCACAGTTTGAACTGGTTTTTGAACAGCTTTTAAGTCACAAGAATTGTGCCTGACAAAGCTCCAAGACAAAGGTTTGATTGCTTCCTGGTTGTCCTCCCATTATTCATATTGAAAATTCAGAGAATAGAATCTCAGTTATGTGAATTAAATGAATATTCTTCAGAGTCTACTGGAAGCTACTTGCATGCATCACTGCCTTCAGAAACCAAGTAAGATACAATCCCAAGGTAGTAGGAACTACCGATGCTGGAGAATCTGAAGAAGGGTCTAGTCCCGAAATGTCAGCTTTCCTGCTCCTCTGATGCTGCCTGGCCTGCTGTGTTCATCCAGCTCTACACCTTGTTATCTAAGATACAATCCCGTGTGCCTGTGATATCATAGGTTGTGGATTCTGCTTAAGTGAACTGGCCAGTGACACCTCATTTTTTTTTATTCTGATTTATCCCTTAAGTATATCTGTTTATCTGTCTGTCTTTGAGAGTGTGGGGAGGCTAAAAATCAAAGAATTATAGATATTAAGTAGACTACTTTGTGGTTTAATTTTGCTCTGCTAAAGCTATGGTATGATCAATAAGTTGTTAATTCTTTTGATTAAGTTATAAACCTGATATCTGATATTGGCTTTTCACAAAGCCTGTTATTCAAAATGTGTGGTTAGGAACAATTGGGGTCAATTTAGAGGGTTAGTGAATGTTTTAATTTTACTGTGTTGTGAATACAGGCATAGGGAGTCTGATTCAATTTAGTTGTCTCTCTTTATGTTGTAACATAAATATATGTTCAATTTTCTTCATCCTCTGTTTTTGAATGCTTAGCCATAATTACAGCATTGAAGGTACAGAGCTCAGCCATTGTTAGCAGTACAAGATACGTGATAGAAGGTGGGAGTTGAGCAGCTCCTTCACTATGTGCAGGCTATGGAAAAATCTGGGTATTTGCTATTTCAGCGACTATGGTCAATCTTTCCAAGCAACCAAGCATTTTTGTTGCATCACAGCTATTGGTGGGATTGGTTTGTTATGTTGCATGATGTAGTGGGGAGTGCTTAGGGCCAGGATATGGACTGCATACAGTGACTTAATTCCTGATGTTCACATACAGTATGTGGTGTCCATAAGTAAGTTTCAGCTTTAGTGTATGCATGACTGTGTAATGCTACTGCCTTTTGAAGGACCTCACATCACAAGAAATTGAAGCCCCCTGTCTCACAGAATGTGTGGTTGCAGCTATTTTCATCTTTATTTGAACTTGTTATTTACATCATGATGATTTACAACACCAGTTGCAGAAAATTTCAGTCTCAGCTTCTTACTATTGGTGAACCCCAAATGTAATATTCCTTTCTTGATAGCCCTTCCCTTCAATCACATAGTTCAAAACCTATCCATCCCCACATAACCTATTTATCTAAATCTGTGTCTGACCACTTTACAACTCTAACTCCAGGATATTGAATAAACTTGCCAGATTAAGTAATCCACTATCACCCCCCTACCATCCCCATATCCAAACCAAGATGCTTCTTACAGTCAACGATGCGTTCACTAGTGAGAATCTCATCTCATAACCTAAATTTAGTTAGAAAATGTAACATTTTGGAGTTGACGTCTAAAATTGACTTGTTTGACATCTCACTTGATTTCCCCACGTTTGTCACTATTGCCCATGTTGTTCAGGAACTGGGAAAATTCTGCCTTTAGTTTTGTTAACTCAAAATATCTAATTTGTTATTTCTTCACATAGTCAACGGAATTGAAAAAACACAAGTTTTAAAAATTCAAACATTATTTTAACTGACCTCAGTAGCAAAAAGAGGAATTCCTATCCGTACTTGGTCATAACATTAACCACAATCATCCAAAATTAAGGGGAATTCAAGAATATGGTAAAGTAGGATAATTAGCATCATACTTTTCACTAAAGTTGTTGGGCTGAAGTCTTACACTCATGAACTGCATGTTAGCTGTTGCAAGTGCAAAAGACAAGGTTAAATATTTGCAAGCATGTTGGCTTAAACCACCAAGTGAAGATTGACTAAGATTAGCCTTCTTCTGTGCTAAAATCTTCTCTACCAACCACAGAGTGCTGATATATATTTTTAAACTTGTCAACATCACAATATGCCAATAATAGACCAAATACGAAGTGTGCAGAAAACAAAGCAATATAAAAGTACACCAATAGTCAAATATACCAGTCGTACATAAACACTGAACTATGGAGATGCACCAGAACCTAACCAATTCCTGCAAAGCATCAGCAGTAATGCATATCTACAATACATCAGTAATAAATATTTCGCTCCAATTTAATCCCAGTTTTAAATAGATATAAGTCTACATTGAAACATCCTAGGAACACCAGAACTTTGATTAAAACCTACCAGCTTCATGGCTAATATTAAAATATATCTGCAGTTTGCCAACTTTGAAATATGCTTGGAACACAAGTTTGAGTTAGGCATAATTAGGGTTTGTGCACTGAAATAATGTTAAAGATTAAAAATTGAAGGATATACTTTTCTGATAAAATGGAAAACTTTAAAAGAACAATTCTTTGAAATAAAAGTCTCATATCAAGCCTACATATTAAAAAAAAGCCATCATTAGAAACCACATTATTCGATTTGTTCTGGGCAGAACGGTTCCATTGCTGCTTAGGATTGCTAACCCAGCTGAGTATTTTGTTCTATAAATTGACATCTGTAACATAATATTTAGATCAAGATAAGATTGAATAATTCACACTAAAATAATTAAACTTACCAATAAAATTAATCACTTAATGTTAGAAATCCCTGTTAGATGGTCCCTCCACAGAGGCCTGCCCCTTTTTCTGTGGCCTAGGGCTTGAGTTCTGCTTCAGTCCCAGAGTTGGAAATTTCACCCGGGCCTTGGGTGCTGGGGAATTCAAGCTTCTGTGGATAAATTCTGTATGTGAGAGAGAGATGCATCATGGGAGTTGTTTTTTACCCTGCTCATGTGGAACGACAATACCCAGAGTACACCAGAAAATGGTGTCACAAGAGAAAACTCACAAATAGTGGCAAAATGTGAAAGTGTGGGCCATGGTTTTAATTGTTTTATAGAGTTTAAATAGCAATTCTTGATGTTGTTGAGAAAGACTGATGGTTTAATAAGAATAGGACGTAAGAAATAGGATCATTAATGGGTATTCAGGTGCTTGAGCTTGCTCTACCAGTTAATAAAATGATGACTGATCTGATTGTGGCCTTTACTCCACTTTCCTACCTGTCCCCAATAACCCTCGAGTCCCTTGAAGATCAAAAGTCCACGTTACTCAGACTTGAATATATTCAACAGCTGTCTAGGGAAGAGAATTCCAAAGAGTATAATTCTCTCTGAGAAAAGAAATTCTGCCGAATCATTGCGTTAAGCGTCATATGCTTTATTTTGAAGCTGTGCACCCTATTTCAAGAGGAAACATCTATTCAGCATCTACCCTATCAAGCTCCTTTAGAATCCTCTACACATTCTTTTTAATTCACCTCTTGTTCTTCTATTTTCATTGAATACTCCTCAATCATTCCCCTGGATCAATGTAGTAACTCTTCTCTGAATTGCTACTCATGTAAGTACATGCCAACTTAATTAAAGTGCCTAAATTGTACACACTACTCCAGGTACAGTCTCACCAATGCAGTGTAGAATCTGAAAAGCATGTTTATGTGTTACTGGCTTATGACTCTGTGGTTGATTTGAGTTAATTGTCTAAGTTTTCATTGCCAAATTCAAGAGTCTGGTTTTTGTACAGACTTTTTACCCTAATTTCTAATCAACCTGTTCAGAGATATTATTACACACCTCTGGAGCAGTTGGGACTTGAACTCCGGTCTCTTGGTCCAGAAGTGGGGACACTACCACTGCACTACATAAGGACCCCCATATGTTTCCTTTTTAATTGTAGGCCAAGAACAGTTTTAGCAAGAACTAATGATTATTAAATGGGAATCAAAGGAAGGTGAAATATAATCCTTAAGAGTGAAAAAAATCCCAGAGAGGGAGAATGGGTAAACAAAATAAACAAAAATAGTTGTAGCTTTGATAAGTCCTGTTAACTAATAGGTAAAACAGGAATATAAATACAGTAAATATAATTGAGGCCAAGGTTTTGGAGAAAGAAGAACAAAGTTTTGGAAAGAGATCTGTAAATTATGTCTAAATATTATATCAATGAGACTTGTATCTCTTAGCTGTTGTAACATGTTTTAATATGTCAAGTGTGTGAATAAAGTTTATTTATAGTACAGCTAATCTGTGATCAACCTGTTATGTAATTGTGCTAAACATAAGCAAAAACAATCCAGCTTCAGGATTAGCTGCAAGCAGTACTTCAAGAGATCTATCAGTTAATAACACAACATATTATCAAAACACTATCATAACAATATAACAGCAACAAATCAACTTTATAAAAGCAACACACTAAAATTTAAACATCCTAATGTCTATAATATAAAATATATTATATGAGAAAGTAAAGTCTGCATTTGAAGTTTTCCCTTTGTATTTTGAAGTGTGTTCTGCAAGATTTAGGACAATTGATTTTTTTATTGGCTCTGGGTGAGAATGTGAACAACAATAATAGCATAAAATGCATTATTTTAAAAGAGGGAAATCATGGAAGGACTGAACCACCCTTCATATAAGTAGGGGAAATCTGGGCTTAAGCATCAAATATAAGGAGGAACTTTATGGAAATAAATAAACAAATAAATAACTTGCATTGATACCACCTTTTTTCCTGATATAAAGAGCACTTTACATGTAATGGAAATGAAGGCATTTTTTTTTATATGCAGTCACTGTTAAATTATAGAGGATTACAACAGTTTGCATACAGCAAGGTTCCACAATCAGGAATGTGGTAATGATTGAATAATCTGCTTGATGGTATTGTTTGAGGGATAAATATTGGCCGGGATGTCATTGCTCCTCTTCACGTAAAACCTGTGGGAATTTTTGGTCACCTTGAAAGGCCAGATGGGGTTAAAAGTCTCAGCTGAAAAATAACAGCATAACACCCCATTCAGTGTAGCATAAAATGTTCGCCTTCTGGAGTAGGACTTGAACCTAGATATTTATCTCAGAGATTCTCATCAATAGGGTGGTACAATAGAGTCAGGATTCAGATATTTGCAAAGATAGAGTGGAAACCATGCAAATCTGCCTAAAACAACCCAGAGGTTGGGGTATCTATCTTCTTTAATTGATCAAGTAGTTTGGTTATTTGATAATTATGGATAAGTCCTAAATGAAATTTCTCTCTCTCAAAGGTGTCAGATCTCATTTTTTTTAGAACTTCGTATTTCGTAGATTGATAACTTGAGAATCATGGAAAGATAGTTTGGGGAATGCATTTGCCGAAAAATTTCTAATAACCATAAGTACAGGGGAAACCATTTGCTTATTGTTCACATCTATTTGGAAGAGCTATCTGGCTATTTTTATTGTATTAATTTCTCCATATTTTATTTTCTTGAAATTTAACAATTTGTCAATATTAAAAATTACGTCCACTCAAGGAAATCACATTGATGGTGCGTAAAACTTGTTTCAAATTACATTGAGTTCAATTCTGTGGCTAAATGAGATGGAGAAGATTGGGAAGTTAAAGCACCACAAAAATATAATACAGAATATCCTCACACAAGTCAGAGGGGACAAGGTAAAATATCTTCTCTCCCTTGTGACTCCTGTAACAAGCAATATGAAGAAACACCAGCAATGTACCAATGTTATATCCACAACACACCATCATTGAGATATCCAGCAAAGTATCAATTATAAAAGTCTGTGTGGACAAATTACTGTAAATACATATCAGAATATATCAATCCTGACATATAGTAATGTAATAGCAATAGTAAGATACATCAGCCAAACATATTACCATTAAAATGCCTTCAACAGATCAACAAAAATATAACTACAGGGTACTAACTTACAAATGACACTTCATCAGAATATAACAATATTGCAAACCAATTCTAATGTATAAGTGGAACACTCCAATGTACCAGTAATATCTCAATGGCATCTCCACTCTAAGACATACTAGAAATATGCCAGTACTGAAATATACACTGCAATACATCACAGTTACACCCAAGAAGCAGGTCATTCAAGCCAACATGCCCGTTGTTCTCCTTACTCTTTCTTCATTGAACCCTATCAACATATCCTTCTTTTCTCACACATGCATTTGTCTAGATTCCCCAAATGCATTTACACAATTCACCTCAATCATAGAATCTTACATAGAGAAGCAGCTCTTCAGCCCATCAAGTCTGTACCACCAAAACCACACCGCTACCTACACTGGTCCCAATTTCCCACGCTAGGCCCCTAGCTTTAAAAGTTGCAACTCTGCAAGTGCTCATCCAAATACTTTTCAAAGGCTGTGAAGTTTCTGCCTCAACTACCCTCCCAAAAAGTGCATTCCAGACCCCCACCTCACTCTGGATGAAAGTTGTTCTTAAAATCTCCTCTGAACATCCTGCCCTTCACTTTAAAATTAAGCCACCTTGTTATTGACTCTTCTGGCGGCTTTTTACTCACCTTGTCCATGTCCCTCATAATCTTATACACCCTTATTAAAGTCCCCTCTCAGTGCTAAAGAAAATAACCTGAGCTTATCCAGCCTCTCTTCATAGCTGGAAAGCTCCATTCCAGGCAACATCCTGGTAAATATGTTTGTTTCCTCCTCCAATTCCATCAAATCCTTTCTATACTGTAGTGACCAGACTGCACACAGTACTCTACCTGTGATCTAACCAAAGTTCTGTACGGCTTCAACATGACCTCCCTGCTCTTATAATCTGTGCCACGGTTGATAAAGGCCCATATATCTTCTTAACTACCCTATTAACCTGTCCTCCTGCCTTCAGGTATCTATAGACAAGTACCCCAAGATCCTTTTGTTTCTCTGAGCTTCCTACTGTCATTTCCTTTTGATAGTGAGTTCAACAATCTTAACCATTCCTTCAGTAAATAAGTTTCTCCTGAATTCCCTCTCCATTTTAGAGTAATTTTCTTATATTTATGGCTTCAGTTTTGGTCTTATCTGTAATATCTTATCCATGGCTATCTTACTAAATCCTTTCATAATCTTATCTCTGTTAGGACACCGCTCAGCCTTCTCTTTTCTAGAAAAGTCCCCTAGACTGTTCAAAATAGGTATAGCCTTTTGGTTCTGATATTAGTCCTGTAAATCTACCTTCTTCGATGGTATTGTATTGTTTTCATAATATGGAGAGCAGAATTGCTCATTGAACACCTAGGGCAGATGTTTACTATGCCCCAGCAACCAAGGAGAGCATGGACCCCTGATATTGGCTTCCTAACATCCACTTCATATTGAGTGAGCCATTCATTGGCCAAGGGTGAATTTCTGTCCTCATTGGAAGGGGAAGTCCCAACTTACAGGACAGCCAGCCAATCAAATGTTCAACATGGAGGTCGGTGCTACCCAAGACATGGTGACAGAGGAGGATACTCTGCCTCTACAAGGGTTCAAACTCGATAAGAAGAAAGTGCTTGATAGACTTTTGGTAGTTAAAATTGACAAGGCACCCGGACCGGATAAGATGCGTAAAAAAAGTTGAAGAAAGAGACAAGGGCACTGGCTATAATCATATCGTCTACGCACATTTGGAAAGATGCTAGAAGAAGCCCTTGTTCCAAAACCTCAGAGGCGGGGAAGCGTTTAGAAACCATTATTCAGGCTAGAATTAGTGGTGACATTGAAAAGTTGGATTGATTTTGAAAAGCCTCCATTTCTAATGTCACTGATTTCTAAACAGGAAATAATGTTTAATCAGCTTGTTGGAGTTTATTGACAAGATAACAGAAAAGTAGAAGAGGGTAATGCTGTTCATGTGGTGTATATGAACTTTCAAAAGAGATTTGATACAATGCCACATATCAGACATGTGAACAAAGTTATAGGTCATGGGAGAAAAGACAGTAGCAACATGGATAGAAAATTAGGTAAATGATAGGAAACAAAGAGTAATGGTCAATGGATAGTTTACAGGCTGATGCAGGCTTTCTGACAGACTTCCCCAAGGATTGATCCTGAAGCACCTTCTTTTTCTGATATATGTTAATGATGTAGATCTTGATGTTCAGGAGGCAATTTCAAAGTTTGCAGATAATACCAAACTTAGAAACTTTGCAAAGTGTGGGAGGACAGTGCAGAGCTGCAAAAGGACATAGACAAGTTTTTGGAGTGGGCAGATAGATGGCAGATGAGTTTCAATGCAGGGATGTTTCAGGTACTGCACTTTTGTCGGAAGAGCATTGAAAGACAATATAAAATTGAAAGTACAATTTTAAAGGGCATACAGGAGCAGAGGGTCCTGAAAGTATATGTGCACAGATCATAGGAAGTGGCAAAATAAGTGGAGAGAGCAATTAATAACGCATACTATATCCTGAGCTTTATCAATAGGAGCATAGAGTACAAAAGCAAGGAGGTTACGCTGAATATATATAAGGCACTTGTTGAGCTTCAGTTGGTCTATGTTGAATAGTTTTGGGTAGAACTTTGGAAGATTGTGAATGCTTTGGAAAGGGTGCAGAAGAGATTTCAAAGAACAGTTCCAGGGCTGAGAAACTTCAATTATGAACATCGTTGGAGATGTTGGTACTGTTCTTCTTGGAGAGAAGAAGGCTAAGAGGTGATCTGATAGACAGTTTAAAAACAATGAGTGTTCTTGTTAGAATAGACAGGGAGAAGTGGTTCCTGCACATAAAAGGATCAAGAACGAGAGGGTTCAGATTTAAAGTAATTCACACAATGAGTAACTTGAGTTTGGAATGCATTGTCTTGATGTGTGGTAGAGGAAGGTTCCATTGAGGAATCATTTTTTTAAACAGAAAAATGCAAGGTTTAGAAGGCAGAAGAATGGCATTAAGTCATAATGCTCACTTGGAGAGTTGGTGCAGACATGATGGACTGAATGACATCTTTCTGGGCTGTAATACTTTTGTGATTCTGTGATTTTACAGGACCTCTTGCTTTCAAACTCATCAGTGGGGACTCAGTGTGGTATAAGCTAGATTCTTACAAGTTCAACATAGTTTCTCTATTATCAAATATTATCCTGTTGGAAATGAATCCCAGCACTTTGTTTTGTTTAAGCCTGTACTGACCTGCATCGCTACATTTAATGAATCTGTAACCCAGATCCATCTGAGTTTCTAGACCATTTAAGCACATATTTTCCAAGGACTGTGGGGTATCCTTATAATTGCTACCAAAATGTGTGACTATATATGTTCATTTGCTAATTGCATGACTATTTTGTAAATTCAGAAATATTTTTGAGTATCAAGCTGTAGTCCACTTTTGTATTTACTACTTACATCCCCAATTTGGTGTCATCACAATTTCTGAACTTTTACTTCCAATTCTAGAACCCAAATCTGTTCATGTAAACTGTGAGCAACAATTTACTTTTAGCAACACATCAATACTGGCTTAAATCAATTAATACTATTCAACATAAACTAGCAGAACATCAACACTGGTGTAAGCCAAAAAACATATTAGTAGTCACATTAACTACATGACATTGAATTAACATATATTAATATGAAGAGGTATGCACTATAAAACATATTATAGCTGGCATATGTAGATCTTATTGTGATAAAGAGATATCTTTGCACTGCGGACACGGTCCATTATGTAGTATGTCATTATAACCATACTAAATGGGATTGAGTCAGAATAGATCGAGCAGCTCAAAATCTTATATCTACCAGGTACTCTGTCCCATCAACAGCATTTAAACACAGTCTCTAGCCTCACGGCCTGGCAATTTCCTCATTTTCCAATACCATCAAATCAGGGATACAATCTAGTTCAATCAGGAATACAGGAAAGATATCTGGAGCAGCATCAAGCTTTCCTAAAATAAGATGCCAACCCTGATAACACAGGACATGCTAAGTCATAGAGCAGCGTACAATAGGCAGAGCTAAGTGCTCTGATAATGAACAGACCAGACCAATGTTCTGTTATTGTGTCACATCAGTTTTGAATTGTATTCACAAATAAACAACTAACTGAGGGGGAAGCCTCTACAAACCTCCACATCCACTAGGTTACAGGAGCTCAGTACCGACAAAGGCATTTGCAACCTTCTTCAGCCAGGTGTACCTGACAAATGATCCATCTTGGCCTCTTCCTGAAATCCCCAGCATCACAGATGCCAGTTTTCAGCCAATTAAATTCATTCAATATAATATCAAGAAATGACTGAAGGCACTGTACATTGCAAGAGCTATGAGCTTGGCTGTATTACAGCAGACTTAATCTATAGAATGAGCCGTGTCCCTAACCAAGCTATTCCAGTACAGCTACAACAGTGGCAACTACCCAGCAAAATGGAAAGTTGCCCAAATTTATCCTATCAACAAAAATTGAATGCGTTTTATTTGGCCAATTTCTATCAGTCTACTCTGATCATGAGCAAAGTTATGCAAGGCATTATTGATGCTGCTACCAAACAGAATTTACTTACTATAACCTGCTGCCATCAATACTTGCTCAATAATAGCCTGCTCACAGACATTCAGTTTTGGTTCTACAGGAGCTATCCTGAACTCATTACAGCTTGGTTGAAACATGGACAGAAGAGCTAATTCCAGAGATGAGATGAGGGTTTCTGCCCTTAACATTAAGGCAGCATTTGACTGCATTATTAAGGAACAGTAACAAAATTGAAGTCAGTGGAAATTAGTTGGAAAAGTCTCCATTGGTTGATCACAGCTAACACTAAGGAAGATGGTTATGCTATTTGGACACCAAACATCTTCATCAAAGAGAATGGTTGCAAGCATTCCTCAGGGCAATGTCTAAGGTGTAATCATCTTTAGCTACTTTATCTATGATTTTCCCTCCATCACAGGATCAGAGGAAAGGATTGTCAATGATGGTTGCACTGTGTTCATTACCATTTGCAATTCCACAAGTACCAGAGCAGTCCATTCCAATCTGCATCAAGACCTTGAACAAAATTCAGATTTGGACCGATATATGGTAGGTTAGAATTGTACCATACATATACCAAGCAATGACCAACAATGAGAGAGAGTCTAATCATCTCTCCTTGGCATTCAATATCCTTACTTTCGCTGAATCTTCCATCAGCAATAGTCTTGTGGTTATCATTGATCAGAAACCAAAGTGGCTCAACCATAACAGTACTGTGGTGAACGGGTCCTTTGGTAGTGCCCTTACTCTGGGCCAGAAAGTCCAGGTTCAAGTACCACTTTCCCCAGAGGTGTGTTTTAATGTGTTCGAACAGTTTAATTGAATGCCCCATAAATACTGTGATTAAAATAGCAGGTTAGAGGCTGGAAATTCTGTGGCAAGTAGCTTATTTTCTGTATATCCCAACCTTGCACATTATTTCTGAGGTAAAATTCAGGAGCCTCTGCTTGTCTGAATGTCTATTACTTCAGATGTCAACAACATGCAGGAGAAAACAGCCTATTTGATCGATACCCCATCCAACACTTTAAGCATTCACTCCCTCCATCACCAGCACAAAGTGACAGAATTACGTGCCATTTATAACTTGTGAAGTAGCAATTCACCAAGCTTCCCTTGATTGCATGTTCCAGACACATAGCCTCTAACACCTAGCAGAATGATGACAACAGATGAATGTGAATACTATCACCTGCAAGTTCAATTCCAAACTGCCTTAATCCCAAGTGGAACTGTACTGTCATTCCTTCACTGTCACTGGATTAAAAACCTGAACTCTCTCCCTGATAGCAATTTGATGCAGCTATACTAGATAGAGTGTAGTGGTTCAATGTGATTTCAACATGATGGCTCACTGCCAGCTTCTCCAAGGTAATTAGAGATGGGAAACAAATTGTAGTCTTGCCAGCAATGCTCATATCTCATGAATGAATGAGGAAAGCTACCACCAAGATACCAACATTAACACGTGCTGTAGCATAGCAATCCTCGCATTTACTAGTATAACTCTCTAAAATATATCTGCAACATAGCAACACTAAAACTGACCATAACATACTGGAGATGGTGGCATTGCAGTACTATTACTGGGTCAGCAATCTAGAGTTCCAGACTAATTTTTGAAGACATGGGTTCAAATCTCACCATGGTAGGTATTGAAATTTGAATTCAGTAAACAAAAATCTGGAATTAAAAATAAAACTTGTCACCCAGCAACCATGTAACAATGTCCATTGTTGTTAAAACTTCTTCCAGTGCACTAATATATTTTAGGAATCAGGTCTTTGCGTCATCTGCATCCAGTTTAATCTACATGTGATTCCAGACCACATAGTAGTGGTGGACTCTGAAATGGTCTATAGTGCCAATCAGTTCAAGGGTAATTAAGGATGGGAAAAGAATGCGGGCTTTGCCAGTGATGCCCACATACCATGCAAGAATAAGGAAAAAAGCATGCCAATGTTAAAGTACTCAAAGGGCCAAAGAACCTCTTTCAGTGGTGTAAGTGTCTCTTGACATTTCCGAACTAGTAATACTGAAACTATATTGGTCAAATACTATTAAAGTATCCTCTTGATATAAATATTAATCCATATTAACCATACCAAGCTCAACGAATATCTGCTGACTTAATAAAAATGTTGAGCAACCACCATTCCATATTAAATTAGATGACACATTACTAAAATAAATACTAAATGCCAACATCTAGATGTCGTAGTAAATGCTTCAGTATTAAATTCAACATTGAATATTAAAGTATGCCATTCAAATATTAAAATACAAGCAGTTCAACAACTCATTGATAACAATTGTTCAGCACCACAGAGATATTAAAATGCCAAAACAAATATACCAGAAATAAAGTCTATCAGAAATACTTTGATATAAGATGACAAAACATTAGAAAATAAAAAACAATGCTAGAATAAACCAGATAAATGCATATAAAAATAAACCACGTAAGAATGTAAGATGAGCTGTAGATTTAAAGATTGCAAACAAAATGTCTACATAACAGAAATATGCATGGGTAATCCAAATCAGACCATTGTTTACTGTGTACTATGCAAGTTCACAAGTGGGAGAAACATCACTACATTTGATCTAACTGTGTCTGTCCTACCTCAAATTCCCCTGGAAGGGCAAAATATCTCAAAAAATGAATGATAGGTTATGCAAACCATTTCATGCTGCTGTTAGGCAGTGGTATTTCCCACTAACAGGGTGCTTTCATCAGTCAAAAAACTCATTCTTCCTACCAAACATTAAACAGCATCATGTATGAATTTTAGTGTCAGTGCAATGCCAGGTACACAGACTGTAAAATCCTAGTGACTGGCAATTTGAATCATATAACATGTTCCTATGGTTGTTCATGACAGTTACAGTACAGGATAAATAACAGTGCTCAATCAGCCAGCACATGAAAAACCCAAAACAAAATGCTTACTGTTAGATGTGGTTGGATGGCATTTGCTGAACAATCTTGATTGCATTAATGGCTAAATTAACAACTAAATTAAGATAAATAGTCAAACTTGTAACATGGCTCAGTTACACTTTTTGGAAGCAAGAAATGCAAAGACAAAATTATTTGCAAAAAAAAAATAGATTATCTACAAACCCCTTGCACCTTTATTGAACTACATGGGCTTTTGGAAGTCAATAACTGTTATGCTTTCTCCACGGCAATTCCTGAGCTGAACCTTTAGTATCCTTGCTAACCAATCAGCGCCTTTCTTTTTCCCAAAGTATAAGTCACTGTGATTGTATGAAATTTGGCATTCTTGGGTTTGTCCACATGAGTGTAATATGGAAGGTTTTGGCAACATGTCTTTCTTTTCAGCAATATTCTAGTTCTGTACACCTTAGTGACTGCTTCATTCATCATTTATTCTTCATAGACATTTAAGAAGACCAGACATAACAAACACCCTTTTAAACTCTTCCTTCAACTACTCAGGATTTCAACCACCTGTTACCTACTCTCACTTCTGCTGTTGTTCCATATACAGATTTCTTATATATTGTCTATCTATCCAGTCTCTTTCAGCAGTGTCAAGAACTTAATCTTGTTTAGCCAATCTCTTGCTGGTTTCAAAATCTACAAAAAAAACCACATATTTCCTGTTGAAACTATAAACTGCATTGATGTATTAATCTTGAAATGCTACTTGTTTATTTTTTTCCATCTTCCATCCTGGAATCCAACCAGGTTATTTCCAATGTAGTTCTACACATTGCCACTCATGTCTTTTGCTACAATTCTTAATAAAATCTTCAAAGCATGAACAATGAGACTAATTGTATTAAGTTTAGAACATCAGCATGCATTTGGCTTCTTTCTAAGGGTCATCACTGTTGTCTGTGTGAACTTCTGTAGCCATTCTCCAGATAAGTGAATAATTTTGCACACTTTTGATATTATGTTTCTTCCTATGTTTTTAGTCAACTGTGCATTATTTCCTCCTTTTCAACCAAAATTTCTTGTTCTTATATCTTTTATTGTTGCTGTGATCTCACTCTGCAGCAGTTCTGCTCCAACGAAATCAATGTCAACATCACTCTTCTTATGGCTCAAACATTTCAGGTCTTCCACTTCTTTAAATCCTTTGATTTTTAAAAATTATTTTACCAGGATCTGCTTATAAAATGCCATCCTTACCCTCTATTGTTGGTGTTTTCAGTCGTTTATCCTGAGTGACATTAATCTAATCTCCATTACTTTTGGACACATAGGTTTAAGCTTTCCAGCCAATCCAACTTCAACTATATCATGCTGCTTTCTTTTAACCATTATTCTTGTGCCTTTTCCTTTTGTCTCATTATTCATGTGTCAGCACTTCATCTTGCCTTCTTCAGAATTGATATTCTTTCCTTTTCTCTATTTTTCCATGTTTGTGACTCATAGTTTCTTAATCTATTCTCCTCTTTAAAAACCTTATAGTGTTTGCCTCTCCTTCCTTGACAAATTCCGTCATCTGCTTTCATTGCTCATTCACGTTAATAGTATTCGTAACTTTTTTAGCTGGTAATTTGTTTGCTTCATTTCTAGATTCTTCATTTATTGCTTTTTAGCCTCTATAAGCTCATTTTCTGTGTATTTCACCTTTGATCTTCTTCAGTATGAATAGTGTTCCCATTTTCACAAGATTATGGCCTTTGTCTGCATCAGCTCCAAACTCTTGAGCTTTTTCATTGTAACCCTTATTCCTGTATCCTTTTCTCAACATTTTATGGTTCAGTTGGAATACTCCAGTATCACCAAAGATCTTTCATGTGTAGTGTTTTCTTTTACAATGTTTAAACCACATACTTGTTCTCATGAGTTCTATTTATCTGCAAAAGTCCATGAGTCTTTGACCACATTCATTTCTTTTTTCTACTTACATATGATCCTACTTATCTGTCCTCTCGTTCTTCTCCAACAATATTATTCTCATCTCCCAGAATCATCAAATAGCATTTGCTCCTCCCTTCTTTAATTAACCTTAAATTTTATAATACATTTAAGCAGCGACTATATTTGGATATTTGTTTGTGGACACACACATATATATAATAGACAGGAAAATCAATTGGTTGATCCTTTAGTTTCACTTGGATTAACCTCCCTGATCTACATTTTAATTCACTCACATGGATAGCAGCTTCCTTATCTAGCAATACTGGTACTCTGCTGTTCATTTTCCTTCTCCCCCCAGCTTCCATCAAATATATCAACTTGTAGCACATGGAGAGAGAGAGATACACCCAGCTAGTTTTAGAAGAAACACAAAGAGAGGCAGACCTGGTGAGATTAAAAAGAGCATAACTATATTCTGAGAAAACTCAAAGTCTGGTGTCAGATGAAAACTGGTAATTAGGGGAGGTGACGTCCTAGTGATATTATAGCTATGCAATTAATCCAGAGTCCTAGGTAATGTTCTGGGGACCTGGGTTCAAATCCTGTCATGGCAGATAACGGAATTTGAATTCAATAAAAGTCTGAAATTAAGAGTCTAATGATGACCACAAATTCATTGCGAATAGTTGGGAGGAAAAAGCCCCATATAGTTCACCTACGTCACTAGGGAAGGAAACTACGATCCTTACTTGGTGAGGCCTACATGTGATTCCAGACTCACAGCAATGTAGTTGACTTTTAACAGCCCTCTGGATGATTAGGGATGGACAATAAATAGTCTGGCCATCGAAGCCCCATATCCCATCAATGAATTTTTAATAATTGTTTGGTTGGTATGTAGCTGTCCTACTTTTTTTTAAAAAAATGAGTATTTTATTTCCAATCATAAGTTTTTATTTGATCCTCTTAGAATGAAGAGCTCATGAAGAAAGTTTGAAGAGGTTGGGCCAGATTTCATTGGAGGTTAGAACATTGAGAGGTGACCTAATTGAAGTATACCAGGTCCTGAGGGGACTTGATAGGGTTGACACTGGAAGGATATTTCTTCTCGTGGTGGAGACTAGAACTAGAGGACACCATTTATGAATAAAAGGATTCCCTTTTAAGACTGGGATGAGGAGAATTTTACTTCTCATAGAGGGTCATTAGTCTGCAGAATTCTTTTCTCCATGTGGTAGTGGAGGCTCTACCATTGATATTTTTTCAGGGCTGAGTTGGATAGGTTTATGATAGACAGTGTAGTCTAGGATTTTGCAGGTCTAGCAGCAAGGTGGAGGTGAGACCGTATTCAAATATCAGCCAAGACCTGTTGAGTATAGAATAGAATAGAATCACCAGAGTGTGAAAACAGGGCATTCAGCCGAACAAGTCCACACCAACCCTACGAAGAGCATCCCACCCAGATCCATCCCACTACCATATGCCTGCAACCCTGCATTTCCCGTGGCTAATGCACCTAACCTACACATTCCTGAACACTATCAGTAATTTAATGTGGTCAATCCACCTAACTCGCACATCCTTGGGTTGTGGAAGGAATACAGAGCGTCTGGTGAAAACTCACACAGACACAGGGGGATTGTGCAAAATCCATACAGACAGTCTCCTGATGCTGGAATCAAACCAGATTCCTGGTGCTGCAAGGCAGCAGTGCTAACCACTGAATCATCGTGCCATCCTAAGTAGAGTTCCCATGTTTCAATTTCATCAGTTCTATTGTCACCTTTCCCTGGCCACAGAACTTCATATAATCCTAAGGTGCTTAATTTCTACTCTTCCATTTTGAGCTTTGAGTTCTCATTTCCTGTTCAGTTTTTTGTTTTATTCAGCCATGCAATGTGGGTATCACTGGGTAGGCCAGCATTTATTGCTGACCAATAATCACCTTTTGGAAGGTGAACTGCTTTGAACTGCTGCAGACCACGAAACAGTAGGGGAGCCCACACTGCTGTTAGGGAGGGCATTCAGGATTTTCACACAGTAACAATGAAGGAATGGTGACACAGTTCCAAGTTAGAATGGTGAATGGCTTGGAGGAGAACTTACAGGTAGCAGTTCCATGTACCTGATATCCTTGTCCTTCTAGGTACTAGAGATCACAGATTTAGAAAATGCTTTCAAAAAAGCCTCAGTGAATTGTTGCAGTGCATCTTGTAGATGGCACACACTGTCGCAAAAGTATAGTGGCGGTGAAGGGAGTGAATGTTGAAGGTGCTGGTGGAGTGCCAATCAAGCTGGATTCATTGCTCTCAATAGTATCAAGTTCTTAAATGATGTTGGTACTGCAGTCATCCAGACAAGTGGAGAGTGTTCCATTAAATTCCTGACTTGC
Organism: Rhincodon typus; assembly: GCF_021869965.1. NCBI lineage: Eukaryota > Metazoa > Chordata > Chondrichthyes > Orectolobiformes > Rhincodontidae > Rhincodon > Rhincodon typus. The sequence continues at coordinate 90,924,800 of NC_063335.1, forward strand.
ACCCTGTTGCTGGTGGTTAGGCTTTGAAGAGTCAGGAGGTAAGTTACTCACCACAGAATTCCTCGCTTCTGAGTTGTTTTTGTAGACACGATATTTATATGGCTAATCTAGTTCATTTTCTGGTCAATGGTAACCCCTCAGGATTTTGTTAGTGGGGGGACTCAACAATGGCAATGCCATCAAACTCAAGGAGAAATGGTTAGATTCTTTCTTATTAGAGCTGGTCATTGCCCAGCAATAGTAGGGCATGAATGTCACTTTCCACTTCTCAGCCCAACCCTGGATATTGTCTCGGTTTTGCTGCCTTTGGACTGCTTCAGTAGCTGAGGAGTCTGAACATTGTATAATCATCAGCAAACGTGCCCCATTTCTGACCCTATGATGGAGGACATTGATGAGGTAGCCAAAGATAGCTGGGCCTAGGACACTGTTTTATGTGTACCTTGCCGTTAAGGGTGTTTACCTTTAAGGACCTCGATGTACTATGTGCATACAATGCTGTGATTCTGCCAGGCAGTTAGACCGCTGTCAGTTTGAAAGCTGCACACACGTAGAAATCACTTGGTTGCTGCAAATGTCTGGTACATAACTTAATGTGTTTTACTGTTCAAAAATAACTAACCCACAGAGTTAATCATTTTCTGATGAGCCATTGGTTTTTAGATCACTATCATTAACATGACAGACACTACCCTGAGGTGATCCTGCAGTAAAGCCTAGGGTCTGAGATAATTGATATCCAACCACCACAACCATCTTGCTTTGTGCTAGGCACGGCTCCAATAAACAGAGAGCAATCCCCCATTCCTACTGACTCCAGTTTTCATAGGACTTTTTGATGCTTCTCTTGGTCAAATGTCATCTTGATGTCAAGTGTGGCCAACTGTTTTTCTCCACTTCAGCTCGGCCCTTTTGTCCATGCTTTGACTAATGCCGTAATGAGGTCAGGAGCTGAGAGGCCCTGGCAGAACCCAGAGTGTCAGTGAGCAGGTTATTTTTCAGTAAGTGCTGCGTGATGGCACTGTTGTTGATATCTTCTATCACTTTGTTAATGATTGAGTGTAGCTAGACGAGGCAGTAATTTTCTAGGTTGCATTCATCTTGTTTTTTGTGGAGAGGACATACCTGAGCATACCTTTTACACACTGACAGTGTTGTAACTGTAATGGAATAGTTTGGCAAGGGATAAAACTGGGGCACAAGTCTTCAGCACTACTGCTGGAATATTGTCAGGGCCCATAGTCTTTACAGCATTGAGTGCTTTAAGCCTTTTCTTGATATCATGTAGAGTCAGTGGAATTGGCTGAAGGCTGGCACCTGTAATACTGAGGTCCATTGGAGGAGGCTGACATAGATCATCCACTTGGCACTTCTGGCTCAAGATGCTTGAAAATGCTTCAACCTTGGCTTTTGCACTGATGTAGTGGGGTACTCTATTACTGAGGATATTTGTGGAGCCTCCTCCTCCAGTGAGTTGTTTAATTATCCACCACCAGTTGTGTTAATTTTCAGGGTGCTTATTCTTTTGATACTGACAAGTTTGTGCATATGCAGATTCTCCTGGATGGCAGATGGTTATCTCAGTTGACCCAATGGCTGGTTTGTGATCTAGAATAATGTCAACAGTGAGAGTTCAATTCCTGCTCTGGCTGAGGTTACCACGAAGGTTCCATCTTCTCAACCTCTCTCCTTGCCTGAGTCGTGGTGACCCTCAAGTTAAACGACCACCAGTCATCTCTCCCTTATGAGAGGGCAACACTATCAATCCAGCCCTGTCAAATCCTCCAGAACATTTACATCTTTACTTAAATAAGGAAACCAAAACTGCACAGAGTATTCAAGTTGTGGATTCACCAATGCCTGTATCACATAACATTCTTAGTTTCATGTTTAATTCCTCTCTAAAGGGTGTGGAAGAGCAGAGAGGACTAGGTGTAGATGTTCATATGTCATTAAAAGTGGCAGGACTTATGCATATATACACCTAATTCTCTCTACTCCTACACACCTTTTAGAGCAGCACTCTTTATTCGTACTGTCTCTCCATGTTCAATTGAGCAAACTGTATCATCTTACACTTATCGGCATTGAACTTCATCTGCCACTTATCTGTCCACTCCACCAAATTGTCAATGTTCTCTTGAAGTTCTACATTGTTTTTCTCTCCGTTTACAATATTTCCAAATTTTGTAATGTCCGCAAACTTTGAATCTATCTCTTGCACTCTAAGAACTAGGTCATTAGTATAAATCATGAAAAGCAAGGATCCCAAAACCTACCATTGGGGAACTCCATTACCAACTTTAACTCCCACTCGAAAATACCCAAACCATCACTTTCTATTATTCACATTGCTGCTGTCCCTTTTATTTCATGATCTATAACTTTTCTCACAGTCTGTTACGTGGGACTGTATTGAACGCCTTTCAGAAATCCAGATGCACCACAGAAATAGCACTGCCCTAATCAACTCACTTTGTAACACTTGAAAGAACTGTAGCATGCTAGTAAAGTATGGTCTTACCATGCTGTTGGCTCTCCCTAATTAGCGCACATTTGTCCATGTGACTAACCCAAATGATTGTTTCTAAATGTTTTCCCACTACCAAAATTAAACTGATTGGTCTGTGATTCCTAGGCGTATCCGTTTTTTGAACAAGAGCATAATGTTTCAATTCTCTAGTCCTCTGGCACCACTCGAGTTCAGGGAAAACCGAAAGGTTATGCCACAGCCTCTGCAATTTCCATTAGCACTTCCTTCAATATTCTTGGATGTATTTCATCTGGATCTGGTTCTGGTTCCTTGACAACTATGGATTCTCTAAGTTTATCCAATAACTTCTCCAATGTCAATTCCACTTTTTTGTAAAAGCAACACAGTCTCAGGCTTAATCTTATAGTGTCCTAAATGTTGTGGGAAATAGAAGAAATTTGGAAGAATCATGTGAGAAGCCTAGTGAGGCTTTCTGATGTCAGAGCAAAATGTCATATTTCCAGCAGAGTTCCAGATGTCAAAATAAGATTCTTGCCAGGGAGCAGTAAGGTGGCTATTAGGATATTATTTTTCATTATCAAACCTCATTAGCACCAAATATTGCCCATTAATATGCAGCTTCCCTTTCTTCTGTGTGCCAGATAGAAATTAGATACTGAAAGTTATAGCAGGTATCTGGTAACTCCAACTTGACACTTGCTGGCCTAAAACCTCATCTTGGACTGGCACGAATATCTCAGGGAACATTCAATGGGCAGTGGCTACATGTAACCAGGCTCTCTGCAGCACCATGGCATATCTCCTGTCCACTACAGTACACATCTGCATTATAATGCTGCATCTTGGGGTGAACCAGCTACTATCATTGAAATGTTGCAGAGATAGGCACTCAGCTCACAGATTAGACCAGATGCATCTCTGGGCTGCTTGTCTGGCCTCTCACTACAGACACAAAGCCAGGCAGCTTGTAGTGCTGGTCAGCAGACATCAGTCAAGGGGATGGACACGTTGCTGTATGGCTTTTTGCCACGTTCAATGATAGGCCATCGGCTCACATTGCAAACACGCTGCACATTCTGCAAGCAAATAATCTTGTTTCAAAGTCTAAGGGAAGTAATCACACTGAAAACCAGGACCCCTTTGGTCAGACCATCCTGGCACAGTAGGTGAAAGTCAGCCTCTGATATAACTTCATGGGCTTCGGCATGTTTAGAAGCCTGTTGGCCAGTCATGGTACAGGGATCTGGACCTTCATAGGCTGGTGAGTGGGTGACAGTCAGTCCTTTAGTTGTAGTGAACACAGTCAGTGAGCTGTACAGCTATCAATCGGGGGTTTGATCACTCATTGCTCAGGACCGTCTGGCTAATTCACTCAAAGGGGTGGACCACAGTCAATCCTGGCATCGGTCCATTAAAAGTTAGGGAAAGGGGTGAATAGAGCCAGTGTTGCAGGATGAAGGCTGGGCAACTTAATTATGGGTATTGGAGTCAGAATGCTAGGATGCAAAAGAGATTAGAATTGTGAAGAGGGCAACTCAATAGGTCAGTTTTTGAGAGAAACAAGTTACTGGCAACTCAATCCTTATATCGTCTTCCTGTAGTAAAATAGTGTCCACACTGATATCTGTGACTTTATCAGCCCGATTGAATGATTTCTCGTATTTTGGTGCAGCTAAATCAGCAAAGTTTTTAAGTTGTCAAAGGTACTCCTCAACTTCTTTTGTCTATTCAAATATTTTGCCTTATGCCAATAGATTTATCAAAGGAGACACGTTCATGATAGATGTACTCTGATTACTATGAACTTAATCTCTTTCTTCACTTGAGCTAACTTCTCTGGATTTAATTTGTAAGGATGTTGTTTAATGCGTTATGCATTCCCTATATTAACATCATGTATAGTGAAAGATTTTTTTTCATGGCTTATTCACACAAATTGATTTATGAGTCTGCAACAGCTGTAAATATAAGTCATATTTTTCTGAACAAAAGCATAATATTCTATCTAACATTTTAAGCATATCTCATTATCCAACCTGATTACTGGAGGGTGATTTTTCAATTTTCTACTTCTGATTCATTCACTCTCTACTTCTTTCATATCAATATACTTTCTCCTGACTAACCACTCTGTCATATATGAACATGGTACACTTGTTGATTTTTTCCTCCTGTCTGGAGTACACACTCTACAATTCAAAACATTGAGTCTCTTTTTAATTTGGTAAGGTCCAGAGAATCTTACATTTAAAATATTATAACAAGAACTTTGTCTCCAGCAACAAAATTTCAAATTTTACCTTTTCATTTTTATTGTTTTTTCAGCACTTTTCAAATGCTTTTTGGCCAACACATATGCTTTGGTTAGTTTCTCTCTGTAACTTGAAACATTGGTCAGAAGTGTAATCTTTGAGTTTTGTTAAAGGATTCTCTCACCTCACATTCAGCAGATCGAAAGGACTGAATCCTGCAGACCCATTAGATGCATTGAATGGCAAACAGTAACTAGGAAATTTGAATATCCTGAGATAGCAGGAACTGCAGATGCTGGAGAATCTGAGATAACAAGGTGTAGAGCTGGATGAACACAGCAGGCCAAGCAGCATCAGAGGAGCAGGAAGGCTGATGTTTTGGGTCT
>NC_063335.1:90930331-90983774 GCF_021869965.1 Rhincodon typus
AAGGGTCTCGGCCCGAAACGTCAGCCTTCCTGCTCCTTTGATGCTGCTTGGCCTGCTGTGTTCATCCAGCTCTACACCTTGTTATCTCTAATTTGAATATCCTAATTATTATTCCTGATAATAAGTTCTAATTGTGGTCTTTAAAATCTGATGACATCTCTCCAATGCTTCTTGAAAATATGGATGATAAGCTAAAGAAATAAGTTGTTTTATTCCCAAACTTTCTTGAATATTTTGAGAGGTGAAATTTAAACCTTGATCTGATTGCATTTCTTTGGGTAATCCATACCTTGTAAAATAAAATTTGACAAACTTTTCAATACCATATGTAATTGTTTTGTATTTTTTAATATTTTCTGCCTCATTAACCTGTTTCGAAGACAAATTATATCATGAGCAAATCAGTGACTGACTTGCTTTGGATCCTAACCTGAGGATTTCAATATCTTTACTGGTTTAGCTCCTTGATTTGAAGAATAAGGAAATACCTGTATCTTTGTGATACAATAATTGGAACCTCCAATGATCTGATTCTCATTACCTGTAATTGAAGAAGGATTTTCTTGACTGTTCTGAGTAACCCCTCCCTTCTTAATGGATTTTAAGGAAGCTTGTTCCCTTTGTATTACAGCTATAATTTTAGATTCCTATTTTCTTTGAGGAATGAGGATTCCTTAGGCATTCCTATTTCTGCAAATTATCTCCCATTTAATTTCCAGCAATTGACCTTAATATGTCAATTTTTATCACAATGATAGCAAGGTATTTTATTTTTATCACTTCTAGCCTGTCTCTTTTATTAGTTTGAATGATATATGAATGATTTTATTGTCACATGTATTTTGCAGCAAGAAAAGCAGTAAAATACAGTTAAAAGCTTTTCCAATGTCACCACAATCTGACACAATTTTGAATCATTTAAGAACAAGGGAAAAACAGAAAGAGAGTCCATCAGTCCTGAGCCAGCTCATCACCATCAATGACACCTGCACCACAATCCCTTCTCCACTACCTCGCCGCAGCCTACACCGAACCCAACCAAAGTCAAAGTCAAAGTCACTGATCATCAAGTGCCATCTTTCCCCACTGAGCCTACCTCATCAACATTGCCTCTGCCAATGCAGCAGCCACCAACTGCGACACCAGATCCCGTGTTTGCCCTGGAAAGTAAGTAAGTGCCCACTCTCCTCCACACTGGACTCACTCTCCTCTGTCCTGGGCCCACCTGAGGACCCCGCATGGCTCTCGCCACCACCGATGCCATCCGAGCTCAGGTGAGTAAAGGAAAACGGAGAAAATAAAAACCAGGAAAAGAGGAAAGAAAGAAAAGGAAGGCGATCGGAGTGGACGAGATCCAGTTCAGAAGGTCTACTCTGCTGTTGTCTTGGATCAAGTTGTACACTTCTGTTCATTCCATAATAATTCCCTTTTCCATCCCTAGATTTTCTATTCCTCCAATTTCTCTCTGGATCCCCATTTGATCATCTGTTTATATGAAACTGTCCGTGTGTATTTTATCACCAGTATCTGCCACAGCTACTGCTTCTTGGATCATTGAGACTGGACCCTCATCTAAATTCAGGTTCACTGGAGTAATACTTAGGAATTTTTCCATAATCATGATTGCACTCATATTCTCAAAATCTTTCTCTAATTTAAGTGCTCAAAACCACTGTTCCCAAACATTTCTTTTTCTCTTGAAAATTCTACATATATATCTGATTAAGTCTATTTCTTAGCAACCTAAATTTTAGTTGATAAGCTTCAGGGTAAGCTCATAAACATTGAGTATTTTTGTTTTAGCAATTTCATGGTTTGCAGATTATTCTTCTTACAAACTGGCATAGTCATAGCTCTACATGCAAAAATACTCTAACATGATAGTGCAAACATCTCTCACCTAATTCATAGGCCCAGCTACCTTTTCAAATTAGTTGAAATATCTTCCAACCCCACCCACACTTAGCCACTAAGTGTAGATTATATCAAATCCCTCTTTTGGAATCAGAAACATCCTCTCAGCTACTGCTTCTTATTTCTTTCCCTACTTTTGCTTCAGATCACCTTGTCTGATTTCTCTGTCTTTTTCACAGAATCCCTACAGTGTGGAACAGGCCATTCGGCCCAACAAGTCCACACTGACTCTCTGAAGAGCATCCCACCGAGATTCAGCCCCCCTAACCTATCCCTGTAACCCTGTACTTCCCATGATTAATCCACTTCACTTACACATCCCTGGACACTATGGGCAACTTAGCATGGCCAATCCACCTAACCTGCATGTCTTTGGACTGTGGAAGGAAACCCACACAGACACAGCAAAAATGTGCAAACTCCACACAGGCAGTTGCCCACAGCTGGAATTGAACCTAGGTCCCTGACACTGTGAGGCAGCAGTGCTAACCACTCAGCCACAGTGGCACCCTGGTGGACTACCATTTCAAACTTGATTCCCAATAACCCTTTCTCTTCATTCTCCATTTTTCTTTGCATTTGTCCTTTTCTCTTTTCCTCTATCTCATGTTTTATTTCATTTTAAACTGAATCCTACCTAATTCTAGGCATGATATCTCAACTTCATGTTTTCCTATTTGTAATTTGAAATGCTGGAAGTGTATGAACAGTTTGAAATACACTAAAAGACCCTGTGCTACATAGATGCTGCCAGCCCATAAGTCAATGATAAAGTTGGTTAGAATGTGCCAAAAAAGCAGTGAATTATACACAGTCTGGTAGTCTACAAGTAAGTGGATGGTGAGTAAGTGCTAAGAAAACAACCTTAGGACCATAAGCTGCATCCCGTGTAGATGTAAGGGATGTATATGTGCCCCTATGCGTGAAGTAACCTGAACTTATAGGTGTCCTTGAGCTCCAGAATAAAATGTTGAAACACTGAAGTAATTTGAGAGTTGGTTCAAGAGCAGGCACTAAGGCTGGTGATTTGCCAATGCCAACTTGCTTGGATGAAGGGTTAAGAAGGATGGTGTCCATGGAGCATGCAGGGATGTTGATATGAAGAAACAGTTACATAAATGGCTGTAATGGGGCAAGTATTCAGTGATCTGCAGCTGCAGGTACCTGCCCTAATTTTCATGTTGGGAACTTATGCCATTTAGTTTCTCAGAGAAGGAGGAGAATTGAAAATGCCAGATAAATAAGAGGAGCTGCACTTTAATGGGATACAAAATCATGGAAATAAGATAGCTGCTGCTTGGTGGAGAGATTCCGAAGTTGCCATTTAATGCTTGAGGGGAAATTCAGAAAATGTTTTCTTGACATTGGGATTCTAATCTTTTTCATTCTCTCCATTTTTTCTCACTTTTTTCACCATTACTCATATCACACCACAGAGGTGAAAATTCTGCCCTATATCTTTCTTCATCACACACTTACCCACATGATGTATGGCTCCAGCAGCTTAAAGATATTCTACTTCTAGTGTCCTGGTTCCCTCTGTTGCCTTTATGGAAGGTTACCCATTCCTCTCTACAGTATTCCAAAGAGATGGAACAAGGGTAGAAAGATGAAACTATAAAGGATAGATTAATGGATGGACAAGTGGCTGAACACATGATTGACTTACTGATGAACTGAACAACCAATCAACCTATCTACCTTCAGTTTACATCATATCTGTAATTTGGCATTTCTGGCAGTATAAAGTTCTCATTCTATTGCACTGAGGTGTTAGCATAGATTGGGACTCAAGTGTATTTACTTCCCTTGATTCGTTAAGGATCCACTCCCATATGCATTTTCCAAGCGCACTGTCATTTTCTGTGTCTGCAATAACAAGTCAAATCATTCCAGCTCAATCTCCAATAGCATCAAATTTTTGCAAGAAGCCAACTCTATTTATTTACATCATAGTAAAATTGATTACGGAAATACACTTATTCAATTGCAACTCAAAGCTAAACTGCTATATAACAACAATTGAATTACTGATGATGAAAATAATTAGAAGGCCAGTCCTCCCACGGGCTGGCCTACAATTTAAAAGAACATAGGCAGTCAACCAACTAAATATGGAATAAGCTTATCCCAATATAGAGAAATGTTCATATCAAGGCCAAAGCTTTTCAGAATCTGAAGGCTCACCAGGAAATGTTATATGCACTCACTCATAGGAATTGTCTTCCATATTTCATTGTAATGTTTCTTCTTCTCAAGAAGATCTCTGAGGTTCCTTGACTCCAAATCAGACTTATTACTCTGTATGTGTTCTTGCCATGACATAAAACACTCCAACAATTTATACTTGTATCTTACTAAGCGTCTCTTCATACCTCTGGAAAAATTGATGTAATACATGAAAGAGATACATAAGACAGAACTGACATGCATCTCATATCACAGAGTGGGACAGGGGTAGGAAAAGCTTTTACTTCTGGACTACACCACTGTACAATCAGATATTCAGCAATATGGGACACTGCTGAACGTAATATATGAAGGTTACATATGGCAGAGGCAACAACCATATCCAAAAAGTAAACCTGAAACTTGCAACCCCTGAAGTCTAAATTACACCGGTTACATATCAATAACGTAATGCACCAAAAAACATAATAGTAATAAGATGTATCAGCAAAGGCATCTAAAATATATTATAAATCTTATACTTTATTCTCTGCCTCTCAATATTTCATACCACAAAGGCTGGTGAAATGGTCTGCTGCAAGGTAACAGCTTTACTTAAGAATTTATGATGGAAATACGGTCGTAGGAATTTATTGTAGATGGCAAGGACGTCTCAGTCGTGATGATAGAGCTGCAAAGTTTGAGGCCCAGGCTTCTTTTACACTGAAATGGCAATTACTAACATAATATACTAATATCAAATATTAAGGTGTATCTGAAATAATGCCTGAATTGAAATATATCAGTGACATACCAATGCTTGCATATTGCAGGAAGATACCAATATTAAAATAAAATAGCAATACACCGAGCAGGAGAACAAATATATGAAAAAATATTATCCATAAGCTAACGATAAAACTTGTAAATAGTATAGTACACCAGCATTAAAATATATTAGCAACACCTTGGCAAAGTATAACAGCAATACGTGGGTAATAACTATCAGAGAGGTATTTAACTGCACCAGCTATGCAGCAATAAGAAAATGTACCAGATATAACACAGCGTGGAGCTGGAGGAACACAGCAGGCCAGGCAGCATCAGAGGAGTAGGAACGTTGACGTTTCGGGTCAGGACAGTCAACTTTCCTGCTCCTCTGATGCTGCCTGGCCTGCTGTGCTCCTCCAGCTCCACACTGTCTTATCTCTGACTCCAGCATCGGCAGTTCTTACTATCTCTGAATAAAATGTACCAGCTGTGCATTATTAATAAAGTAGACAACCAATGCACATGTAATTTACAGAAACATCTCTCCAACATTATCATTGATCAATTACTGCTTCAATACCTTATTCTAAAGTGTTACAATTAGTGAGAGAAAAGCATTTTTGTCCATGGATGGCACAATGACAATAATACCTTTCAGACTTAATGTCAGCATTCCTGCTGATTCTGATATCTCTATAGTCTATTGAAAATATCAAATTCATACATGTTAAAATTAGAGAAATTTATTTTCATTGTGGAAATCTTCCTGTAGAGAGAGAGAGAGAGATAAGCAGATAGATAGATAGATAGACAGACACAAAGACAGGTAGTCCAAAGTTTAACCTGTCTTAATTTTCATTTTGTCATTCTGAAATTTCGTTTGTGGCCTTATTCCTGATCACAATTAATTTCCTTCTGCGCCTCTCTTTTCTAATTTTAATGAATCCATACCTTGCCATTATTCCGCATTCAACTTTAGTTTTGTTTTGAATCCCCATTCTTCCTGCTGCACATGAATCATCTTAAGTGCAATCTATTAATTATATATCAAGAACACTGAGTAACAGTTACATTGCATTGGTATTAAATCCATAGGTGGCACTCACATAAAAGAGTCATTAAGAATTGTAGATCTCAGCATCACAAGTTAATATGCTGTGAAACAATTTCAAGATCTTGTGGTTGTTCATCCAATTCCTAGGTTGCCGTACCCATAATACATGCAAACAGTATACAAATACAAAATTTACTGCCAACATATTAAAACTAACATACATCAACAAGTATGATATATATCTGCAATATAAGCCTTAATCTTGCCTTAGATATTCTTATGGTACATCATAGGGGAGGGAGGTCTTGTAGGGCTGTAGCATCCCTGCCCCTGAACTAGAAACCTGGGGTTCAAATTCCACCCTAGGAGTTAGTGTTCAAGGAGGAACATTCATAATGTGGCAGAACTTAATTCCTTTCACTAAACATCAATGGTGGTGACAGAGATTTTTGGTCAGTCAATGTGGTGGAATGGAATATACAGTCTTCACCATCATTAGCCACAGGGGCTACAGCATGCATGACTAAGTGCAGATTGCCACAGCAACTCATATTCCCGAAATGAACTGTGTAACACGTCACCATCACACATGTTGAAACTTACGGAAAAAAAAGGAGTCCACTTAGTACCTCAAGTTTGAGCTATCCATTTTATTCCATGACCCCAGACTATTCCCCTAGGCTTGAAATCTTTTCCTTAAAAAGTTTACACTCATTGTCCACATTGCTGTTAAATCTGCTTCCACCCACTTTTCAGTGCATTCTGGATCATAACAACATGCTGACTAGATTAAGAACTCATCATCTCCATTCTGGCTACTTTGTCAAGTATCTGTGTCCACCGGTTACCAAATAGTCAAAACGGGTTATCTTACTTCCTCAAAATCATTCACAATTTTAAATATCTGTATTAAATTTTTCCTTAATTTTCAATTCTGTTCTAAGAAGGACAATTGCAGCAATTCTAGTCTTACCACATTACTGAAATCTCTTTATCTATGGCATCTTTTTGGTAAATCTTCTGTACAACCTTTTCAGGAGTATGAACAGTGCAAGTTACTCATCATTCTCCTAAGTTGTCTGGATATTTTACTTTCAGGGTTTTGTCTCTCCATTGCCTAACTGCTTAACATCGCATAACCAGGAATTGGGTGGGTTGCTGGGTTGGTTAGGGATGGGTAGGGGAGACGAGGTGAGAAGATTAACGTGCTCTGACCTCCTAAGTTTTGCAAATGTTCCAATTCAGCATCCCCACTAAAAGCAAAATACCGTGGATGCTGGAAACCTGAAATAAAACAAGAAGTACCGGAAGCATAACTCCATCTGTGGAGAGAGAAGCAGAATTAGCGACTCAAGTCCAGTGTGACTCTTCTTTGGAATGAATTATATCAGACTCAAAATGTTAACTCTGTTTCTCTCTCCACAGATGCTGTTAGACCTGCTGGTTTTCTCCAACACTTTCTGCTTCTAATTAACTATTACTACAGTTTGCATTTTTGAGGGTAGACCGAGATAATACTCAGTAGAATTAGGCCAGATATATAAAACAAATCTGTCTTATTTAAAGACAAGTGGACATGTAGAGTCATAATGTAGAATGAATTCATTTAATTCAGTCAATGCACCTTCTCTTTGATAATAGTACAAACCACTGAATGAGCCATATTTCCTCATGTCACCTTCATCTCACTGAAAGAATGTAACTCTGAATTGTTTTCCTACACTCTACACTTTTGTGTTCTGATAACCCCAACTTGGCAGATTGTCGTTTTAACATTGACTCTCAATGAATGTTCCATCTATATTTCATCTCCTGGTAATCAATGAAGGGAAGTCCTGTTGATATTCCCATTTGAGTTTTTGGTTCCAGGGAGATTGCAACACAAACGGTGTGAAGTATTTATCAATTATTTGTGCATTCCCTATTTCCTTTGCCTCACAATTAGTGACCTTGGGCAGTAAACCCCGCTCATTAAACCTTTTTACTCCTCTCCCTCCTTTAAGATGCTTCTTAAAATCTAACCCATTGACCACCTAACCTAATATTGCCTTCTTTGACTTAGTGTCAATTTTAGTCTGATTATGCTCCTTTAAAGTATCACGTGATAACTTACTATATTAAAACCGCAATATAAATGCAAGCTTTTCTTGTTGTGATCGTCAGTGAGAATGCTAATGTTTTTCCTCATTTTTATTTGTAGCTGCTTGAATCAATTATCACAAAGTTCAATAAACTTACCATAGAGTTGGGGTCAAAATTGGAATCTTCTTGGCTTCTAAGACTTAGCTACTACTTGTTTTAATCAGCTGAACAATGCACCCTCAATAAATTTTGAAGTAACTTGATTGAAGAAAACTCTTTCTGATCTTACGGCTGTGCTTAAGCTTTCTTCAGTCAGGCAAGTCTCTTAATGGTTTGGCAAGAGCCCAATATTTTGCAGTATTAATCCCCAAAGATTGAGAAGATCACTTACAGTGCAGAAAAAAAATCCCAGGGATTACGTTGCACTGTGTTATGTTGTATCATCGCTTGAAGCATCACCTTTAGTTTTGCATGTTTTTGCCCCACCTACATTATTAAATATTTCAATGTTGTAAAGTTTGAATATGATCAACATACTTTACATGGGTGGTTGAACAATGTTTAGATGGTAGTATTCCTGCCCAGAATTCTGAGATTCTTGGTTAATTTCCGCTGAAAACATATTTTAATAGACATTCTTTATTTATCATTAGATAAAATAAACCCAATGTCAATCAATAGACAGCAATATCCACTTCTAGCCTCTTCCCAAGACATTTACTGAACTTTTGGAAGAAAGGGAGAATGGACATTCAATGAAGATGTGGGAGGGCTCTGAGGGGATGGAACATGATGTGTATCACTAATTAGGAATATCAATTAATGGGGATTATCTTCATCAACGACACACCATAGAACTGGATTTCATCATACCTTCTGCCACCATGCCACTAAAAATTTACTGATGATGTGGGGGAAACTCAATTTTCACATGTAAACAGATATTCCATTCTACTTCCAACAGGCAGTGCAGCAGCATTAAACCTGAGGCTGTATCTTAATCATCTTTCATGCACCTTATTCACTGTTCATTCCAATTCAGAGCTTCTATAACACTACTAAACTGAAGCTTTGGGGTAACACAAAGAATGCTGCAATATGCAGTCTTTTAGAGGAAATGTTACATCTAGTCCCTTTCTACCCTTTCCAGTGAATATAAAACAAAATCCCACAGCAGAATTTGGAGAAGTATATGATTATTGCATCTTGTTCAGTGTTCATCCCCCACATAACACCATGAATAATAAATAGATGATATTGCCATTTATGTTACTGGTCTTTCTGGGCCTTTACAGCAAATAAATTGGCTTTGACATCTCTCTGAATTATAACAGTAGTTGTCTATGAACCATTTCCTTTTACATTTAATCTCCTTTAATAGACATTCACAATTGTGTGTGATGTTTAATCCTGATGTATCCAGCCTTTCCATTATCACATCAGGAAGCTATGAAGGGGAAATCTACATGGTTCAGTCTCAACAAGTATAATTTTTCTTTGTATTTTTATCTCCATTTTTTTCACTCTGTCATTACAAACTGCCTCCACCATAACGGTGAATAGACAACTTCTAGGATTTCCAAAGCTTTCAATTAAATGCTTCTTACCTTCTTCTAGGACAATGCTGCAACCTCTGATTATCACATCCACCACTCTCATGTTACTTGGATTTGAATGAAATTAAAGCTTTACAATTCATCACAATCATCTTGGAGTAAGACACGCTTAAACTGTACAGAGCTCAAGCACCTCAAACTGAACATGAGGGAAGGCAAGAATACATATGTTCAGGCCAAATTTAAGGTTAATGTAGGACTGGTGTCAGGCTGTTGTATGTCAAAGTAGAAAACATGTTATGATAGAACAGACAAGAAACGTGGAATCATTAAAAGTTAAACTGCAAGATGAGGTGATGAGGAGAATTTTAGGTTCATGTTTAGTCTATTGATTCTCTGTTTCCCAGCAAATCAAATTCTTGGCCTCTCTTCAAGTACCCCCATTACTGATAAGTATAGGCATGGTTATAATGCAGATGTACTATGCACATGTGCGAGTGACCCCAAATATGCAGATGCACGCAGAATTATTTTTTTTAAGATGCTTCCTTCAAATTTACAGACAACACGTGAGCCTTGACAGTACTTTATTTTGGGCAGAAGTCCAAACAGTTAACTGCTCAGAAATTGCAGGAAACACTCAGCAAGTGTGGCGGCATCTGTGGCGAGAAATGAGAGTTAACGTTTTGAGTCAAGTGACTCTTCTTCAGAACAGCTGCTACCAGACCTACTGAGCTTTTCCAGCAATTTCTGTTTTTGTTTCTGATTTACAGCAGCCACAGTTCTTTCAGTTTTCAGTTAACTACTCAATTCTCTCCAACGTGGTTTACAGGAATGTAAACTCATGCAGTGACTCAGTTTAGAAAATACAGGTTATAGCAACACTGTAACATAGAATGACCAGTTAACTGTTAAAGATTTACAAAACAATAGGAGGCTGAAATTCAAGCAAAACTCTTAGATGTTGTATACGCAGCAATATGGTTAAATGGGAATGCGGTACACACTAAAATCTTTCAAGGGGTTTGGAGGGTAAACTGCACATAACTGCAGTCTTTGACAAATTGCATATAACAGTATTTTCAGCACTAACTTTCCATATAGGGATCTGGACTTGCATCCAGCTCAGAATAATAGATAAAAGTTTGTCTTTGTTATAAAAATCCTACATGAAATGAGTTTAGGCGTTTTTGACTCAATGCATCCTGAACCTTCATTGACAAAATTGTCTTTTGGTAGTTTCGTTGAGACAGAGAGAAATTGCATGTGGCTAGCATAGAAAAAAGAAGTGTCACATTAATGCAGAGGCAAGCTCTCTTTAAAGAGTTGTCCTGGTCTTAACTGCTGGTTGTATAGCAGAAATGTACTGTGCACCTCACACAGTTTATCTGAAGTAGAAAGGCTTGATAAAACAGATTATGCTATATCTAACCTAAGCGTGTTTAGTGCAGATACTGGATATTTGGCATAGAAAATGTTCTATTCCCCAGCCCTAAAGTTCCATAAACTGAAAACTGTTAATTGCGTATTAAAACAGAGCATGACATTGACCTTTGGTGAAAACATGTAATGGACAATAGCAAATCAGCAGCCCAATTTACAGCATGGTCATTGATTTTGATGGAGAACAAAATTGGGCATGTGGCCAATTCACTACGTTGCACACTTTTGCTGCATATTAATTTTGCATGCAGTTTTAAGAAATAAACCTGGTTGTTTAATTTTGTTGAAGTTAATCATTCCAGCCTCAGCTCAGGGATAGCTTTTCTATCTCTGAGTCAGGAGATTTTGTGTCAAGTCCCACTCCAGAAACTTGAAGACAATCAAAATAAAACAATGTAGAACTGAAGGAGTGTTGATCTTGAGAGGTGTTGTCTCTCTGAGAGCTATTAAATAAAGTTCATGCCTTCTCTCTCAGATAGATATAAAATATCCCATAGTACTATTGTGAGAAGAGGAAGGGAGTTCACCTGAATGTCCTGATGAACATCTATCTTGCAACTAACATCAGTAAAAGCAGGAATATCTGGTCGTTACTCTATTTTTGCTGTGGGACATTGCTATATGCAACTTGCCCGTTCACTTACCTACATTGCAAAATACCTCATTGGCTGTAGCATGCTTCCAGATGTCCTGAGGTAATGAAAGATGATTGCCCATGTTCTTTATTAATTCTTACTCCATTGTAACTATGTTACAATGTCACTATGTTGCAATATTTCTACTCCAGTGAAACACAACTATAATCACTCAAGCGCATCTTAATCCATTTACTTTAGACAAATATTGGCAAAACAGTTGCATCCAAGCGTCTTAAGATTTCAAACAACTGAATTTCAAGATACAGAACGTTTTTTTAAAAACATTCTTTCCTAGGTTGTCAGTACCAAGAAACTGCTAATTTCCCTCAGCCACCCTGAAGCTTTAAAACCCAAATATAAATTTCTGAAGAAGGGTCTAGGCCCGAAACATCAGCCTTCCTGCTCCTCTGATGCTGCTTGGCCTGCCGTGTTCATCCAGCTCTACACCTGGTTATCTAACAAACTATTCCTTTTCTGCCCCTGCTCAGTGTATTTTGGTGTTGTATTATAACTTGGGCCTTGATATCACAATAAGACAAAATCAGATTGGCAGAATACTTGGAGAATTGTACTATGTGAGGAGGTTGCAGAATTAAGCAGGAATCTCAATGCAAAGATGAGAATTTTAAATTGAGGTTTTGGTGGACCAGGAAATAACATGGTTATTAATAATTGGTGAACAGGATTTTGTGCAAGTTAGAAAATGGGTAGCAGACTTTAGATGACTTTAAGTTTATGGAAGTTGGAAGATAGAAGACCAACATTGTGCAACGGAATATTTGAGATTTGAAATTCAAACAGAAGGTTTCAGAGACTGATTGATTAAGGGAGGGGCAGCCATAGTTGATATTACGGAGAAGGAAGTAGATTTTCTTGATGATGTGAAGAGCCAGAATGTCAGCTCAGGGTCAAGTAAGATGGAAAGTTGAGAATAATCCAGTTCATCCTGCAGCAGCTGTTATGAGGAAATCGATAACTATGGAACAAGGTTAATGTTAGGGGTCAAAGGTAATGGTTTTGCTTGCCATTGTGTTTAACTGTTTAATATGATAATATAAATATAGTAAACATTAGAAAGGTAAACGGTGTGTTATTTATATGAATGTGATGTGGACTGTGACATCACTAGTTGGGCCAGAATTTATCGCCCACTCTCTAATTGTCCTTAAGAAGGTGGTAAGGTGCCTTCTTGAACCATTGCAGTCCACTTGTTGTATGTACACCTACAATGCTGACAGGGTGAGAATTCCAGGATTTTGACCCAGTGAAGGAATATTGACATATTTCCAAGTCAGGATGGTGTGAGTGGCTTAGAGAGAAATTAGGAGGTTGTAGTGTTCCCATGTATATGTGCCCTGCCCTTCAAGATGGTAGAGTTCATGAATTGGAAGGTCCTGTTGAAAGAGCCTTGGTGAATGTTGCCATTAATTTCAAGGGGTTTAAGTACAGCGGTAACAATTTCTTGCTGCAATCATATACAGCCTTGGTGAGGCCTCATCTGCAGTACTGAGATTTGGTCTCCTAATCTAAGGAAGGATATACTTGCCACAAAAGGAGTGCAATGGAGGTTCGCCGCATTAATCTCTGACATGATGAATTTATCTTTTGAAGACAGTCACAGAATCATGAAATTGGTCTATGAGGGCACCATTTGGCCCATCATGCCTGCATCAGTTCTATTACCAAATACCAATTTCCTGCCTTTTCCCACATCCCTACACACCATTCTATTCAAATAATCATCCAGTGCCTTCTTGAATACCCGAATTGAACTGCCTCAAACACACTTCCCGGCAGTTCATTCCATATCCTAACTACTCGCTGCATGAATAAAAGATTTTCGCATCTCCCTTGCTTCATTTACACATCACTTTACATCTACGCCCTCTTGTTCTTTTTTCTATTATGAACACAAACAGCTTTGCTACCCTGTACTCTAGCAGTCCCATTGGGAGGACCAGTACTTTGCAACAGTATAACTTTTCATCTACACTGACAAGATACTGACCAAACTAAATTAGCTTTGCATTCATCAGCCTGCTAATGAGTTCGAAGACCTCAATCTCCTTTTAGCGTTCTTCTCTCCAAGCAGAACCACCTCCACTTCTTAAACCTATTCTCATAACTGAACAGACTGAGGAAACTAGTGGTGTATTACATAAAACATTGAGCATTGAACAGCACAGCACAGGAACAGGCCCTTTGGCCCACCGAACACGATGCCGTTCTAAATTAATCCCATCTGCCTGCACATGGTCCGTATCCCTCTATTCCCTGCCTGCGAGCAATGTCTATGCCCTAAAGGCCATGGCCTACTCTTCAGGGCATCCAAAGACGAGCACGCAGATTGTTTTCATTTGCTTCCCACTGAGTGGGGATTCTTTCATCATGCGGGTTAATGCTGCATTATAAGTTTGGATAGAAGGCAGACTGATAGAAGAGAAGGCAAAGTCAAGACCTTTGTTCATACATTTTATTATACATTATTACTAAATATTTCTATATGTGGTAATCAAAAATATACAAGATTTCAATCTTGTTGTTACATTAATAAAGGAATAACCTATCTTCTTCATGTTTTCATGTACATATGCTCATGTGAGCCTTTCAGAGAGACTACTGCCTCACCTAGTTTGGTTGGAATGATCTAACTCTATCCACACTGTGCTATTTATACCCACTGATGTGCAGCTATGTCACATCATCAGCAAGTAATATACTAAAACAGATGGTAGGCTTCTCATGTCGGTCAATGAAAATTCTGACAATTCTTTTTACTTCTCCGTAATAAATTAGATTCTGATGAAGGCAATACACTCTGGGCTTGTACAAGTCAGGATTCTTCAACACTCTCTGCAGCCTAAGAACGTTTATTTATTTTTAAAGTGATCTTTCATGTTGACTGAGGGGATAATTATTACTTGTACTCTCTGCCTATGGTGACGGAGGGTGAAGCAAACATAAACTGAGAGAAAGCTAAACTGTTTACTCACTGGATGCTTACTCTCATTGCTTTGTCTAAATTTATTTCAGTCTCACTGGCAAGGCTGGCTTGAGAAGATGATGTTCTTCAATTAGTGCATGCAAAGGTGAGTGTTGTTTAATGTAATGGTTCATCTGAAGGAGTTCATGTTCATGATACATGGAACTCACTGAACTTTCTTTTGACTTGATTTATTATTGTCACATGTACCTAGGTACAATGTAACGTTTTGTTTCATATGCAGTACAGGCAGATCACACCATACAAAGATCACGTGGTGATATAACAGAGCAAGGAATACGAAGTTATGGCTGCAAAGAAGATGTAAAAGTGCAGAATGATTGTAAGAAATGTGAGAATAAGAACATAAGAACTAGGAGCAGGAGTAGGCCATCTGGCCCCTCGAGCCTGCCCCGCCATTTAATAAGATCATGGCTGATCTTTTTGAGACTCAGCTCCACTTACCATCCCACTCACCATAACCCTTAATTCCTTTACTGTTCAAAAATTTATCTAGCCTTGCCTTAAAAACATTCAGCGAGGTAGCTTCAACCGCTTCACCGGGCAGGGAATTCCACAGATTCACAACCCTTTGGGTGAAGAAGTTCCTTCTGACCTCAGTCCTACATCTCCTTCCCTTTATTTTGAGGCGATGCCCTCCAGTCCTAGTTTCAAATAAGATCTGCTATAGAGAGCTTGCAAAGAGCCACCCTGTGTCGGCGCCATATTAAATCTGTTGATGATGTCACACAGACTTTGAATGGACAGAGTGTGTTCTACAATTGCCTGTGGAGGGAGCAGTGCAATTGTAGTACAATTCCTGAGAGTATTTAATGATGGAAGTTGTATTATTGCAATCTTACAAGAAACCAACTCGTTAACGAAAACTCGTGCCTCTTCTGTTTATAGTCACAAATGGTCTATACAAAGGCAAAATAGTGGCTGCAAACTACCCCAACCACACCAGGCCGGGACCACAAATTGGCAGTTGTGGAGAATACCACAGCAAGAAGGCAGGCAACACTCAAACAGGTTGATATGGAACTAGAATTCAATATAAGCCAAGATGTAGGGCAACAGTTTCTCTAAATGATTTAAGTTTTCATGATAATCTAATAACTTTATGTTCACTTTTATAGAAACCAACCTTATAATTCAAACTTTGAAACAGTTTGGGGGAAATTTGAGCTTGCTTTCCTGAATTATATCCAGTATCACAATCACTACACCTTCCATATAGAAGTGGAATAGTAACAAAAGTAATGGCAGTGCTAGACTGAGCAAATAGTAATAGAAAATGGAAAAAAAACAGTGCTCTTCAATAGATGTGGGGGTTGGTGACAAAACAGTGATTCAGCAATTGAAAAGGAATTCTCCTCATAATGTTTCCCAAAAATGCAGCACCAGCAGCCATTTAATTGCTCCTTTCCCTGCCACATTACATTAGGAAAGAAAGTCATCAAGACAGAAACAGAAAAGTTATGGTAAGAGGAGCAAAAGAGTGAGACATAAATCCAAGAAGAGGGTGGCACAGTGACTCAGTGGTTAGCACTGCTGCTTCACTGCATCAGAGACCCAGGTTTGATTCTAGACTTGGGTGACTCTGTGAGGAGTTTGCACATTCTCCCCGTATCTGCATGGGTTTTCTCCCACAGTTCAAAGATGTTTACGATAGGTGCATTGGCCATGCTAAATTGCCTATAGTGTCCACGGATGTGCAAGCTAAGTGAGGGGGTGGGATGCTCTTCAGAGAATCGGTGCAGTCTTGATGGGCCAAATGGCCTGCTTCCACACTCTAGGGATTGTATTCTAAGTGAAAAAATGGGAAGCAGCACAGGGAGATAATAGAGATAAACAACCATAGTAACTAAAAGCATGATCGTGTGCAAAATGACATGTGATTGACATGTTGCTTTCAAAAGAGACGTGAATAGTCATTTGTAATATAAATGCATAAAATGTATGAACAGTGAGGAGAGGAACAGAATTAAGTGTACGGCTCATCAGCGAGCTAGCAAAACGGTGATAGGCCAAATGGGCTTCCTGTGCTGCAAAATTCTAGGAATTGATGATGCTGCAGCCCTGTGGTTATTCACTGTTTCAGGGTCACAACAACAGACTGTAATTTGTATATTTTTTTCCACAGTCGGAACACTTTTTAGCAGGAAAACAGCAATTACTTATTTTCCAGAAACCAATACATTTCAGTCACTGTTCGTAGAAATTTCATTGAGTCTTGCAAGGTCATAATGTCAGATCCATATACTGCTCCTCTCAACTGTTGACAAAAGCCAAGATCCAGCAGTCAGTCAAACCCAAACTCTTGTCCTGGTCCTGCCAAGCCATCAGTTGTCCCTACACTGTCATGTAAACCTCCAGGATTACTCTCCATTTTGCCAAGCTAGACCATCTTATTGTTAGTAATATCAAATTCAAGAACTCTACCTCTATTGTGTCAAACTTCAAGACCCTTCCATCTGTTATACCACATTTCAAAGTTGCTAACCCCATCCTGCCTCTGCACAACTATGCGGTAGTTATCTCCAATCTAATACATTTTTCCTATAACCTTGTCACATGCCCTTCGCTTTTGAACTAGAGCAAACATTATACGTAAATAAAGGAATATAGATTTTTAAAAATTACTCATTTATGGCTTCCATATTGACCTGAGTGATGGAAATTGATGACGAAAGCTCTGTGAAGTATCTCATTTCATAAGCTAATAATAATTTGGTTTGACATTCACTCATTAAGATAATTCATCCTATTGTAAAATAGAGTATCCTCTGACTCAACATAAGTAATTAAGATCTTCCAGTAAAAATGTATAAATATATTGGATTGTGCAATGATATGGATTTCACATGCTTTTTTTTGTATCCTATTTCATTTCCTTTGAATAACATCTAATGCGCAATTTCATCTGAATTTTTAATTATATTTAATTAATTTTGATTCCGCTATACAATTTACTGGTCTTTATTGATTTTAAGTCAATACTTGAATTAAACTAATTAGCAATTATCCATTCTCCATTGTCTTGAATAATCCTACACTTCATATTACACAATGGCCCAGAAACAAAACCACACAAAACCAACTAGAACTGTTGTAATGTTAACCTTATACACATCTCTTCATACTTCTCTTATATCTGAAGGCTCCTTCTCAACCTCTAAAGATAATTAAAGAGAACTTTTCCAGAAACACAGATTGTCAAAGCCAGAATGTGTACAACCTTTCAATTTGCCTCCTTGTGAACCCATGATTATTTACTGTGTGCCCTGTAAACCCACTCACAATGGTGTCACCAACTGAGAACAGATATTTCTTTGAGATGTTATTTATAGGGCAAAGTTATGCTGCGATATGAGTGATAGGTCAGTGATTTACACAGTCATTGCATTTCAGCAATCCTATTTTTGTAAAGCAGCATACCGTTGCACTTGTGATGAGTAGCGCGATGGGAGGTCATCTACAATTTTCTCAAATGCATATTGAATTTCCATTATTATATGTTGCAGACAGGCAAGACTGGGCCATTCAGCTTCTTGTTTCTGGGCCAATCTGGCTATGACTAATCTGTGCTTGAATTCAATATATTTATCTGTGCTCCATATACCTTGGTATCCATTCCCAGCAATAATCTATTATTCCCAGACTTCAAACTGTCTTCATTTCAACTTCACTCTCCTGTACTTAATGGCCTACCTGTAAGGTTAAAATTCTGTCCGCTTTGTCCTGGATTCCCCTCAGAAGACCTTTCCTATATCTAGTCTACTGAACCTGGTATTGTTTCAAGCAACTCAATTACATCACCCCTCTATCACCTAAATTCAAAAGAATACAGTGGGATTTTAAAAATGTATGCACTTAAATGAAAGTAAAATACTGCTGATGCTGGAAATAAACATACAAAATGCTGAGAAAACTCAGCAGGTCTGGCAGCATGCATGGAGAGAGAAAAACAAAGATAATGTTTTGTGTCCTGTGTAATTTCTCCAGTACTCATTCAGAAACACAGAGAATGCTGGAGAAACTGTAAGCTCTGCTCACTGCACTGTAACCACTGCAAAGCCGGATACCATTCCTGGGGTCTAGTACCCAGGGAGGTAATGGTGCAGTGATAATGTCACTAGACTGGAGATCCAGAATCCAGACTAATATTAAACCAAAATGGGTTTGAATCCCACCATGGCAGATGGTTAAATTTGAATTCAGTAGAATTCAGTAAAGCTGGCCTAATAGTGACCATGTAAGCATAGTTGATTGTTCTATAAACCAACCTGGCTCACTGCTGCCCTTTGGAGAAGGAAATCCTTGTGACTCCACGTGACTCAGAAATTTGGTTGACTCTTAACCACCCTATGAAATGGCCCAACAAGTCAATCAGTTCATGAGGAAATGAAGCCCACATCCCATGAACAAATAAAAAAAATGAAAGCAGTACTCCAGATGGGAATCTGATCCTGTAAAACAGAAGTGATATACACATGGTCCTGTGCATTTATGGATGGTATGTGTTTTTGCACATCGGCCCACATTCAGATTCATGCATGTTTATGTACATTATGTACAGTTTGCGGTTTGTTAGCTATGTTGGCAGGAAGACTGGTTCTGATACAGACTGATGCCAACAGCATGGGTTCAATTCCCACAACAGCAGCAGGAGGACTTTCCTTCTCAACCTCTTCCCTTTTCTGACGGTGTGGTGACTGTCAGGTTAAACTACCACCAGCCATTTCTCTCTAATGAGAGAGTAGTCCAATGGTCTAGTAAGACTATAATGCCTTTACTTTTATGTCTGGATATAAATAAAATTGTCTGCAAAGATGAGGAGTTTAGTCAGGGGTATGAAGCATGCCTCTGAACGAATACTCGTCTCAACACACTTCTGTATTTGTGTGACTATATTTGATTTCAGAAAGTGTATCGTCCTTTCTCCTTGTGCCCCTCAATAACTGTGTATCTCTCCCTCACTATCTTTTGGCATCTCTGTCTTACTGTCTCTCCATATCTACGAATTTCTCCCTTTCTCCCTGTGACTCTTCATATCTGTGTGCATCTCTTTCTCTCAGCCTCACTCTCTCTCTCTGTCTGTTACTCTCTCTGTCTCTCAACCTCTCTCTTGCTTTCTGTCTCTCCATATCTGTGTATTTCTCCCTTTCTCTCTGTATCTCTGTATCTCTGTGTGCATCTCTCTCTCTCAGCCTCACTCTCTCTTTCCGTCTCTCTCTCTCTCTGTTTGTTGTTCTGTCCCTTACCCTCTCTCTCTCTCTGTTTCAGTGTCACCCTGCCTTTTTCCTTCATTCCTCATTGTCTTCTTCTTTCCACCCTCAGGGAGGAAAAACTCATTCTCAATGTGCTGAGATCAGCTTCTCCTTACACCGTTCCTTGCATTGAAAATCAAAACCTCAGTCCAAGCAAGGTTATAGAAACAAAGTGTTCAGGTGGCAATTGAAATAGACATGACCAGAGGTAGATAATGAAATGAGAGATGTACATAGATCCGGGACAGCAGAGAGCATGAAAATACAGAGAGTCAGTGAAATCAATACAGGCAAATAGATCATCGAAAAGAGATTGACCAAATGAAAGTAATGAAAAAATAGCTAATAGAAGCAAAACACAAAATAAGGGGGAGGGGGAGTTGCAGGCAGGGGAAATGGATAGACCTCCCCTCGCCACACACATACCCCACACTCCTCCCATGCACAGAAACCCCCACCCACAGTGTAACACCCCACTCTCACTCGCAAAAACTCCGATGACCCCACTCCACTCTCACATACTCACACATACCTAATTCCCATACCCCCTACAACACCCCTACTCCCTACATAAAGAGCTCTCCCCACCGCACACAGCACCCCCTAGTGCCCCCACACACAGCTTCCTCACACACCTTCCCACAGTCCTACTGCCCACACATAGACACACATCAGAACCCCACACATACCCTCCCAGATGCCCACACCACTGCCCACACAAACACCACAAGCCTCTTCAAGTTCCTGTCGCCTCCCACACTGCACATTCACTCCTCGCACACTCACCTCAAACCCCCTACCACTCTTGGCTCCCACAGACCCTTCCCACAAACACTACCCCACACATACTTCCCCACACATTCCCCTACACACAACCCCCTACACAAAGCCCACCTACACAATGCCCCCACACACTCCCCCCGCTAACGGGCACTTCCCCAACAGAATCCACCCCCACCCCACACACTCTCCCAAACACAGACCCTTACAAAATCCCCCACATACATGCTCCCCCACACTCTGCCCCACACACAGTCCCCCACACATTCCCCTACACACACTACCCACAAATACTCCCCCACACAAACACCACCCCCAACACACTCCACCCAACATACACTCCATCCCCAACACACACTCCATCCCCAACACACACACACTCCCCACCCCACAAACACGCTCCCCAACATACACTTCCCCCCACACACTTGTCCACACAAAGCCCCCACACACTTCCCCCCACACACCCAACACACACACACACAGACACAGCCCCCTATACACTCACCACCTCCCCACACACACCCTTATACACTCTCCCCACACACAGCCCCCTACACACAGCACCACACACCCCCACCCCAGACAGGAAGAGCGAAAAAAAATCTGTCGTGTAAAGAAATGTGGAGAGAAATGGAATGAAAGAATCCAGGGTGTACCTTTGCAGAGACTAGAAAGGAGACACACACATAACGTCCGTTTATGCAGCCCGCTCCCACTCACGCACCCCACCCCCAAAACCCGAAATCAACTCATTCTCAACTCCGAAACCTCCCCTTTACAACAGGCGCGATCTTCTATCTTTCAATGCGACCTCTCGATTCAGAAAGATCCCAGCATCATTCCACATTGTATTTCTAGCTGCGTGCAACCGATATCGTCTATTTATCAATCGGTAATATTGGGGAGAGTCAAGCCGGCTTCACAAATCCCACAACACAGTTTACTGGCCCGATCGCAGTTCTCTTCCTTCCTCCTTTTACCTGTTCTCAGTTCTCCTGGGAGTCAGATCTGAGCTTACCTGCAGTTCTTTTTTCTCGCTCCGAGCAAATAGTTCTAAAAACTGACAAACATAGTGACACATACACCTACGTGCACATTCATTCACACTCTTACATAAAGGTAGATACACAGATACATATACAGACACACGCGTACAGATACATACACACATACACAGAGAGGTACGGATACATACACTATGCCGAAACGTACGCACACAGAAATACAGATATATATATATATATGCAGAATCACATATACACACATATACACACACGAAAGAAAAAATGACTGGGAAGCACCAAGTGTCAGTGTCTATCGCCTCCTCCACTCTTCCTTCTCTACTTCCCAAAAAAAGTGCCGATTGCAGTTTAAACACCTGATACTGTTCCTGTAACCAACATAGCTGGATGATGCTCAGAATTAAAGAACAAGCGCTCTCTCTACGTACATAGCACGTTAGCATAGCCCAGCAGAAAATCTACAAGGTAAAAACACAGTGAGTGATTAACCCCAAGTAAAAGCAGTTTTAACATAAACGTTGAGAAACTTTTCGGAACTTACCACCAAACTGGGTAACCTGCCATGACTTGTTTCACGTTCAATAGAACCAGGTAATACCCAAACAGAAGCATTTCCAGAACTAGTCAGCGACTTGAATCTTCTTTATTAGGTTTGAACCGGAGCTAATCTTGTTTCTTTTCGTGAGCGTCCAGTAAATCCCATTCAAAGTTGAAATAAAACACTCTAGGTGGCCAGGGATTCGCAAAGCACAGAATACAACAATAGAAACTAAATTATACCAGAGCAAAATTGTAACCCAAAAAAAAGGAGAGTTGACGAAAGGTGTCCAATCAGGATCCATTGCCACAGGGAGCAGGATGATTATACAGTGAGCAACTGTCAATCAGGAGAATGCTCGTCACCAGACTGACTAACCAGAGAGAAAAAAATATTTTCAGAATCATTCCAGCCTGTCCCAGGCCACCAGCAGTTTGAACTGTATTAGTGAAATTAGCAAGCTTTACCCAAGTGGGAAAGGAGAGTGAGCACAGAGATGGTATCTTTCGGTTTGGTTAAAGGCAAGGCCTCTTGTGTTTTACAATCCCTCTATCATTTATATTTATTTTGTATCCTACATATTTCGCTGTGCGGCATAGCAGCCCTTTGGATGTTGCTTTAAATATAACTCTTAAAATTGTAGAATGTAGGAAAATTGATATCTCTCCTAAAGTCCTAATACCAAGTACCAGTTGCACAAATCAGATATATCTACTAAATATTTGTTGATCCCTTTACAGGTAAAGCATACAGTGAGGGAGCCTGAACAAAGGGCAGTCTTTGGATTAAGTGGTGTGACAATGGAAGGGCATTGTCGTGTAATGGTAGTGTCTCTACCTCTCAGCTAGGAGGCCCGTGTTCAAATCCCACCTGCTACAGCAGTGTGTAATAACATCACTGAACAAGTTGCTTTAAAAATAAGCTACCTATTTTAGTTATTCTGATGTTCTGTCATCAAATTTATATTTCTATTACAAATTCCTTTGCATACATTAATAATAAGCAGCATCTAGGAAGGCTCTTCTGGTTTAATTGACCTATTTGTGAGTGAAAACACCGCTCTGCTACCA
The DNA here is from genome assembly GCF_021869965.1 of Rhincodon typus. NCBI lineage: Eukaryota > Metazoa > Chordata > Chondrichthyes > Orectolobiformes > Rhincodontidae > Rhincodon > Rhincodon typus. The sequence goes on from NC_063335.1 coordinate 90,953,628, forward strand.
ATGGCAGGATGAAACAAATAGTGTTACAGGTTTACAAAGGCATTTACCACTAAAAATGTGGGGATGTGGGAATTCTTAAATATCTCATCAAATATTTAATTCCAATGTATGTGAGTATGGATCTTGTCAAGGAACCTCCCCCTCATTCATTATATCTACAGCAAAAGTGCAGCAGATGTTCTAAAGAAAAGCTTCTAAAAATTCTAATTTTGTGATAACTTGAAAAAGAACCAAGGTGAGGTCTGAAGAATTGATTTTACGCAGCAAATTATAATCTGCAACAGAATGCCTGAAAGACTCGTAGAAGCAGATTCATCACAATTGTTTCTTTCTAAAGATAATTGGATAAATAGAGAGACAGGTAGTGTTGAGGAAGTGGGGAGGCTGCAAAAGGACTTGGACAGGCTAGTAGAATGGGCAAATAAAAAGCAGCAGATCAAATACAATGTGAGAAAGTGCGAGGTTATGCATTTGGTAGGAAGAATAAAGGTGTAGACTATTTTCTAAATAGAAAAGGCTTTGGAAATCTGAAGCACAAAGGGACTTAGGAGTCCCAGTTCAGGATTCTCTTAAGGTTAACGTGCAGGATCAGTTGGCAGTTAGGAAGGCAATTGCAATGTTAGCATTCATTTCAAGAGGGTTGGAACATAAGAGGGGGTAATGTCCTGCTGAGATTTTATAAGGTTCTGGTCAGAACACATTTGGAATATTGTGAGCAGTTTTGGGCTGTGCATCTAGGGAAGGATATGGTGGCCTTGGAGGAGACCAATGGAGGTTGACAAGAATTATCTCAATGATGAAGAGCTTTTCATATGAGGAGTGTTGAGGATTGGAAATCACATTGAAACTTATGAATATTCAGAGGCCTGGATAGAATAGAGATAGAGAAGATATTTCCACTAGTAGGAGAGACTAGGACCAGGTAGCGCAGCCTCAAAGTAAGGGAACAACCCTTTAGAATTGAAATGAGGAGGAACTTCTTAAGCCAGAGAGTGATTAATCTGAGGAACTCATTGCCGTAGAGGACTGTAGAGGCCAAGTCATTGAATGTTTTTAAGACGGGGATAGATAGGTTCTCAGTTAGTAAGGAGATCAAAGGTTATAGGGAGAAGGCCGGAGAATGTGGTTGAGAAACATATTGCCATGATTGAATGGTGGAGCAGACCCAATGGGCTGAATGGCCTATTTATGCTCCTATATCTTTTGGTCCTATGCTCTAAATATATGCCCATAATAAATTTGCAGGGCAATGGGGAAAGTGCAAGGATAGGACTTCCTTCACTTAGAGAACATTTTTGAATATTGGGGCCAATTCCGCGTCCTGATCCATTCATTGTAGCAATAGTCCTTGGGCCAAATCCTGTAGGAGATGTCCAATTAACAGTGGTTCCTTCCAATTAGGGACAATTGGCTGGTACTAAAGGTTTGACCCATTGTGGATTAGTGATAGGGCAGACAGCAACCTTTACTGTCTCAAAATGAGAATGCTGAGAAAATCAACTTTAACTTATGATTGAAACACAGCATATTCACAGCTTTACAAACCTTTACGCTGATATTACTTGTTTAATACTAATAGCGTTTCACCACTCAAAGATCCTTCAATCCCTCTGTCTTTAAATGAATTAAATAGCTTACATTTATGTAACAACTTTCTTGTCCTCAGGACATCCCAAAGTGTTTCATAATTAAGTAATCAAGAAACATGGCAGCAAATCTCTGCATTTTTGTTGGTGTAATTGAGGAAATGTATTGGTCATGATACTGGAGAAAATGTTGTTTCTCTTTAAGTAGTGTCATGGCATCTTTTACTTCCACCTGACACTGGAATCAGGACATCATTTTCACAACTTATCCAAAAGACAGCAATTCCACCAGTGCAGTGATGCCTCAGTATTGTGCTGGAGTGCCATCCAGATGCTGACTCAGGAATAACATTGTCTCGTTTTCTGCCTGATCTACACCCTTGACATGACTTCATGTTATGAGGCTCCTAAACCGAGATTGTTATCAGAAAATTGGAGATTACAAACAGGATTATCAGCTCCATAACAAAACCCAGCCCAATGTTTTCTATCCTTTGTCATCTTAATCATGATCTGTAAAACAAGACACTCTCAATGCCTCAGGGTAGGGAGTTCAAATCCCACCATGGCTTGTTGTGACGGTGAATTCAATAAAATTGGTAAGTTGACAGCAAAGCAAAAAGAAAACCTGACCGTGATGTGGAAGCAGTTAGTGTTGATACATTGAAGTGCAAATTAGATAGATTACTTTCAGGAAATAATACCTTTGGATACACAATATGGGTAATTTGAGCCATGACATGTGGTTAGTGTAGCATGTTTTGGAGGACCAGGTGACTTTGTTCCTAAGGTTCTCAAAATCTTACCCCTCTATGGTTTTCCTCACACTATGTTTGGATCTGTAGTCCAACTGCTAGAGACTGATTGCTCTGATTAATCAACAACTCTAATACTATTATATCATGTGATTACTAACTTGGTAGAATGTTAGATGACTTTGGTCTTTTTAGTCTGTTATCCCTGAGACCAGCTAGGTTGCCCTTCATTGGTTTGAACCAGACCTTTGGTCCATTCCATATGACTGGTTCTTAATTATCTTGAATGGATCCAGCAAGCCACTTAAATAAATCAGCATCACCTTCACAAGGGCAACTAGGGGTGAACAATAAATATTGACCAGCTAGCAATGACCACATCCAATGAATGAATTAGAAAAATTAATAACTAAGAACATTTATCATGACAGAATGTGGTTCACATTCTGAGAGAAAGACCAGGTGGTTTTAGGTGCTACCAGAGTGTCCACATTCTAGCATGCTGCAAGTTCCAGGCCCAGAAATCTGATTATGCTAGGGAAGGAAAGCTACATGCTGCATGCATCTGAATACAATCACAGGCATCACATTAAATTTGTGCTGGTACCTCAATTAAATGATCTGCATACGCTGCAAGTGTCACTTTTATGAGTTGGAGGAGAGGCTGTCTGTTGGACATTAGGAATCTCCAATATTACATAAAGGCAGACAAAAGCTCTTAAATATGAAGTGCATTCCAAAAGTTGAAAAGGTCAAAAATCTACCCATATATAAAAACGGTGACTAGAAAAGGTCTGAATCAGGAAAAATGTTTTCTGTCATGTTGGAGGCACTGGTCTAGAAGGTGTTATTGAATCTGTTCTGACCCAGGCAGCCCTCCAAGCAACATCTTCGCATCAATGGGAGTCAATTGCATAGGTGTTCAATGTGAAGAGTTTTTCTCCCAGGATGGTTACTTTTGGTTAGGCATGCTATGGCACACATCTGCAGTAAATGTGTCTTGACTTTTTGACTCAGAGGTAGGGACACCATCACTATGTCACCAGACCCTTTATGGGTACAATCCTGGAAAGAATTTAATGATCTCATCAGAACTTCCAAGGTGAGAATCTTTCTCTTTTAAACCTTGCCCACACCTCTACATTAACAACCTCACAGTTCTCTTCCTCCACTTTGTTTCACATTTCTACACAGTTCACTCCGCAGAGTCATCCACTCACCATTATTGCAACCCACACCTCACGATAGTTCACATGTTACAAAATACATGCCACTAATTAATCATAATGTACATAATGTACATTCTCCAAACACTTCATGACTGTCATCAATACACTATCTTCTTTCACACAGGAGAAGGTCAAATCGCAATCTGAGTCAGGATACTACAGCAAAGCAGGCTGTGAACTGTGGAAGAAAGCATGTGAACCTTTATATGTTTGGGCATAGCCATACTTTCGCTAAGTGACACCACTGAATGATTTATCATACACATGAGGTTACCTCATACTAGGCAGGGCAAAAAAGACAAGGGAATACATGATGAATAGTAAGACCCTGGGAAGCACCAAGCATGAGAGAGACTTGGTCTGCATGTTCACTGGTCCTTTAAGATAGTACCACAAGTAGATAAAGTGGTTAAGAAGCACATGGGATACTTGCCTTTATTAGCCAAGAATAGAGTTTAAGAACAGGAAAGTTATCCTGGAACTGTATAAAACGTTGGTTAGGTCACAATTATATTTTGTGGAATTCTGGAATCCTTATTATTAGAAGGATGTGATTGCATTGGACAGGGTGCAGAGGAGATTTATCAGGATGTTGCTTGGGCTGGAGAGTTTTAGTTATGAAGAGAGTTGGACAGAATGGGGTTGCTTTCCTGAGAACAGAGGAGACAGAGGAGGTTGTGGGGTGGGAGATAATTGAGTTGTATAAAATTATGAGGGCATAGACAGGGTTGACAGAAAGAAACCTTTCCCCTCGGTGGAGGGTTCAATGATCAGGGGCATAGATATATGATAAGGGGCACAAAGTTTAGAAGAGATGTAAGGAAATAAAGTTTCACTCAGAGGGTGGTGGGCATCTGGAACTCACTACCTGCAAGGGTAGGAGAGACAGAAACTCTCATAACATTTAAAAAGCATTTAGATGTACACTTGCAATGCCATATAAGGCATTTAAGGCTATGAGCCAAGTGCTGGAAAACGATACTAGAATAGTTGGGTGGTTTATTTTGCCTGGTGGAGACTCAATGGGCCAAAGGGCCCTTTTCTGTGCTGCAGACTTCTGTGACCCTATGACTTCATGTATCTTTATTTTTCTTTCGTAATTCTACTTCACCCTACACACTCAGTATGACAACCTGCAGCTGTTTTGACCAGCCATTTCTCTCTTTGCTCCCTTCATATTAAAAGATAACACTTGTTCTACCATTTCATTTCAAATTAATAAAGTTGAGGCCCTATACAACTTCAGGTAGAAGAGACCAGCCTTCCTGAAGATGCAGCATCAAGCATTCCAGCCCTAGTAACCACCAGCTCAGACACTATCACCATACATACTTTCAACTACAGGCAAGAGGATAGGTCTTCACACATTGGATGGAATTACACAGGAGCTACAGGCATCCTGGTTGGATGCCATAACTGCCAGTTTGCCAGAGACAAAGATTGCACAAAACCATTGCTACAGAGGACTCAGATACTGACATCGAGCTGTCAGATTAGCAAAAATAATGAATAGGAATTGAATGAATACATTAGGCAGCCAGCCAGCAATCGTGTCCAAAATATGGCACAGTATGGAAAAGTCCACGCTCAACATGGAGCACACAGACCAGACACTCCACAATGCTCAAGTCTATGAAGATGGCAGTGGTACCCACCATGATGGCATCCCTGCTGACAGCTGCCATGGTACCTGCCACCAAAGTTCAGGCAGTTGCCACCATAGCTGTGGGGGCATGTCAAGCTCTTTCAGAGCATCACATTATTTTGCATTTTGTTTCAAGGCAGAAGGGTGGTGAGGCACAGTTGAGCGAGATCATTCGTAAGAAATAAAAGCCTGACTAGGCTATTCATCCCATCAAAACTACTCCATCAGTCAACAATACGGTTGGTCTGATTATGGCCTCGAGTCCACTTTCCTGTCTGCCCACCATAATCTTTGGCTAACTTGTCAATCAAACATGTGTCCAATTCACCCTTAAATATAATCAATGGCTCATCCTTTACTGCTTACTGTGGAAGAGAATTTCAAAGACTAATATTCCTCTGCATGTTAACTTTCTGTGTTCCTTGTAAGAGCACAATCAAGTCTCCAAACACCTGCATTGACAAATTTCACATGTCTTAAAAAGTATTCTGTTTTTGAATTTTTTTAACCAAACCTATTACCCACTCAGTCAGCCTGTCTACATAACTTTGCAGCCTGTCTGTGCTCTCCGTACATTTTCATTTAGCTTTTTATTGTCAGCAAACTTGGATATTTTATTCAACTAAAAAACAAAGAACTGTGGATGCTGGAAATTGGAAACAAAAACGGGAATTACTGGAAAAATTCAGGAGGTCTGGAAACATCTGTGGAGACAAAGCAGAATTAACATTTTGGGTCCAGTGACTCTTCTTCAGAACTAAAAACTTTATTCTGACTTTTTAGTTGAGTTCACAGAATTGCATATTTGTTATGGTGCAGAAAGAGTCTTTTTAGTCTATCATGTCTGTCCTGTCTATAGATTAGAACTAATTGAGTCTCCAGCACTGACCTTTGTGCCACTCCATTGGTCACACTCTGCGAACTCAACAATGCCTCAGTTAACCATACCATTTGCTTCCTGTCTATTCACCAATTTTCTATCCCTGTTAATATATCATGCCCAATTCCATGGACCTTTATTTCCTGTAGGGTAGGGTGAAAGCCTAGTGGTATTATCACTAGACTATTAATCCAAAAACTCAGCTGATGTTCTGGGGACCCAGGTTCAATTGCCACCACAGATGATGCGAAATTTGAATTTATAAAAAAAAATTGAATTAAGAATAAACTGATGACATTAAACCATTGTTGATTGTCGGAAAAATACCCAACAGGGTCACTAGCTTACTTTAGGGAATGAAATCTGCCACCATCACCTGGTCTGGCTTACATATGGTAGGTTCTCAATTGCCCTCTGAAAAGATTTAGCAGGCCAGTAAATTGCATTAATCTCTATGAATTCTCAACAAAGAAATGAAACCTCATGGACCATCTGGCATTATCCTGGACACTGGAAAAGACAATGGCAGAAACAGCCCTGCCAACCCTGAAAAGTCCTCCTTACTAACATCTGGGGGCTAGTTCCAAAATTGGGAGAGCTGTCTAACAGACTATTCAGGCAACAACCTGATGTAGCCATACCCACAGAACCCATACCTTACAGTCAATGTCCCAGACACCACTATCAATACCTCTGGATATGTCCTGTACCACCAGCAAGACAGACCTGGCAAAGCTGGTGGCATAGTGCTGTATAGTCAGGAGGGAGTCGCTCTGGAAGTCCTCAACATTGACTCTGGACCCTATGAAATCTCATGGATTCAGGTTAAACATGGGCAAGGAAACCTCCTGCTGATTATTCTGTACAGCCCTCCCTCGGCTGATGAAACAGTGCTCCTCCATGTTGATCAGCACTTTGAGGAAGCATTGAGGGTATCAAGGATGCAAAATGTACTCTAGGTGGGGAACTTCAATCTCCACTAAGAGTGGCTGGGCAGCAGCACTAATGACCGGGCTGGTCGGGTCCTAAAGGACATGGCTGCTGGATTGGACTTGCGGCAGGTGGTGAGCGAACTAACAAGATGGAAAGATATACGTGACTCCATCCTTTCCAACCTGCTGATTGCAGATGCATCTGTGCATGACAGGATTAGTAAGAATGACCACTGCACAGCCCATATAGAGATAAAGTCCTGCCTTCACATTGTCAATAACCTATATCATATTGTGTGGCACAATCACTGTGCTAAATGGGACAGTCTTTGAACTGATATAGCAACTCAAGGCTGGGCATCCATGAGGCACTATGGGCCATCAACAGCAACAAAATTGTATTCCAGCACAATCTGCAGCCTAATGGCCCAGCATATCCCCCACTCAACCATTACCATCAAGCCAGGGGATCAACCCTGGTTCAATGGAGAGTGCAGGAGGGCATGCCAGGAGCAGCACCAGGCATACCTGAAGATGAGGTATCAACTTGGAAAAGCTATCAAACAAGACTACTTGCACACCATACAACATAAGCAGAAAGTGATAGACAGAGCTAAGTGATCCCACAGCCAACAGATCAGATCTAATCTCTGCAGTCCTGCCACACCCAGTCAGGAATGGTGGTGGACAATTAGACAACTCTCTGGAGGAGGAGGCTTCACAAAGATCCCCAGCCTCAATGATGGAAGAGCCCAGCACATCAATGCAAAGGATGAGGCTGAAGCATTAGCAGCAAACTTCAGCCAGAAGTGCTGAGTGGATGATCCATCACAACCTTCTCCAGTAGTCCCCAGTATTACAGATGCCAGTCTTCAGCAATTATGATTCACTCCACGTGATAGGAGGAAATGGTCAGAAACATTGGATATTGCAAAGGCTGTAAGCCCTGGCAACATTCCAGCAATAATACTGAAGACTTGTGCTCCAGAATCTGCAGCTCCCCTAGCCAAGCTGTTCTAGTATAGTTGCAACACTGACATCTACCTGACAATGTGGAAAATTGCCCAGGTATGTCCTGTACTCAAAAAGCAGGACAAACTCGACCTGACAATTACCACTCCATCAGTCGACTCTTGATTATCAGTGCAGTGATGGAAGGTGTCATCAACAGTGCTATCAAGCAGCATCTCCTCATCAATAATCTGCTCAGTGATGCCAGTTTGGGTTCAGCCAAGACCAATCTGCTCCTGACCTCATTATAGCCTTGGTTCAAACATGGAAAAAACAGCTGAATTCCAGAGGTGAGGTGAAAATGACAGCCCTTGACATCAAGCCTGCATTTGACGGAGTATGGCATCAAGGAGCTGTAGCAAAACTGGAATCAATGGGTATCAGGAGACAAACTCTCCACTGGTGGAATTCATACTTGGTATGTAGGAAAATGGTTGTGATTGTTGGACGTCAGTTAGCTCAGCTCCAGGACATCTCTGCAGGAGTTCCTCAGGGTAATGTCCTAGACCCAACCATCTTCAGCTACTTCAATGACCTACCCTCCATCCATAAGGTCAGAAGTGGGAATATTCGCTGATGGTTGCACAATGTTCAGCACCATTCACGACTCCTCAGATACTGGAACATTCCATGTTAAAATGCAACAAGATCTGGACAATATCCAGGCTTCAGCCGAAAAGTATCAAGTAACATTTGTGTTGCACAAATGCTAGGCAGTGACCATCTCCAGTTAGAGACGATTTAACCATTACTCTTTGACATTCAAGGGTGGAACCTCACTGAATTCCCCACTATCAACAGCCTGGGGGTTACCGTTGACCAGAAACTCAACTGGACTCACCACATAAACACAGTGGCTACAAGAGCAGGTTAGAGGCTAGGAATACTGTGGCAATTTACTCACCTCCTGACTCCCCAAAGTCTGTCCGTCATCTATAATGCACATTTTAGGAGTGTGACGGAATATTCCTTACTTGCCTGGATGAATATACCTCAAACAACACTCAAAAAGCTTAACACTGTCTGGGACAAAGCAGCTGGCTTGATTGGCGCCACATCCACAAGCATCCATTCCCTCCAACACCGATGCCCGGTAGCAGCAGTGTGTACTATCTACAAGATGCACTGCAGAAACTCACCAAAGATCCTTAGACAGTTCCTTCCAAACCTAAGACCATTTTCATGTGGATGGACAGGGACAGCAGATACATGGGAACACCACTTCCTGTAAGTTCCCCACCAAGCCTATTATCATCCTGACTTTGAAATATATCACCATTCCTTCAATATCGCTGGGTCAAGTTCTGGAATTCCCTCCCTAAGGGCATTGTGGGTCCAGCTCCAACACGCGCACTGCAGTGGTTCAAGTGGGCAGCTCGTCACCATCTTCTTAGGGGCAACAAGGGACAGGCGATAAATGCTGGCCAGCCAGCGACATCCATGTCCCATGAATGAATAAAATATTAATCATTCATGTGGCAACTTATCGAAGTCTCTTGGAAATCCAAGTATGCTGACCAGTTTCCCTTTATCATATCTACTAGTTAGCTCCTCAAAAAAAGCCTGATAAGTTTATAAAACATGATGTTCCTCTTGTGTAAACATGTTGACTGTACCTGATTGTTCTATGAGCATTGTTAAGACTTAGCAATAAATGTCAGCACTTTTCCAATAACTTATGTCAAAACAGCATGACTGTTGCTCTGGGATTTTTCTCACCATCCTTTCTTGAATTGTTGAATTGTTCTGACATTTGCTAACTTCCAATCTGCTGGGATTGTTACATAAATAAGTATTCACTACGTCAGCAGTTACTGTATCTCTTTGAAGAACCTTGGGATGTAGGTCATCAAATCTGGGGAATTTGTTGAACTTTAGTTCTGAACGTTTCTTCAACACTTCTTCCAAACTGGTTTTCACAAATACAAAGCTAATAAAGTTGTCATGTTTTGGAGCTATCTCTTTAAGATAAAATGGAGGAATGAAATGGGTCATCAGTCTCAGGTTGCCATCTCTGGCTGGATATATTCCAGGAGATGTTGGTGGAAGTATTGTTGTGAAAAGCCAGCAGAAGCAGTGTCATGCAAAAGGGCAATGTAGCGTAAGCTGTTTCAAGGGAACATGCGAAGGGAAAATATGCAAACAGATCATTGTTTTTCAATGAATGGTCAGCTTCTGTACAAATTAGGTTCATATTATTGACTCAATGCTAGAGTATCATTTTAAAATCTCTCAGGTTACTTCTAATAGCTACTAAGTGAAAGACACCAATTTCAGTTGACTCCTGGCCAAACCTGGAGTTTTGCCAAGCCTATAAGTGACCTGCTGTGAATTCTGCCTAACAACAAGCCTGAATGGTTCAATGGCTGTGATTCAATTGACCCAGAAGACTCCAATCAAAGAAACATGTTGAGAAGGTGAAAGGTGTCCACACCTGCAGACAATGTCAAGAATTGGCTGTTGGTAGACTGCTTACCTTAATGTCTAACAGCATTAGAAATGTCAAGTTTTATCAATGGCTATGTTTTAAACTGTCTATTTAATTCCAGGTAGAGTAGCGTTGAGAATCTGGGTATTTTCTAACCAATTTGATCAGAGATATTTTTACACAGCTCTGGAGCAGATGGGACTTGAACCTACGTCTCCTGGCTCAGAGGTAGGAACATTACCACTGCACTACAAGAACCACGAGTTGAGGATGTAAAGATGAACTAATTAGCATTTCCACCTGTGCACAAGGTTGTGTGATTCACAATTCCACATCTCTTCCAATGGAGATATATTTTTGAATATATTTCTTCAATGGAAGGTGGATGACCTACAGTGCAGGTCTTTTGACGTGTGTACCCATTAGTGATTCCACTGTTTCTGACTTACGTGCATCCTTTGAAAGTAACCCATTTTGTGACAAAATTGACATACTTTTGGTATAGCTGAACACTGCCTTTGCTACGAGGCTTTTTTTTTGATTCACAGTGCTGACAATGACTCTGAGTATCTAATATTTTACCTCCTTTTTGTGTTGGCTTTTCATATGTCTAGAGTGTTTGAACCTTATGAGGTTAATAGGCTGTATTGCTCATCCATGCTAAAGTTGTTCTTCCCCTCTCAGAGTTTGTTTGTCATTTTTCCTTGTCTCTGCTTCCAAGACAATTTGGATAGATTTTTCTAAAGTCAAACCATCCATGGATTGTAAAAGATCTATTAAAACCAAATCAAAAATTCAGAGAACAATTCTGACTCTTCTGAATTATGGTTACAAGTCTCCATATTCACAAGTTTCAATTGATTTGTAGGGATCCATAATGAAGTCATCTATGGATTCTCCTGGAAGTTGAACCTTTCTGATAAACTATGCCTCATTGAAGATCTATTTAATTTTACGTTAAAGTATTTGTTGAGAGCTTTCATAACATCAACAAAGCTGTCTCCATATTCTTTTCATTTCTGGTGATTTATAACATCATGAACTTTCGGACCTACTGAGTATTTTGGTGTATTAATTTGTTTTGCTTCTGATTACAAACCATTCTGTATCTTAGGAACAATATCCTCCATGAATTAAAATGATATGTTCTGTTAGGGCCATTGCTTATGTTGAATTTGCTAGGAATTTTGTTTTACCATTACTCCTTGATTTCTCCTCATACTGATTATGCAGAAGTATTTTAAATCTGCGTACTTTTGATATCGTTTTATATCTGATGTTCTGCAAGCTTGTCTTCTTATATTCAGGAGCCCAATTTATTTTAAATTATATGTGATAAAGTTTGCTAGTGTCTTCTCAGTTACTTTATATAACAGTGTCTGGTCATTATGTATCACTGAGCGGCAACAAAAAAAATTAAGTTGTGTTCACTGATTATTCTGAAATGATCTACTGCTTGGAGAAATTGAACTCTTTTTCTTTAAAGCACTTGGATTTTTTTAATCTTAAAATTCTTTAGTGTAGCAACATTCATCTAATTTTTAAAATTCTTTTAAACATTCCAACAGACTTAAGGGTCTGAATGGCCTACTCCTGTACCTATGTTCAAACCTTATAAATTATGTTAAATACTTTACTCTGACATTAAGGTAAACTTTTTGGTTTTAGGAATCACAATGGAGAATTCCAGCCTTTTTCTGATTCTTCTTTGAAATTTCTTTTTTGCATAAAATTGTAGGTTCCCTCTTCCGTTTTGTGCAATGATTCATACCTTTTTTCTCTGATAAAATGGTATATTTTCACCATTTCTGGAAAATATTCCAAAAGGAAATATTCAAATTTTGTCATAAATAACAATTATTTTGCCTCTGAAATGCTTTAGTGGTCTTAAACTTCTGCTGTGGACTTGCAGTCTTTACATTATATTTTGAATATTCCAATATTAAATTATATTGGAATATTGAAAATAATAGTCCCATTTTAAATTTTGCAGCTGTACCTCATTCTAGCATAGAGTCAAAGGGTCTAACAACATGGACACAGACCCTTCAGTCCAACCAGCCCATGCCGACCATGTTCCCAAACTAAACTAGTCCCACCTGCCTCTTCCTGACCTACACCTCTCCAAATCATTCCTTTTCCTGCACTTATCCAAATGTCTTTTAAATGTCGTAATTTTGCCCACATCCGCCACTTCCTAGGGAAGTTCGTTCCACATGCGAACCACCCTCTGTATAAAATATTTGTGCCTCATGTATTTTTTTTAAAATCTCTCTCCTCTCATGTTAAAAGTGTGCCCTCTAGTCTTGAAATTCCCATCCATATAACTCAAACCTTCTAAACCCAGCAACATTCTGGTAAATCTCTTCCGAACCCTCTCCAGCTCAATAATATCCTTCATATAATTGGGTGACCAGAAATGGATACAGTACTCCAGAAGCGGCCTCAACAATGTACTGTACAACCTCCACATGACTTCTTAACTATACTCAAAGGACTAAGCAAATGAAGGCAAATGTGCTAAATGCCTTTTTAACCACCCTGTCTATATGTGGTGCAAATTTCAAAGAATTATGTACCTGAATGTTTTTTTTTGCTGTGGACATAAGTTCTCTACTCTTTTCCCTTAGGTTCTAATTTACTGCCGGAGCTCCTATGTCCGATTTCACTTTGGCAGATTCCTGGCTCAGATCTGCTCCCTAACTACCAAAAATAATTATCTGTCACCCACGCTGGCTTTTTCTGCACTTTCTTTTCCCTCAGGTCTAGCTGATGTTTCCACTAGTCTTTGTCGATTGATGTACCTTTACATTCTTTCAGCTGTTGGCTGACTAACTGAGTCTTTCTTAAATAAATTGTTCCTTCTTTCCCTTCAGATCCTTCTGGATGTTTTCTCATCGTCTGATCCAAACAAATGCAAGCATGTTATAATAGTGATGCACAGGCCATCATTATTACATTGTTATAATATGTTGTAACACCAAGCACTGGTGATTGGGATAAAGTGCTGGCACCAATCCTCCTTCTTATTGCTAATCCTAACAGCTGTTCAACAGTGTGTAGTGGAGGATACACCATTAATAAGTCTGAGCAGAGGAGGCTCTTGTCTTAGATAACAGGATGTAGTTTATCACACCTCAGTAAATATATCCAGATTACATTAACTATGGCTGAAGAGATTTACGTAAGACCATGCCAGAGCGCAATAGCGACTTGCTTTAACTGTTCTGAACTACTTGCTGCTCCAGACTGTGTTATCCAATCAGAGCAGAGTTTTGCCTTAGGTCACATATTAACCCTTTCATATCCATTACCTTGTAAAACAGATAGCTCTTTTGCAATACCTTGGGTCAACTCCCAAACCCCTTCCCCTTCCATTGGCAATATTCCATGTAAGTGCAGAAGATCTAACATTTGCCATTTTACTTCATTCTTTCTCACTGTTCAATAATTTCAGAACATATTCACCATCCCTATTGTTTTGCCTATTTCTTTGCTGGTTTTGCTTTAACTCTCTTGTTTGTCTCTTATCTTTTGGATGGAAGCTGATTTTGTAGTTCACACTTCCACTGGAGGTTTGTTTTGTTTCTTTACTTGTCCTGTATCCACAAACTTTGGTCCTGCATTGTGTGTGAGATCTCATAGGCAGCATGTCAGAATATCTTTACGAGACGTATTTATCACATTATCACTGTATCAAAACATATGACTTGAAAGTATAAAGATCTCATACGCTATTTAACATCAGTTCCTTGAAGCATGTCACTCTACTGGAAGCATGCTGCTCTGCTGTGCTGTGACATAATAGTTTAATGTTATCGGCGACACTTCTGCGGCTCAGGAATGTAATGTTTGAACATAAGAGTTAGCTGTAATAAATGACCGTTTGATTCTTCAATACCAAGCTATGCATGCCCAGTTTCTTATGTTACATGAAATAATGTGGGTATTGCCCCATCAGTTAAAATGACCTGTTGGAGGCAAATTCATACGTGGTTACAGTGGTGACCATCCCTAAAGGACCGTAATATCATGGGTGGCAAATATTTGGAAAAGATGAACCAGACGACAGCTATGCACACAGGGAGAGTTTCATTCATTTCTGTAAGTATAGACAGGTATACAGATTTGTAGATGGGGCACTGACCACCAAGAAAACAAAGCTGAAGTTTCTGGAAAAGCTCAGTATATCTGGCAGTATTTGTGAAGAGAAATCAGTTCTGAGGAGGGGTCACTGAACCCGAAACGTTAACTCTGATTCCTCTTCACAGATGCTGCCAGACCTGCTGAGCTTTTCCAGCAACTTCTGTTTTTGTTTCTGACTTACAGCATCTGCTGTTTTTTCAGGTCTTTTTTTAAGAAAACAAAGCTAATTTCCTTTTGATCAGAATGTAAATTCTTTTAAGCTAAAAGGATTTTTAAACCTCATTTAAAAATAAATCAAAAGGCTTCAGTGAACTCTTGAGCTGGGTCACAAAGCCTGTGCATAGGAGGTGAAAAGACACGTAACAAAGTCACTGCAGTGCATACAGCCATAGAGTCATAGAGTCATACAGCACGGAAACAGACCCTTTGATCCAACTAGTCCATGCCAACCATGTTCCCAAACTAAACTAGTCCCACTTGCCTGCGTTTGGCCCACATCCCTCCAAACCTTTCCTATTAATGTATTAATTCAAATGTCTTTTAAATGTTGTAACTGTATCTGCATTCACCACTTCCTCTGGCAGTTCATTCCATGCATGACCACTCTCTGTAAAAAAGTTAGCCTTCATGTCCTTTTTAAAAATGTTCTCCTCTCACATTAAAACTATGCCCCTACTTTTGAACTCCCCGACCCTAGGGAAAAGACCCCTGCTCTTCACCTTATCTATTCCCGTCATGATTTTATAAACCTTTATAAGGTCACAAATCAACCTCTACTCTACAGTGAAAAAGGTCCCGGCCTATCCAACCTATTTTATAACTAAAATTCTCCATTCCTGGCATCATCCCGGTAAATCTTTTCTGAACCATCTCCAATTTAATATGATCTTTCCAATAGCAGGGCGACCAGAACAGCACACAGTATTCCAGAAGAGACTTCACCAATCTCCTGTACAACATCAACATGACGTCCCAACTCCTGTAGTGAAAGGTCGGAGCAGTATAGAAATCTGGAACATTATGTTCTAGAGAGTTGATACAAAAGAAACAGTCTTACTTTTCACTGATGTGAGTTTCTGGGTGAGTTTATCAAGTATTGAGTCAGGCCCTGGACAGACTGATTTAATATTACATTCAAAGCCTGAATACTTGCCTTGGACAATTACTGCGCAGTCTGATCCAATATGATGCAGAGAACATTTTTCTGCACACATTGAGCCTTCATATGCCTCCACCCTATCATGCTTAAGTGTCTATCTTGTAACGAAAACAGCCATTGTGTTGTCAAATTTCTAGGCTTCTGTTTCTGTGGTTTCAATTTTATATTTTTTCTGCTTGTGATTAGGATTTGTTGTCTTATTGTTAAATTATGATTTCAGACATTTAAAACAGTGTTCATAATCCTACAGGTTTTTGGGGATGATGAAATTCATCATAATTTTCAAAAGGTTCTTATTTTTACAGCTTGTATAACGTAATTTCACAGCTGACATAGATATAAAATATATGTAATTTAAATGAAAAAAATAATTAATTATTTAATTGAATAAACAATTCCACAATAGTAATAAATGACCCCTATTGCACCTTTAGCTTAAAAAAAGTGTTTTTTGGGGTTTTTGGTAGTGTCTTGATGTCTGGGTCAAAAACCCCAGGTTTTAGTCCCATTCCAGGACTTGATGGTCAAGATAGTCACATTCCAAATGAGGAGGCCAAGCAGCTTGACTATCAACTTGTGAATCCTACAAACATATGCTAATGGAAGACACTAAGAATGGGAGTTACTTCTAGTGAACCATCTGCAAACGGCAATGAAGTTAATGCAGTGTATTGCCAATAACTTTGTTAAGGCCCTTTTAAAGCATAACATCTGAAAAGAGAGAAAGTGTCTTTAAATGATGGTATGTCTCAATGTTTCGGAATGGTGTGGGGGAAAGAAAGGATGTCAGAAAATGGATTGAAGGAGTACATTTGGTGGAACTTTTCAAAAGTGGATAAAATCAAAGATTGTGATTGCAGAATGCCTTAGTGAGGGTGGCTTAGGATGAAAGCTGAGATCTGGTTTGTAAGTTATTATGGGGATAAGAAGGTGAATAACCCTAGGTAAAAAAGTGGAGGATATCAGAGAGAGACTATGAATTTAATAAAAAACCGAAGTGTAGTGTTAGAGAATGGTGCAGAAGTAGGTAAATGAGTTAAATTATAAGGTTAGTGTTGATTTCAACTGGTGAGGAAGAAACATTAAATTTGCATAAAAGGGTTTTATTTTCCTCACCAATGATGAGGATTGGTATAGTTATCTTTGGCTTTAGTCGGTTTTATTTAGTGTTGTAATTTCCTGGAAAGTAGTAAGTCTGAATTTACTGTCAGTGATATAGTCATCATATTACATCAAATTTAAAATTGAAATAAACTGATTTGACAATAATAAAATGAGGAGCTTGACACAGGCCTGTTCGACAGTTGTACACTCATTACTTAGAGCCTCATATGTAATTAAGGTGCAGTTGTAAAACTTTAATTCAACACTCAATCAATATTACATTCAAAACAAAAACAACTTTTTAAAATAGAAACAGCTCTCCTCTCTCCTCTCTGAATCAGCCCAGAATCAGTTCACCCTCCATCTTTACTCTCTGCTCCCATCAAAACTCTTTATAAGCCTCTAGACTGAATTGATTCAATGGAACTGCAATGCCCCCGCATGGCCAAAGGAAAGTAGCCTTTCAGACAGGCCTAAGGAGATATGTTTCATTCATTTATGGGATGCAGGTGTCGCTGGTTGGGCTAGCATTCTGACCAATTTTAAAAAGGTGCTACATTTGTACATGGGATTATGGGAATTGCTGGCTAGGCCAGCACCCCTAAAGATCCTGGAGAAGGTGGTGGTGAGGTATCTTTTTGAACTGTTTCAGTCCTGTGGATGTAGAGGTAGTCCCATTACTGTTAGGAAAGGAGTTTATTTACTTGCTTTAGAATTCCTGGTTTCTGACTGTTCTTGTAGACACAGTATTTATATGGCTGATCCAGTTCAGTTCCTGGTCATCAATAAGTCCCCTGATGGAAGCAAGAGGTTTCAGTGATGATAATGTCTGACAGCCACTCACAAATTCCAAGTTTGACTTGCTGGATCTGTTTGAAATCTGTCCCATTTAGCATGGTGATAATGCCACACAGCATAACAGACGGCATCTCATCATAGCTATAGGACTTCATCTTCGTAATGACTGTATAGTGCTCACTCCTACCTAAACTGCCATGGATCTGTGACAAATGGATTGATGAGTACGAGTTCAGGTAGATTCTTCCTTCTTTTTGCTATCTGCACCAACTTTAGCAGTCCCAGTCTAGATGTTATGTTCTATAGGAATTAGCCAGCTTGACCAGTCATAATGCTGCTGAGTTACTCTGTGTGTTGGACATCCCCACCCAGATTACATGATGCACTCTTGCCATCATCAGTGCTTCCTACAAGTGGTGTTCAACATGGCCGAGTGCATGGTTAGGTGGGGAAAATGGTAGCTGGTAATCAACGAAGGGTTCTTTACCCACAGTTGACCAGATGCTATGGCACTTCATATCGCCTGGAGTCAAACTTCATTCCAAATACTTGAGAGGTCCTACTGCCTCCTACTTGGTCATAATGCTAGACTGGCACAGTCCAGAACCAAAGAAAGACCCACAGGTTGACGTACCTCTATAAAATTTTGAATGGACAATTAAATGTTTGGAAGCAGAAATTCAAGCCCAAAGGTAATCAGATTGGAAGAGCTCATAACCAATTTTTCCACACCCAGACTTGATTTCTTTGCTCACCTCTTTTTACCAAGAACAATTAAAGACTGGAATGACTATTCTCAAACCTCCATGCCCTCCAGGGACTCATTTTAGATAAATCTGCTGAAATTTTTAATGAATGTGACCATCGCCTGTACTCATTGTGCTCTTCCTATGAAAATTCTCTATTAAAAAAACTACAGGCCAAAACCTTACTGATTATCAAGCATCTCTGCTCAGGAACACAAAATCTTACAGCTCAGAGTCAGGCCATTTGGCGTATTGTTCCCATGCCAGTTCTTTGAAAGAGTTATTCATTTAATGTCATATCCCCACTCTTACCACATGGCAAGTAACATTTTCCTAAACAAGTATATAACTAATTTTGTTCTGAAAGTTACTATTGAATCTGCTTCCATCATCCTTACAGGGGTGCATACCAGACCATCATAACATCAAAGTAATTAATTGTGTGAAGCATTTTAAGATGTTTTGAAGAGACTACAGTAAATACAACTTCATTCTATTTAGTTTCAGGAAAATTCAAATGACTGGGAATCACCAGTAGGGGGCATCTGAACTTTGAGATTTATGTTAAATTACACATAAATTGAGAGTGAAGGTGTGGGCAGGAGTCACTAATCTTCTATATTTAAATTTTACACTAAATTGTTATTTTCATTTAAAATTTTCTATCTTGCCCAAAACCCCTTCCACCATGACCGAAAAGATAATTTCTTGAATCTGACTCATGCAGAAATGATGCCAAAAGCTGCATTAGTTTTTATAGCAATTTTGCGAACAGTAATTTACACCCAAGTGTTTTGGGAATTATATCGTCAAATGCTA
Source organism: Rhincodon typus (assembly GCF_021869965.1). Classification (NCBI taxonomy): domain Eukaryota; kingdom Metazoa; phylum Chordata; class Chondrichthyes; order Orectolobiformes; family Rhincodontidae; genus Rhincodon; species Rhincodon typus. Next base: position 90,972,866 of record NC_063335.1, read on the forward strand.
GCATAGATTGAGTGGGAATTTGCTTAGTGGGAATTGTTGTTTCAAAAAGAAACATTGCCTGGAGCTAACTTTGACTCTTATAGATAGCAATCCAGCCTCTGAGTCAGAAGGTATCAACCATTTCAGAAAGTTGAATAAATAATCCACACCGCTACCTCAATGTAGCACAAGGGAGAGCCATTTTGTTGGAAGATGAGACATTAAATCAATGCTGTCCCAGTCTTCCCAGCTACATGTCAAAGATCACACAGCACTATTTGAAGATGTGTAATGTAGTTCTCCCAATGCCTATGTCCTAGCCGATATTTGGCCATTTCAGTTGTACCTAATAGCTGTAAAGTTCTTTGCGAGATCCTGAAGACATAACACCTTTTTACAGTAGTAACAAGAGTTTGCAATACATTACCAATAGATACAGACACAAAGTAGTTTTGGATTGAATTCTTGAAAGAGAAAAAAATGAATGGAACAATGGAAAAGAGTGTGAGAGGGGGAACTAACTTCAAAATTGAAGTCAGTGTTGATATGCTGAATGGCTTCATTCAGTGTTTTACTATTCTATGGCTTTATGAAAGGTGCTATATCAATGCATGGTCATTTTTAATATATGCCATCTTCCTTTCAGTCCCTCTTTAACTGTTAATAGCATAGTGTACAAAATTAAAGTCTAAGGCATCACTTAGGCACCTAATTTAGGCACATTAAATGAAAATAGGTTTTAAAAGTACATTTTGAATGTAGATAGAATAGAAAATAGGAACAGGTCATTCAGCCCACCATTCAACATGATCATGGCTGATCATGCAACTCAGTATCCTGCTCCTACTTTCTCCCCATATCCTTTGATCCCTTTAGCCCTAAGAATTATATCTAATTCCTTCTTGAAACCAGTCAATGTTTTGGTCTCAACCAGTTTACGTGTCAGAGAATTCCAGATGCTCACCACCCTATGGGTGAAGATATTTCTCCTCACCTCAGTGTTAAATGGCCTACCCTATACCTTTACACTGTGACCCCTAGTTTTGCTTAAGGAACAATTGAATGCTAAAATGAAGGGAGCTCTATGGAAGAATGAATGACTCCAAACCCACAGCAAGTGCCTTTTAACTACCCTCTGAAATGGCTCACCAAGCCATTCAAAACCAAACCACTGTGAAGTCTGAACAAAGGAATAAAAGCAGGCAAACTGTCCAGCATCAAGGAAGGCACCAGAAATGACAACTGTAAACATAGTCCCGTCAAGCCTGCAAAGTTTTCCTTACCAATATCTGGGGGGTTGTAAAAAAAGAGGGGAGAACTACCCACAGACACGTGAAACAAAGTAAACATACTCGGGAATAAAATCTTACAGACAATTTTCCAGGCATCTTCCTGGGTATGTCATGTCCATCAGCAGGACAGGAATACTGGAGGTAGTCATATAATGGTCTCCAGACAAGAAGGAATTGCCTAGGGATACACATGGCACTGAGCTTTCTCAAAGCGGGTGATGTTTTTAGCAGCATAGGAGTCTCAAGAGGTTATGCTGTGGTGTGAGTTTGCCTCCAGCAGTGTGTTTTACCTAATCGGCAATGTTTATCTTATCCCTCATAACAAAACATGGGTGTGGATTTTGTGGTATTGAAGAAACAGACAAACATATATCGCAGCTAACTCTAATGTACAAACATTATGTTCACAGGTAAATGAAAGTATCAGCTTACATTCAGCTATTTGTTTATAACATAGGACTATGTTTCTTTTAGAGTGTTATACTTCAAATGATTCAGGGCTAAGATGGAGTATAAGACCCTTGTGCAATTGGGTTATTTCCTATTGCTGCAGTGATGATGCTATGAGCATGTCTCTAATAGGTATGCTGACATACTGATTGGGAGCTATAACACAATATACCATTTTTGAAAAGATGAAAACTTTTCCCAAACAAATATACATGATGTTACGTAGGCATATGTTGTCAATTCAATAATTATACAAACAAGTAAAACCAGTTTATGTGTCAGAGTTTATATCATTAACATTTGAAACTTCAGTGTAATGCTTTGAATGTTTGACCTGATCTGTGAACGTATACTCATTTGTTGCACCTTGTTTGACACCAATGTTGTTCTGCTGCTGGTTGCTGTCACTCAATGTCACTGCACAATCATCACCTTCAAAATGTTCTTCCTCATTCAGTTTGTGCATGTACATTGGTCTGAGCTGACTTGCAGTCCTTTGAGTAGAGGGTGATCAGTAATGACTACCTAATCTGGGCTGGTTGCATATTCTAGAAACCTTTGCAAGTATCCAAGTGTTGGTATTTGGAATTCTAACTCACTCTCTGCACTGTGCAGAGAGTATTGGTAGTTCCCTACCCACTCACTTGTGTATCTGTTGTGTTTTCCTCTATCTTTGAAGGTGAATAGTTAGACTGTTGGTTCCTGGACAAGGTTGTTCACACTTGCCTCACAGCTACGAGTTGTGCTTGGGACAGCAATTCCTTCTCCACTGGTGTTCCACAAAAATGCAGCAGTACAATTCGTGTTTTGCTTTATTTCTTGACACTTAATGACCATTGATTTACCAGTATATACAATTAGTTCTCATAGACTGTTTAAGTAAAAGTGGGATGACAATATGATATGGATCAGTTACTACACATATCTCGCTGCAGTTTGCCAGTGCATTGCAGCCTGTTGTCATGCCCTATCCATTTCGAAAAGCTAACTCAATATCATTTTCTGAGAACAGTGGTCTTCTTGACTGTAATAATTATGCTCATTTTTGCTGCCAAGCAATCAAAACAATGAGAAATTTGGAGAAGTAATCCATCACAATGATGTAATCTTCCCTGTGCTCTGTGAATAGGTTTGTTATGACTGTTATCTAATGAGTGGATGGAACACTATGGACACGTACAGACTATGTCCGCTTCTGGGGTTGATATATTAGGCATGCTTCATGTGCATTCAGGAGCTGGTGACTATCCTGATTCATCCCTGGGCAATATACTAGCATGAACCCAGCTGCTGTTATTACTGGTCGAAAGATCATATGTTGTGCTTCCAGTTTTAATTTTTTTAACCATTCATCTTGGTCGGAGGTGGGGGTCACTGGCTGGGAAGCATTTATGGCCTGTCCCTAGCTGCCCTTGAGAAGGTGGTGATGAGCTGCATTCTTGAACTGCTGCAATCCACCTCCTAGGGTTGACTCAAAATGCCATTACGGTGGGAATTCCAGGATTTTGACCCAGCAATAGTGAATGAACAGTGGTAAATTTCCAAGTCAGGATGGTGAGTGTCTTGATTTTGATTTTATTGTCATGTGTATTTTACAGTAAGAATACAATAAAACACAGTGAAAAGTTTTCATTTGTCACCGCAAAATGGCACCATTTTGAATAATTTAAGAATAAGGAAAAAAAAGAGAGGCAACAAGGTGCAGGGCTGGATGAACACAGCAGGCCAAGCAGCATCATAGGAGCAGGAAGGCTGATGTTTCGGGCCTGGACCCTTCATCAGAAAAGGGGGAGGGGAAGGGAGTTCTGAAATAAATAGGGAGAGAGTGGGAGGCGGATAGAAGATGGATAGAGGAGAGGATAGGTGGAGAGGAAACAAACAGTTCGAAGAGGCAGGGATGGAGCCAGTAAAGGTGAGTTTAGGTGCGGAGTTAGGGAGGGGATAGGTCAGTCCAGGGAGGACAGACAGGTCAAGGGGGCGGGATGAGGTTGGTCGGTAGGAGATGGAGGTGCGGCTTGAGGTGAGAGGAGGGGATAGGTGGGAGGAAGAACAGGTTAGGGAGGCGGGGACGAGCTGGACTGGTTTTAGGATGCGGTAGCGGGAGGGGAGATTTTGAAGCTTGTGAAATCCACATTGATACCATTGGGCTGCAGGGTTCCCAAGCGGAACATGAGTTGCTGTTCCTGCAACCTTCAGGTGGCATCGTTGTGGCACTGCAGGAGGCCCAGGATGGACATGTCGTCTGAGGAATGGGAGGGGGAGTTGAAATGGTTCGCGATTGGGAGGTGCAGTTGTTTATTGCGAACCAAGTGTAGGTGTTCTGCAAAGCGGTCCCCGAGCCTCCGCTTGGTTTCCCCGATGTAGAGGAGGCCACAACGGATACAGCGGATGCAGTATACCATATAGTTTGAAGAGAGTCTGTCAGTCCTGAGCCAGCTGATCACCGTTAGTGACACCAGCACTGCTGTTCCTCTGCTAGCGCTTCGCCACTATCTAGACTGGAACCAACTAACGCTGATGTCATCGATCCTCAGGCGCCATCTTGGCCGCTGGGCTGATGCTGCCTTGCCGCTGCCCGCGCCGAATCAACCAATGTCAGAGTCATGTCTCTTGCTGCTGGGCCCACCTCATCGATGTTGCCATGATGCCCTTCCGTCACTGCATTGCCACCACCAGTGCCAGATCCAACCAACAACAAAGTCACCTATCCTCAGGCGCCATCATTTTTTCCACAGGGCCTACCTCGCTGACGTTGCCTCGATGGATGTAGCAGCCGCCGATCCCGGGTCCTATGCTTGCTCCGGAAAAGGTGAGTGGAGGTTCACTCTCCTCTGCGCTGGATCCGCTCAAGTTCAGTGCTTTGGGCTTGGCTCGAGACTGCTCCTGGTCCATACGCTGGGCTCTCGCCACCACTGATGCAGTCCATGCTCAGGACAAAGCATGTAAAAAGAGATAGAAGAGAAAAAAAGAAAAAAGGAAAAGAAAAACAGTCACAGCAAACAAGGTCCAGCACAGGAGCCCTACTCTGCTGCCATGTTAGACTGGAAGGGAGGGCAGTTTGGCTTGGAGGGAAACTTGCAGGTGGTGGTGTTCCCTTATATCTGCTGCCTTTGTCCTTCTGGATGGAAGTGGTCATGGGTTTGGAAGTTGTCTGATGATCTTTGCTGAATTTCTACAGTGCACTTTTAGATAGTACACACTACTGCAACTGGGCACCGGTGTTGGAGGGAGTGGATGTGGTGCCAATCAAGCCAGCTGCTTTGTCCTAGATAGTGTTAAGCTTTTAGAGTGTTGTTGGAGCTGCACCCATCCAGGCAAGTGGGGAGTATTCCATCACACTCCTGACTTGTGCCTTGCAGAAGGTGGACAGGCTTTTTTTTTGGGGGGGGGTCAGGAGATGAGTTACCTGCCACATTATTCCTAGCCTTGACCTGTTTGTGAGCACTGTGTTTAAGTGGTGAGTCTAGTTGAGTTGCTGGTCAGTGGTATACCCCAAGATGTTGATAACATGAGTATGACTCTTAAAGGTATATAGGCACACTGACTGTGGGATATAATACAATATGCTGCCCTCAAGGTATTTGAAGAGTGATGAAAGTTCTGTTCTTTAAATCCAAGCACATTGGCTCCCTTGGAAACTGTTTGTTGGCTTTATACATTCTATTTTAAATTACTTTGGATGTGGCTTCCTAAATAACTCCAAGTGATGGGGTGTAGAGGGAGGTGAAAGATGCATATGTATTTGGGTACTGATAGGCACAGAGTATTATTGATTTGCATGATATTGCATTTCGCAATTGTTGAACTTCATTCGGAAGTATCAGCCCATAATGATATTATTTAGATTTTCCTGGAGGCGAATCTTACTTGGTACTTCAGCAATGTTTCTGTGACTACAGAGTCATCGGCATAGAGTCTGATCTGGCATGATTTCCATTCTGGAATCATAGCCAAAATGTGCCATTTATTTTATACACAGAATTGACCCTTGGGATATACTGTCAATTAAGCTGATTATGTTCTGAAGTTGATTTAAGAAGGTTCACACATAGAATTTGCTGCTGTTCTTTTGAGTCATAACATCAAAGTGAACATCCCAACACTCCTCAGTTCAGCGTTGCGGGTTTGAACCTATTTCCTGACTTGGAGGTCAAAATACCAGTTGAGGTGATCTGACACTAATATGCAAATATTTCAACAACTCTTTTGATATCCCTGGCTACCCCAGAACCATTTCCAGGCAGAGAGTAATGTGTCCAAATTTACTGATGATACAGAAACCAATGGGAAGACATGTTGTGGTGAGGACATTGTGAATTTACAAAGGAGCCATAGACAGGTTGAGGAAGTGGGCAAAACATTGACAGATGGACTTTAACAAAGGAAAATGTGAAGTCCTTTCAACAGGAAGAATCAAAAAGTAAACAATTATTTATATAGAGATAGACTCCAGAAAAGTGTCAAAACAGGGAGACTCCAAAACAGAGGAATTTGTATGTTCTTGTGTATCTTGCATGTTCTTGAAACACACAAAGTTAGCATGCAGGTGCAGCAAGTAATTAAGAAGGAAAAGGGAATTTTGATCTTCCTTGTTGGGGGTGGTAGTATGAAGGGGTGGGTTGGAGTTTAAAAATAGGGAAATCTTGTCACAACTGTACATGTTATTAGTGAGGCTGTACCTGGAATACTGTGTTCAGTTTTTGTCCCCATATTTAAGAAAGAACATACTGGTATTGGAGGCAGTTCAAAAGAGATTTACTGAGCTGATTTCTGAGATGCAGACATTGACTTATCAAGGACAGGTTATGCTTTTATCCATTGGAGTTTAGAAGAATGAAGGATGATCTCATTGAAACATACAAGATTCTAAGGGGACTTGACAGAGTAGATAGGAAGAAGATGTTTCTGCTAGTGGGGAAGTCTCAAACTAAGGAACATAGTTATACAATAAAGGTGACATTCATTTAAAACTAAGATGCAAAGGAATTTCTTCTCCCAGAGGGTAGCAAATGTCTGAAGTTCTCTATTCCACATTATGGAGGATAGATCATTGAATGTATTAAAAGGGCCTCGTGGGGATGTACACATTAATACCGCTGTGACCATGTGATGTAGGCATGATACCGCTGTGACCGTGGCGATGTACACATTATACCGCTGTGACCGTTTCAGATTGTTCCTTGTGTAGTTGCAAGAGTACCTTGTTCTCAGTGGTCTCGAGTTTATGTTGAAGCCGATGGCAAGAATAAAGGAGCAAAGCCTTGCATTTATATACCAACTCGCACTCACTTGCTCAGGACATCTAAAATCACAGCCTACAGAGTACTTTGCAAGATTTGTCCCTGTATTAATGGAGGAACTGCAACAGCCAATTTGTACAGGAAAAAAATCCCCTATGCTGCAGTGACCTGATCATCTGGTTTAGTGATGTTGGAGGGATGAATACGAGCCAAGATGATGAGAGATAACTCCTCTAGTCTTCATCAAACATTGGATCATTTATGTCAGTCGGAAGAGGCATATGCATCATTTGACAGTGCATTACTGCACTAGATCACCTAAATTATCTGCACAATTCCCTGGGGACACTTAGAGGCATAAAATTGTGAAAACCTGCTGTCTCTCCTATTAGTGCTCTTGGCATTCAGTGAGAGAATGATTTCTCCCGTAAGGCCAGGTTTGTGTTAGTAAAAATATTAGCTCATCTGACAGTCTTGTAAATCTGTCTTAACATTTAAGGAAGATCTCTCCTCTTTGGAGCTTCAGTTGAGCTGAAATAAGAATATTGACATTTTTTATGAGCTAAGGTTATCAAGGGGATATGGAGCAAAGACTGGTGGATGAAGCTGAGGTGAAGGTCATTACAACCAGTAGAGTGGAAGAGGAGGCCTTATGAGCTGAACGACATTAGCATCCCTAACTTCTGGAAGCTTGGAATGAATGAGACAGGGCAGCAATGAGAAACAAGAAATGGAATCAACTTGAAACTAGAGCAAAGGCACATTGTGAAACAGAGAAACAATGTGCGAGGAAGGAATCCAGCCAACTGTTCTGTAACAACATTGACCCGAGCTTTCAGCCCCATTTTCCTCTTCTCAGGTTTCCACAGTGTGCTCATGACAATATGTCCTCTTGTCAAATGGGGTCAGAACAATAATCCACGACGCATCACCAGAAGGCCAGCTATTGTTCCTCACACTTTGCATAGCTCTTCTGAGAACCAGCCCTGTCCCTATGGCCCTAAGGAAGGGCGACCAAACTCCCAGGGGTGGCTCAAGTGTTCTGTGGAAGCACCACGTGTAGCTGGGGTCTTGGCAGAGCCTCTTACCATTGGGTTTTAAACTGGCCTCTGGTGAGATCTGAACAAAGGAAGTGCATTTTTTGAGACTTCAAAAGCGTGCTGTTAAACGAAACAAGTCTTCTGATACGCTTGATCCTATTGCTTTTGGCTAAGAATCCAGGAAAAAAAAACCTGGCACATAATTCACAACCCAAGCTTCAGACAATAAACCCTCTCACCTGATGAAATAGCATGTAGAAGAAAACTCTTTAACAACGTTATGTAAATCACTTGCAAACCAGCCAGAATACAGGATTAAAGAGAGGAGGATGGTGATGGACTGTGGGGGTGGTGATGGGTAGGGCCTCAGAAAGATATAGTTTAATCTGTTTAGCACTGGAAGACAAAACAAAGCTTTTGCATTGCTTTTGCTCTCAAAAACATCAAGTGCTTCACATACCATGAGATGCCCATTTTATCTCGGAGGTCTGAAAAGGTAAGGTTGCAGCAATGATGGTGCTGGACCAGTAATGTCATTATGTAAATTCAAGTCTCACCATAGCAGTAGAAGAATGAGAGGAAATCTATTATGCTGGAGTGGGAGAGAAATAAAGACTTATATTCATATAACACTTTACATGATTGGCAGACATCATACAGTACTCTTCAGACAACATAGTCTTTTTGAAGTGTAGTCACTGTTGGAATGTAGGGACTGCAGCAACCAATATATACATAGCAAAATCCCACAAACAGCAGAGTGGAAATAATCAGATAATCAATCCATTCCTGCATTTGTGATGCCAATTGACAGAATAAATATTGATAGGATAGTTGGGATAAAAGAAAAATAATTGGTATATATCCTAAAATGCCAATGTATTGGCAGGCCTTACACAAAGTCTGTGAGCAATGTCCAGGAGCAGAGAGGTGTCTGGCACACCTTGGCATAGGACTTCACACAGAGCTTGGGAACCATCCTTTTCAAAGTGGAAATGGTTGCTAACTCCATTAGCAAATTTGGCTTTGAAGCAGCTTCTGATCGGTGACCTCGCAGCTTCCTTTACAGCACTGGCAGAATCCGCCTAATATTTGAGTGTAGCACTGGAAGTTCAGACAATTCTGATGGAAGGCTAGCTTACTGTATTGCCAGTTCAGACTCCTGCATCATGCCTGTGGATCACAGAGCGTAAAGTGATTGCACTGCGCCACAGCAGTTCAACAATCTTTGCACAAAAGATTCCTTGGATTTCTGAGGCACCATCACGAGGAGAGTGACAGTGGCTTCATGGAGCATGCACATACTGTTGCCTCTCAGGAAGAGAGATAACAGTATTGTTCTCCAATCCCGACCTCTCCACCAGTGACCTTGTTGACCATACATAATAAATAGTAGCAAATGTGGCTAGTATGTGCTAGAATATGTCACCTCCTGACTTTCCTCGCTACCATTTACAAAGCAAAATTCAGAAGTGTGATGGATGAATGTAGCTTCAACAATACTCAAAAAACTCAACACCATCCAGCCCACTTGATTGTCACCCAATCCTGCACCTTTAAGATTCAGTTCCTATTCCATCAATGTGCAGTATCAGAATTGTCTACCATGTAGAAGGTGCACTGCAGCAACTTACCAAGCTCCTTTCAAAAGAAGTTTCTAAAACCACAACCTGTACTATCTAGAAGGACAGGGAAAGTAAATGCTTGACAAAACCATCACTCCTTCAAGCCATACATCATCCTTGGACTTTGTATCACCATTCCATCATTATTACTGGGTGCCTGGAGCTCACATCCCATACTCTGTTCCAGTACTAACTACTAACATCTTGAGATTTGAGCGGAATGCAGCCATAAATCCTCCCTTCTGAAAATGTTTAATCAGCATGCTTGGACATGTTATGATGCATCTCCAAAGCAGGTGGGACTTGAACCTAGACCTTCTAGCCCAGAGGCAGGGCCACAACCACTGCTCCATAACAATCTTAAAATATTTTAAAATCAAGCTATTCATTCGTGTACTGACACACCTATGGGGCAGGAGGGAGTTGAACTTAGATCTTCTGGTCCAGAGAAAGAATTTTTGTCACAAGAGGTCCTATGTTACATCTAAGGACCTGTATAAATTAGCAACGGTCAAGGTAAAACCACTATTGAGTCTCACTGAGAAAAGGGACATCTTTGTAACACATTGTAGCTTATTGCAAGATACATTGATTAGTTGGACATGGTTATAAAAAAAAAATCAGAATCCAAGGACAACACATCTGTCTCCAGTGGAATCTCATGCTAGACTGCTCTTTTCCAACCAATAGTTGTGTGGCCTCATCAGATTGGGTGGAGCTAAATGTGGCTTCAACATTTCCTCTTTCAGAACCATTACCTTAGACAATGCTCCCTAACAGCACTTGGCTCCATCTACAGCCCACGTATTTCAACAGTTCAAAATGGCAGCTCAGTTCCACTGTCTCATGGGCAATTATGACTGGGCAATAAATTTTGGTCTTGCTAATGACACTCACATCCCATGAAAGAATTTTTAAAAACATACATACATACATCTATATCTATATGGTGTATATACACACACACTCGCGCGCGCGCGCACACACACACACGCTGACACACGCTCGTTCACACACACGCACGCGCTCTCACGCGCTCGCTCGCTGACACACACACGCATGCACGCTCGCTCACACACACACACACGCACGCTCGCTCTCACACACGCACGCTCGCTCGCTCTCACACACGCACACACACGCTCACACACACACACACTCACACACGCTCTCTCACACACTCACACACGCTCTCTCACACACGCACACACGCTCTCTCACACACGCACACACACGCACACACACACACGCTCACACACACACACACGCTCACACACACACAC
>NC_063335.1:90983874-90984321 GCF_021869965.1 Rhincodon typus
CACACACACACACGCTCACACACACACGCTCACACACACACACACACTCGCTCACACACACACACTCGCTCACACACACACTCGCTCACACACACACTCGCTCACACACACACTCGCTCACGCTCACACGCACACACTCGCTCACACGCACACACTCGCTCACACACACACTCGCTCTCACACACACTCGCTCTCACACACACTCGCTCTCACACACACACACACACGCTCGCACTCGCTCACACACACACACACACGCTCGCTCTCTCACACACACACACACACGCTCGCTCTCACACGCACACACGCTCTCATACACACGCACACACACGCTCACACACACACACTCGCTCACACACTCACGCTCGCTCTCACATACACACACACGCTCGCTCTCGCTCACACACACACTCTCGCTCACACACACACACACACTCGCTCACACAC